>NC_135720.1:3731619-4331619 GCF_964656455.1 Halichoerus grypus | reverse complement strand
GTGGCTGCACCAGCTTGCATTCCCACCAACAGTGTAGGAGGGTTCCCCTTTCTCTATTTCCCCCTAAAATCCTGTCAGTTTTAGCTACAACCGTTTTATATATATGTATGTAATAGTTATGGCTTCCTGATGTGTTGGCCTATTGATCATTATGAGCTCTTTATAGCCTCTCTTCTTTCTGATGTTGTTTGTTTTCAGGGCATATTATTTCTAACATATTTTAAACCTATTTATGTTGTTTTAGGTATTTCTTGTAGACAGACTAGAATTGACACTTTTCAAATCCAGTCTGAAAATCTTTGTCTTGATTGATTTAACACTGTTACTGATATGGTTGGGTGTCAGTATACCATTATTCCTAATTGTTTACTACTTTTCTGTTTTGCTTCATGTTTGTTCCTCCTTGCCCTCATTAATTTCTTTGTTAATTAAATATTCTTGAGGATTCCATTTTATTCCCACTAATGGCTTTTTTGGTCTATTTACTTGAATTACTTTTTAGTAGTTTCTTTAGTGATTATAATATGCATCTTTAATTTATGATAGTAGTCTTAGAAATATTTTTCAATTACGTCAGGTAAAATAGGAGACTTCTGATCAGTATGTTTGTAACACTCCCATCTGTAGGGCTTATTGTCCTACTTATCTATATACATTATAAACTGAACAAAAATGTTACCATTTTTGCTTTAAATAGTCATGTATCTTTTAATGAGATAGATAAAACACTAGTGGTTTCAGTCACACAGGGTTTGATTTTTCTTAATAAAGGAGACTCATGGGACCCCAGATGGCAACATCAATGAATCGCTTACTTCAGGAAAAGGATACAAGTAGCAACTACACTAAGGTGAGGATATCTATGGGTTTTCTCACTGCACAGTCCTACAGAGACCAGGATCAGCCCTGATAGTCCTCTTTCTTCAGGGGCTCACAACTGGGTGTGCTTTCTTTTCAAATTCAGAATCACTAACATGTTCATGGAGTACATCAGAATAGATTCTCAACCAGGGCTTCTTATACCTGGCTCATCACATGGTGTATGACCAGCTTGCTGTACAACAAGCCCCCCAAGGTGGAGCCCTCTGGGTTTCTTACCTGGACCAGCACAAATCATCAACTCTATTGCACAAACCCCCCGAACTCTCCTTGGACCCCTCATCACAAACAGCATATTAATTAACCAGTACCTTTAATGCCTTCACTAGGGGTCAGTGCTATGCAGGTGCATCACTTACTTCAACAAAACAGCTCAAGCCAACTCCAGGGCCACTGCTATGATTAACCTTCAAAGTGTGTGAACGTGAATGTGTGTGTGTGGATACACGTGTGTGTGCAGGTGTCCACACTTGTGTGTGTGTGTATGTGATAATCTTTCATGTTTACTCACATATTCCCCATTCATGCAACATGTCATTCCTTCCTGTAGATTGGATTTTTCATCTTGGATCATTTCCCTTGGCCTGGAGTACCTTTTTTTTTTTTTTTTTTTTAGCATTTCTTATAATGCATATCTTCTGGTGACAAATAGTTTCCATTTTGTTTCTCTGGTACCAAAAATATATTTCATCTTCATTTTTCTCAGGATAAGTTAGTTGCAGGTAGAATTCTTCATTGAGTTTTGACTCATGTGGAATAAAAAAAAAAATAACAAGCAAATGAATAAACAAACAAACAAAACCAGAATCAGACTTGCAAATACAGAGAACAAACATTTGTTAGAGGGAAGGTGAGTGGGGGGGATGGGAAAAATGGGGGCAGGGGCATAGAAGGTACAGGCTTCCCGTTACGGAGTGAATAAGTCATGGGGGCAAGAAGGACAGCACGGAGAGAATACAGGTCATGGCATTTTAATGGGGCTGTGCGGTAACAGCCGGCAGCTAGACGTGTGCTGAGCACAGCCTAACATATAAAGAAGTAGAACCACTATGTTTTATGCCTGAAACTAATATAACATTGAGTATACTCAAAATAAATTTTTTAAAAGATTTTATTTATTTATTTGACAGAGAGAGAGCACAAGCAGGGGGAGGGGTAGTAAGCAGAGGGAGAAGCAGGCTCCCCGCTGAGCAGGGACACCCCCCTGGAAGCATGACTTGATCCCAGGACCCCAGGATCATGACCTGAGCCGAAGGCAGCCACTTAACCGACTGAGCCACCCAGGTGTCCCTCAAAAGAAATTTTTAAAGGATTTTGATATTGCTTGTTTTTCAACAGCGTGAATACATTGGGCCAATATTTTCTGGCTCTTATTTTTTCTAAAAGGAACTCAGGATGGATTGTCTTTTTCTCCTTTTTATGGGACGTTTCTCTTGTTTTCATAATTTCTCCTTATATTTAACCTTCAGTGGTTCAGTTACAATGTTCCCAGGTGAATTTTTTTTTTAAATCTATCCTGCTTGGAGTGTGTTGATCTTCATGGATCTGTATAACATTTTCACTAAATGTAGAAAAATTTTAATCATTGTTTCTTCATATATTTTCTCTGCTCCTTTCTCTGTCTCTTCTCTTTCTGAAATTCCAATTACATTCCTACTGACACATTGACCTGGTGCCACAGGGCTCTGAGACTCTGTTCATTTCTCATTGGCTTTTTCTTTGTTTTTCAGATTTGCTAATGTCTATCGAGCTATCCTCAGTTTCACTGAGTGTTTCTTCTGTCATCTCCACTCTGCTGTTGAATCCATCTAGTGAATTTTTCATTTCAATTATCACACTGCATGGAGTTTTAGTTCTTATATTTTCTATTTCTCCATTCAAGTTCTCTAGCCCTTCAAGGAGACCATTTTCTTTCTTTGAACACAAAGCTGCGCTTGTTCATCTTGCAACTCAACATATGTAACGTGGCTGGTCTGCAACACTTGTAGCCATCAATTTAATTTAAAGTGGCCCCAATTTAAAATGTTTATAGGCCCCAGGGAGAGACAGATTCAAATGTTTTTCAAATGATAACACCTTCATCCTATGCCCTGAATAATCCCCACAAATGATTATTCAAGGAAAACTAGCACCTAACAATCAAAAATACCTAACCCCACAAGGAATCAAGACATCACAACCAAGAATAAGTAGAAAAAAATAGATTGAAAAAATAGACTTAAAACTGTTTACATATGGAAATTATCAGACAATATATGATATAGCAACTATCTTACCTTGGTTAAAGAAATACAAATTAGGGGCACCTGGGTGGTTCAGTCGGTTAACCGACTGCCTTTGGCTCAGGTCATGATCCCAGGGTCCTGGGATTGAGCCCCACATTGAGCCCTGCATTGAGCTCCCTACTCAGCAGGGAGTCTGCTTCTCCCTCTCCCTCTGCCCCTCCACCCTGCTCATGCTCTCTCTCTCTCTCTCTTTCTCTCTCTCTCACTCTTGCTCTCACTCTCACGCTTGCTCTCAAATAAATAAAATCTTTTAAAAAAAGAAATACAAATTAAATTTGAAAAAATGGTAAAAATCTGGGAATTAATAAAAACAACTTATCAGACTTGCAAAAGAAGCAAATACTACAAGTAAAAAATGCTGAGAATGAAATTAAAACACAATAAATATGTTCTAAAAATAGACATAGCAGCAGAAGAAATTAATTGGTAGGATAATATATCAAAATAAATTACAGGAGCACCTGGGTGGCTCAGATGGTTAAGTGTCTGCCTACGGCTGGGGTCCTGATCCCAGGATTCTGGGATCAAGCCCCATATCGGGCTCCTGTCTCTGCCCCTGCTCAAGCTCTCTCTCTCTCTCTGTATCTCTGTGTCTTAAATGAATAAATAAAATCTTTTTAAAAATTTAAAAAAATAAATTAAAATGCAGCATAGATGGCAAAGAGGTAGAAATGTAAAATAATAAATAACATACATGGAGGACTATGTATGAGCATCAACTATCATCTATTTGAATTTCCAGAAGGAAAGCAAAGATAGAAAATGAGCTGGGTTCGGGCGCCTGGGTGGCTCAGTCGTTAAGCGTCTGCCTTCGGCTCAGGTCATGATCCCAGGGTCCTGGGATCGAGTCCCACATCGGGCTCCCTGCTCAGCGGGAAGCCTGCTTCTCCCTCTCCCGCTCCCCCTGCTTGTGTTCCTGCTCTCGCTATGTCTCTCTCTGTCAAATAAATAAACAAAATCTTTAAAAAAAAAAAAAAGAAAATGAGCTGGGTTCAATGGAAGAGGTAAAGACTGAGGGGTTTTTTTGAACTGATGAAAGACACCAATCCACAGTACCACAAACACTAATAAAATCAGTCTGGTACTTGCACGTAAGGATAAACATTATGGTTGTCCACAGCTATTTTAATTCTCCTTTTCCTTCCTCATCATTTCTGAAGAAATATAGCCATGTACCTTGCTTTGACCAGTGAAATATATTTAGCGTAATGCTTAGTGTGTCCTTTCCAGGCAGAAACACAGTGAATGTCTGGTCATAACTCCCTTCTACTTGCTATAAACAGTGGAAGGATGCATGTTACTGGAGACTAGTTCACCATGGATCTCAAAATAGCTGCACCGAACATGCATAATGAACAAAAAATAGACATTTGTTGGTTTAAGACATTGACATTTTGGGGATGTTTGAAGCTCAGCATAAGCTAACTGATCACTACTGAAACATGAAATTAGAAAAATAAATCACTGGAACAAAAGTGGGTATCAGAATATAGAAATAGGTGTTAGCATAATCTAATAAAAAATCAGTGGCTTATTTAATGAATGGTATTGCCACAGTCGACTGTCTATCTAGATGAAAATAAAGGGCTCTACACTCACGCAAATCTTAGACCTCCTATCAAAATAAATTTTAGATGGTTGAATGTTAAAAACAAAATGAAAAGAGTTAACGCCAACAGAAAACCTAGCAGAGTACAAATGGGGAGTCAAAGAAATTCTCTTTTTAATCAAGGCTTGAAACCTAAGTATTTCTTAAAGAAAAATTTGCATATTGAATTACAGAAAAATGTAAACCTTTGTTGAACAAAAGTTACCATAAAAAATGCCAGTAGACAAACATGTGAGGTGGAAAGCTTTCATTATGCAGATGGTGATATGTTATTATCATGATATAAAATGACATAATACAAATTTGCAAAAGAAAGAACAAACAATGGAAAGAAAATTAAATATAATAATTAACAGAGGTACAAATGTAAAGGCCATGAAGCATATGAAAAGTGAAATTCACTAGTAGACAAATGTAAATAAAAGTAACAATAATATACCATTTTACATTAAACTGAAAACAAGTAAGTTATAAAGCCTATTTCCAGTAGGTTTTGTGTGGTAAAGAATAATTTAAAACATTTTTCATAAAAATGGGAAGTAATACTACCTTTTTTAAAGACAATAATTGGCAACATCATTGTTAAAATTATAAAGAAGAGTATATGCACACCTTTTTAGAAAAAAAATTGAGTATAAGTGACGCAGGATATTACATTAGTTTCAGGTATACAACATAGTGATTCAACAAGTCTATACATTATGCTGTGCCTACAACAGGTGTAGCTCCCATCTGTCATCATGTAACACTATTAAAATACTATTGACATACCTTTTGACAAGGAACTCTCACTCTTCAATTCAGCCCACAGAAAACAAGTACTAGAACATACCAAGGTTCCTTCCAGCTTTATTTGAGATGGTAAAAGGATAAACAAAGAACCAGAATCATATCTATATCTATATATCTGTATGTGTATTACTCATCATATCTCTTATGTGCATATGCATCCTGAGGCAGGCAGAGAGGGAGGGTGGGAGAGAGAATAAGTGGGAGAGATATATTCATATGCACTAACATGCTGAGAGGAATTTCCATTTAAAAAATGAACAAATCACAACACAAAACATTTTCTATAACACAGCTCATTTTTATAAAATGAACAACAACAAAACCCACAACCCTTTGTGAGTGCATGTGACATCTTATTTTAATCAGAACCTGGGATGGGACTTGGGTGAACTGAGTTTCTAGGAGGCGGCACCTTAGTAGGCACGAGGAAACAGAAAGGATGACAAAGGCCAATAGGGCTGTACCATCCCGAGCCCGTATCTGCTGAGACCCCTGTGAATCATACAGGGGGTCTCCAGAATCATCAGTCTGAAGAATAGGAAGTAACGAATTTCTCCAGCATCTCCCATGTCCAGGTGGTTGAGGGTCGCCCTGCATTTCCACACGATGCTTACTTGTCTTCAGAGTAGCATATGACCAGGGAGCTGAGGAAGAGGAAAAGTAGAATGGTGCATTTGGGCTGATAATGCGGGTCACCACGTGCAGGTAAAGAAGAAATTTGCAGACACCTGTTCAATAAAGCAAAAAAGAGTATGAAGAAATACAGACTTCACTATGAAAGGACTATACATACATGCATATAACCAAATTTATGTATTGCTATAAGATTATTTATGGGGGTGGGTTTAAAAATGTATACAGTGAACACATGCTATCCTAATAAATATTTACTAAGTGGATGAAAAGGAACAGAGATGCACCTTATCCAATTATGCTTTAGGTCACTTGATATTAGAAAATCTGAGTTTTAATTTATGATAATTAATAGATATAGGAAATTATAACAGTTAATTATAAAACATTAAAAGGAAAATGATTTAAAGTATTTCTGCTGCTTAGATTAACTTCTTTTAAAAGATTTATTTATTTATTTATTTTAGAGAGAGAGAGAGTGTGCAAGGGATTGGGGAAGGGCAGAGGGAGAGGGAGAGAAGCATACTCCCAGGTGAGTGGAAGCCCAACTGGGGGCTGTATCCCAACACGCCCAAATCATGGTCTGAACCAAAATCAAGAGTTGGTCGCCCCACCAACCAAGCCACCCAGGCACCCCTCAGATTAACTTTTAAGTTTACAAATAACTTGTCTTAAAAAGAAAGCAATATATGCATACTTTTTAAACATATAGGACACCAAAAAAGTGAAATTATAGAATCTATTCTATGCGTGTGTATATAATTATCCCTTAAAATGAGATCATACAATAGATACTGTTACCTAATTTGTTTTATTCTAGTCCATAGCCTGCTTTATTTTTATCAAAGTGTTTGCTATCTGAAATTAGCTTGAACTCGCTGGAAGGTAAAGTCTGTGAGATTAGGGACTTCACCAATCTTGTTCATTGCTTTATCATAAGCACCTAGAAAAGCCCCTCACATAATGTACATGTTGAATAAATACAAATTGTTAAAGAATAATTCGTTTTTCATTTAATTTGTTACATGTGGTTTGGTGGATAAAGGATACACCATTATAAAGAAGTATATAAAGTAATTCAACTATTGATCTAGTATTTCATGTTTAATTTTGTTTTCAAAATTTTCACTATGAGAAGCAATGCTGTGCATTCCTGTGGCTAATCTTGGCACACAACCTTCGTTAGCTCTCTGATTTAGATTTCTAGACCTGTTGATGGGTCAAAGGATATCCATATTGCAAGCATTTTCATCCACTTTGCCAAATTGAGATATATAACATTTTTTTCTCTTCTATCAGCTTTGCATGAGAATATCTTGAACATTTGCCAACATCAAGCACTACCATTTACCATTGCCAGTTTGAAAGATAAAAAATGGCTTCCTATTTTGTTTATATTTGCATTTCTTGGATAATTAACAAATTTGGATTTCATCATGGTAATTTATGAATTACTTGCTCATATCTTTTGCCAGTTTTAATGGAGACATTGTCTTTGTCTTACTGATTTCTTGGGGTTTTGAAATAATAAAAAGCATTAATCATTTGCCTGTCATGTTATAAGTATTCTTCCCAGTTTGTAATTTGCCTTTTTTCACACTAATAATTTTCTAATGACATTCAAACTAGGTTTTTCCATTTCTAGCATCTCAGTCAGAAGCTCCTGCCAGGAAATCTCAAATAATTTTTTAAAAGCCTCCTTTCATTACCTATTTTTTTGGTGTGTTTCTTGTATATTCTTCTGAATAGACTTCCTTTTAAAAATGCACTTAATATCTGTGGATTTCTACCAAGCATTTGAAAAGAATACCCGTGATACATAATTGTGAGCACAACATAGAGATTTTGACTGATAATACAGTTAGGTAGCAATGCAGTCAAATCATGCATGAACAGTGTTGCTCTCTGGATCACACCAGCTCAGGAGCAGTGGCCTACCAGGTGGACTTTATCCCTGGCCATGGCCCTTTCTTCCAACTGTCAGTTAAAGTGTTAATGGCAGAAAATCTGCATTTAAAATTTGTAAGTGAAACCAAGCTAAAAGGGATAGTAAATTTACTTTGACAGCCAGATTTCAAAAAGATTTCCATAGACCATGTAATAAAATGATAGTATGACACTTCTTGATCCAGCTTCTCATTCCCCTACAGCTGCCTCAGCAAGGAGTGTGTCCTGCAAAACCATATCAAGAAGACTATCAAGGAAAACACTGGAGAGGTTCACATGTGTCCATTGGTGTCGGACTCCTAGCTGAGAAGTTTTTAAGGAAGAGTTGTGGGATGCCTGCATGCTCTGAAGATGGAGCAATATGAATACAGAGAGTATCCCAGTGTGTAGTGAGGCCACAAATCTGTTAGGATTTCCTGCTCACAGAGAGAACTTCCTTTGGATTAACCTTAGATCTGGCCCAGGTGAAATACTCAAAATGGAAATAGGATCATAACTGCTGGGTGGACCACAAAAGGCTGAGGGAGACAGCCAAAGTCACAGATCAGCTGAGTGAAAGAGCTTCATGGCCTGGGAGGGTCCCCGAAACACTCAGAAATGTTTTGAAAAGAATTTGAGTAGTTGATCGTGCATCAAACATAGACAGAGGCAGCTTTGAATAATAACCAAGTCCTGGGAGTTCTCAGGACGGTACCAGCAGAAGTAAAATATTTCCTGCCTCTCTACTGCTTTACTCCAAACTTCCATCCCTGAGCTCAGAAGAATCAGAAAACAATCTTAAATAAGGTGGGTAAGCAGACCACATCAGCCCTTCCTTAATATCTGGACCCTTATGTGCAGGCAAGCTCAAATTAATAGATTTAATTTCCAATTTAGATTTTTTTCTTCTTCTTACTAAAATTATGGACATTTTAATTGTGGAAAATTATGGAATTGAGAGCACTTGTGGAGGGATGGAAATAATTGAAAACTTTCTATCACTAAAAAGTGAACTGAAAAATTATTGCACTTGGCCCAGATTTCATTCATGTGTAAGAGAAAAACTTGTCCCACAGAGTGGGTTTGAATGTTCAGTAGGGACAAAAGAAACCCACAAGAATTGTTTTCTGGTCCACTGGAGATCCGGTTTCTTTAACATGATGGATAGAATTATAACGATGGACTGAAATCAAAAGACTATATTTCAGATGGAAATTTTTAAAGTTGGCCTAAGGTTAGATACCTCATTAAGTAAAAACACAAGGAACTTGATTGAAGGTCATGGGTGTGCTCATGTAGGGATAACTGTTGAACTATATAATTATGATTTGTGAACTTTTCTATTTATCTGATACAATTTAATAAAAGAATATTTTAAAGCTGTGGTTTGACAAGTCCATTTGAAATGACTTTAGCTCTTCTCTGACCATAAATGTGTGTGCCCAGCGAACGCTGACAGCTCAAGTCTCCACATAAACAAGGTGGGCACTGGGACAGAGGGATAGCAAAGAGCCCTGTTCTTATATGCTCATTATATTCCTAATGCCTAGAAACCTCCACAAGTGTCACAGCAGATCTATACATTGAAATGAGATTTGAAGGCGCCTGGGTGGTGCGGTGGATTAAGCATCTGACTCTGGGTTTCGGCTCAGGTCGTAATCTCAGGGCTGTGGGATGGAGCCCCAAACCGGGCTCTGCACTCAACGGAGAGTATGCTTGGGATTCTCTCTCTCCCTCTCCCTCTGCCCCTCCTGCTTGTGCTCTCTCTCTCTCTCTCTCTCTCTCAAATAAATAAATAAATCTTAAAAAAAAAGATAAAAGATTTCCATTTCAAGAAGAGTTTTAATAAAAGGTTATAAGGTCTGTCATTGAGAACCTTGTAGGCATCTTTTACCAAATCATGCCTGTTTCTTCAGCATTAAAATACTTGCAGAATCTGCAGCAAAGTTAAGATAACTTCTCTCCCTGGGCTCTTTTTCTTACTCTCTCGTACTCTCTCTCCTTCCGTCTCTGGGCAAAGCAGCCCTCATTAAGTGAAGCAGCTGTCCAGCCTGCTGGGGCATGGTCTATGGCCAACAAACAGTGCCGCAGGGATATAGAAGGAAAAAAGCAAAAGGGGAGAGATACCTGAGAGGACATCAGCTGGAACCTGGCCCAGTCTATCTCCCCCTGCTTACTCTGAGCTGCTGGTGACACCAGGCACCAGGGAGGTGACATAGGATGAGCAAAGCAGGCAAAATATAAGATGAATCAGGAATGCCTGAGTAAGTGATGGGGCCCAGGTTTAGTTGAAGGGAACATTCTTGGAGTAAAGGGACAATTCAAACCTGCTTCATTTGGATGTTGCCATGAAACAACGAAGGTTTACCTGGCCATACATTGTGAATTTGCAAAAAGACCAGAAGTCTGGGTATTTATATCTCTTGATGTTTAAATATTGCCACCTATTTTAAAGGATTGTGTGGTCTAATGCATGTGGGCCACCCTAAACACATCTATAAGCCTAATTGGCTTATAAGACATTGGTCTATAAGACCATGAGTTTGTGATCTCAAAATGCTGAGACTTTACTCAGTGGATCTATGAAAGCCTGAATTCAGTATATAAAAGGTGTTTGTTGTGTCAAAATATAATGTATGAAAGTATAAGGTGTATGAATAGCACAGGTTCCATAGCTAATGTCTTATTCAAAGATTTTATTTATTTATTTGTCAGAGAAAGAGAGAGAGAGAACACAAGCAGGGGGAGCAGCAGGCAGGGGGAGAAGCAGGCTCCCTGCCGAGCAGGGACCCCAAAGCAGGACTGGATCCCAGGACCCTAGGATCATGACCTGAGCCGAAGGCAGATGCTTAACTGACTGAGCCACCTAGGTGTCCCACTAATGTCATATTTAATGATGAAAGGCTGAAAGCTTTTCCTCTAAGATCAGGAACAAGGATGCCCACTCTCACCACTTCTATTAAATATAGTTTCAGAAGTTCTAGCCAAAACAATTGGGGGGAAAAGGAGAAAATTAAGAAAAGAAGATAAAAGAAAGAAAAGGCATCCAAATCAGAAAGGAAGAAATAAAACTGTCTCTGTTTGCAGATGGCATGATCTCACATATAAAAGAGCTCAAAAGACTCCAACAAACCATTAAAACAAAAGAAAAAAATTAGTAAAGTTGCAGGAAATAGAATCAACATACAAAAAATCAGTTGCATCTCCATACACTAACAACAAGCTATCCAAAAAAGAAATTAAGAAAATAGTCCCATTTACAATAACATCAAAAAGAAAATGCTTAGCAATAAATTTAACCAAGGAGATGAGAGATCTGCACACTGAAAACTGTGACACTGATGAAAAATGGAAAGATATTCCGTGATTGTTAATATTGTTAAAATGTCCATCCTACCCAAAGAAATCCACATATTCAGTGCAATCCTTATCAAAATTCCCACTGGAATTTTTCCCAGAAATAGAAAGAGACAATCCTAAAACTTGTATGGAACCACAAAACACCATGAATATACAAAACAATTTGGAGCAAGAAGAACAAAGTTAGAATCATCACACTACCTGATTTTGAAATAGACTACAAAGATACTGTAACTAAAACAGATGCTACTGGCATAAAAACAGTCATATAGATCAATAGAACTGAATAGAGAGCTCAGAAATAAATCCACTCATTTATGGTCAATTCGCTTTTCCAAGAACATACAATGGGCAAACAACAGTCTCTTCAATAAATGGTAGTGGGAAAACTGGTTTTCCACATGAAGAAAAAAATGAAATTTGATCCTTATTTCACTCCAGACACAAAAATCAACTCAAAATAGATTGAAGACTTAAATGTAAGATCTGAAACCATAAAACTATTAGAAAACATACAAAACTAAAGCTCTTGGCCTTGTTTTGGGCAATGATAGTTATGAATATAACTCCAAAAGCACAGACAACAAAAGCAAATAGAGACAAATATAATGGTATCAAACTAAAACGCTCTGCACAGCAAAGGACATAATCAACAGAGTGTAGAGACAACCTACTGAATGGGAGAAGATATTTGCAAATATACAACTCAATAACAAAAATAAGCTGATTAAAAAATAGGCAAAAGGGGGCGCCTGGTTAGCTCAGCTGGTTAAGTGTTTGACTCGTGGTTTCAACTCAGGTCATGATCTCAAGATCCTGGGGTCAAGCCCCACATCAGGCTCTAAGCTCAGTGGGGAGTCTTCTTGAGGATTTTCTGTCTCCTTCTCTCTTTGCCCCTCCCTCCCTAAAAAATAAATAAATAAATCTTTAAAAAAAAAAAATAGGCAAAGGACCTGAATAGACATTTCTCAAAAGAAGAATTACAAGTGGCCAATAGATACATGAAAAGATACTAAACATCACTAATCATGAGTGAAATAGAAATCAAAATCAGGAGATTACTACTTCACATCTATTAGAATAACTATTAACCAAAAAGACAAAGTATAACAAGTGTTGGCCAGGATTCTTGGTGGGAATATAATTGGAAAATGGTAAGAAAGTTCCTTGAAAAATTAAAAACATAAATATGATCCCGCAAACCCACTTCTGGGTATATATCCAAAAGAAATAAAATTGCTAACCTAAAGAGATATACGCACTCCCATGTTCATTGCAACATTATTTACAATGGCTGAGATATGGAAACAACACAAGTGTCCATCAATGGATGAATGGATAAAGAAGATGCAATGGAATATTTTATTTAGGCATGAGAAAGAAGGAAATCTTGCCATTTGCAACAACATGGATGAACATGGAGAACATTATGGTAAGTGAAATAAGGCAAAGATAAATACTATGCAATCTCACATGTGAAAAAAAAAGTTGAACTGGTAGAAACTGAGACTAGAACAGTGGTTAGCAGGGCTGGGGAGGTGGGGAAAATGGGAAGAATTTGGTTAAAGCATATAAAGTGGTAGTTATGTAGGATGAATAAGTCTACAGATTGAATGTAAAGGATGATGATTATAGTCAATACTGTATTGGATACGGGACCTATGATAAGAGAGTAGATTTCAGGTGCACTCATCTGAAAAATAGTGGTAACTACATGAAGAGATGATAGTTAATTAGCTGTACTATAGTAAACATTTCACTGTGTATATGTATATCATATCATCATGTTGTACACCTTAAATATATACAATCTCATTAAAATATACAAACAAAAAAGAAATATTTTTAATTTAACAAATAAGATAAAGTTTTAGCTTTCAAATGAAATATAGTTTTTTGAATATCCATCAATATAGCCTTAAAAACTTCCCAATATTTCTAATTTTCTAATAAGATCAATAATATTAATAAATGTGATTTTTAAAAATATCATACAATAAAATGAGGCAATATTTGAATGGCTCAATAAAACAGTATTTTCTAATGGACCCAAATCATGCTTGGGTAAAAGATCCATTGGAAGTACAAGGTAGATCAGTATAAGATAGAATAAGCCAGAAGCTCATCGATATTGTTTGAGATTCTACATTGCAACTAAACTTTGAGATACTACCATTTGTTGAATTTTGGAGTAATATCAAAGAAGAATATCCACTATGTCCAGAAAGGCTACTAAAAATACTACTTCCTTTTCCATCTATATATTTGCATGAGACTAGATATTTCCATATAAACTCAAACTACAGCTACATATTGCAATAGATGGAATAAAGAACCAGATGGGAATCCATCTGTCTTCTATTATGCCAGATATTAATAGATTTCAAAGGTAAAACAATGTCACTCCTCTGACTGCTTTTTTTGTTTTGAAAAATATAGTAATTTTCATAAAATATGTTGTTTATGCTAACAATGAGTTGATTGTTCTTATTTTAAAGTAGATTAATGAATGTATTTTTAATTTCTGTTTTAATTTCTAATACAGTAAATATTGACAAATATAACTCACATAAACAGAAGCTTCTTGGTATTCTCAATAAGAGTGTAAAGAAATCCTGAGACTAAACTATTTGGAAAGGATAATAATAATGTCACACTTCTCAACCTAACAGAAAACTTCATAAGCTAGTCTCTCCTCCAGGACTTTTCCTTAGCCAGTTCTCCTCAATTTCTTCTAAGTGGCCAAACTCTTCTGTGTTTGTCAAGACACAGCTTTTCCATCTTCTCCTTACTACTTAAATCAGTACAGATTTATCTTTTCCCAAACCGTGAAAAGCATTTCTCTTCTCTGGTTCTATTTCACACTATTTATAAATTAAATGATAGCATTTGTCACAATGTGGTTTTGTTATTGCTTCCCCTGATTGTCTTCTCCAGAGGGATGGAAAGATGCCTGATGGTACTTTACAAATACTTTGAAAATGTTGATGGATATGCTACAGTCAAGATATTTGCTCTCATCAAAAGAGAAGCATTTCTCTTCTCAGGGGACTGTGCTAGTATCATCATGTATTTTCAAAATTACCTATGGTATTAAAGATGCGTCAGAGAGGTCCATTGTTTGAAGCCTCATACCCACTGAAATGTTGACAATTGTCTGTAAAACTCTGTGTAATAAGTAAAACCTCATTTTGTCAGTATTTTCATGGTACTACTGGTCAACCTTATATCTTAAACCCTATTCTGATAATGAAATGTATAGAACTTGTGTGTTTTTTTTGGGGGGGGAGCTTTATTTATCTTCATCTGTGGTTTCCTTTCCTAATCTTAATTGTTTACCTCCCCAGAGATCAACATCATCACCATCAGTCACTAAGATACTTGAAGGATCATTTCAATTCCTTAATAAATTATTCTTATCAAGTTTGTTGCAGTGACACTGTTTGTGTCCACTGTATTGACAACAACCCAGAAGCTGCCATCTCAAAGAATTTGTCCTTCACTGAGTGCTTTCTAAAATGTCACTACTGACAGTGTGCATAGCAGCTATTTTAATATAACAGACACATATTCTTTGGAGCTCAGTGGTAGCCTCAGCTCTAAGACCTGTCATTTTCTAAGGTTCTGCCCCTCGGATGGCTGCCTTTCTTGCCCAAAATGAATCATTCCATCTTATGTTGCTCACCTGGCACATTGATACACACCTGCTGCTATCATTCTACCTGAAGGAGTGAGTCCACATGTCAATGTGCCAGCTCTCAAATCATGCTGCCCAGGGTGACCCTACTTCATCCGAGATGCTCAGGAGTTGTTCAGATGTCATGCTGTCAATCATCTTGTAGACACGTCTGTATCAGGATGCCTGGCTTCATTGCTTCAGGACCTCCTCATTATTGATCTTCTGTTGCCATTTGCTATCAAGCTTCATGTGTAAGTGACTCTGATAGAACTTCTTAAGGTCACATCCAAACAGATTCGAATCTTGTAGTCAACGAAGGTCAAAAAGATTACTTATCTTTAGAGTTTAGCTTGATAGTTCCTCTAAGCCCCATTTTTTCAAGAATGTTGGATGTTGGAGTTTTATTGATATATGTTTCCCATTTCGTAGATCATTTGCTAATTGTATGAAAGGAAAAAATAAGATCATAATTTTGTAGCTGCTTTAAAAACATAGTATCAAGGAACTTTAGTACTGGGAGAAATATGTCATTGACTCCAATCTCCCATTCACACTATAAGATATGTATGTATGTATGTATGTATGTATGTATCTATCTATCTATCTATCTATTTATCTATCTATCTATCTATCATCTATCTATCAAGTGTAGCATGGAATATATGAACATAATAGCTTCAAGACTCTCCATGAGATCATCTGATTTGTGATTTTCAATCCCAACTAAAATTTGTAATTTTTAGTGTTCAACAAATGTAATAATTATATATTTCAAAAGTTACATGGTAAATTTCATGAGTCTTATGAGGATTTTTATAGTGTTTCTTCCCATAATACTTGCATATTTCATCCTGGTTATGTGGACACTATATTAAGACATTCTGGGTTACTTACCCTCTTTCAGTTCAGTGTGTACTGAGTGCACGATTGTGTGCATACCTGATAAATCTCATACAGTCAAGAATCTGAGGCTTGATCTCTTTCTGTTCTATTTAATGGGTAACTTCCTTATATCAGTGGTTTCATATAATCCTTCTCTCCTGAAACTTTGGCATTGCTTTTTTAAGAATATTAGCCTATAAACATGTATACATTATTTATGTATTTCTATAAAATCATTCATAATAATGGGTATAATAAATTTAAGAAATCAGTACCAGCTCCAAATCTATGTCACAACATTTGTCCCTTAGCTCAAAAGTCACCTATAAAATGTACTGGGACTTTATACTATGTTTTAATGTTGTTTCTAGCAAATTCTATTGTGTTACCAATAGATAGACTCCAATGTAACCCCAAAATGCACTCAAGTGTTTATATGAAAATAACTAGCAGGGCATAAAATTGCATTTTTATAACTCTAGGAGTGATGATTCTGCAAATCTGTAAACTGGTGACTAATATTACAAATAAGAAAGTCCAAGAGATAATTGTTGTATGTTGTTTGGATATATAGACATATAACAAGTATCATGTTCCTAATAAAATTCACGAACTACAGAAACTCTTTTCTCTTCTCCAATAAAATATGTGCAAAATCATATTTTAAGGATGACATATAAATGCTAGTTATTAATTAAAATTTCAAAAATTACCTTGTTAAACCATCTGAAACACCTCCTATAATTAGCTATCATCATAAAAGCTCATTAGTGCCCACAGTATGTTACCACCAAAAATGCAATTTAAATAACTTTGTTACATGAATATTTAAACAAAAATTTCCTCGACTCACAGCGATCAGTGGGAAAATTGTACACAGGTTTGGTCACAACTTTTTCCCAAAAACCAACTGGCCCCAAACCTCTCTTCTCTGACAGGCCCTGTCACAGCACTGGGGAATAAACATCTCATTCCCGTTCCCACTCTGATCTTTGGTCCTGTTAACTTGCCCTCTCTAATTTTTCTGGAGGAAGAAAGGTGAGAGAATTGTGCCTACAAAAGATTAAGAAAGAGAAAAGTGAGCCCAAACAAACACATGATACACTAGAGATGTGAATTCTGGAAGTAGTAAGAATGGTTTATGATCACTCTAGTTCTAATTGTGTTAGGGTCCATTAGCCCATTAGAAGCAAGAAAATACTTACATTGAATTACTTAATTCTGGGTCTTAGAGTGACTTTGGTTTCAGCAGGAGCTAATGTGAACAAAGCAAAGAACCAAGGAAAGGTAAGAATAGGGAGACAGAAGGTGACAAAGGTAACAGAGCCCAGGGACAAAATGAGGAAGGCTTTTCCATATTCCATTTCCTAGAGCCTTGACATCAGGACTGTTTCTAGGTCATTAGAATGAACTATTGTGACTGTGTATTGGGAGAAAGAGGACAGAATGCTTACTCATTCACCTCCTTGGCCACCAGAGCTAGTCTAGTATTTCCGGATTTGATAGCTCTCAGATTTAGGTGGCATTTTAGGCAAGAATAGTGCAGTGTTAGGGATGTCTTTGGAATTTGGATCCAAACAATACAATACAGTTTGCTTTACCAGCAATCTCTTTCATCCCAGCCCACAGACTGTTTACTTGTACTTTAAGATCCATCAGGTCAAATCTCGCCTATTCACTCATTTACCTTCTCATTTACTCACTCATTCATTTGCTCACTCAGTAATTTATTTACCCACCCAGCAAAGGAATGACTTTATTGAGCATCATCAGAATGGCCAAAACCTGAGGTAGGTGCCGGGAATTCATATAAGGAAAAATATAGCCCTTTTCCTTAAAGACACAAAAGCAACCAAGGAAGATAGGTAAATAATTAGAACAATATAAAATGATGTCAGTTGCAAGAATAGATTGTTCGTGCATACAGTGAGAGCATAAGCAAAATGATCATTTGTGAAATATTGCTGGTTATTGTCTCCCAGTTATACTCGAATGCCCCTCCTTGTTTCTGGGCATCCTACTCATACCTCCAGGGAAACATTGGCCATGCTGGATTTTAATCATCCGTAGGATTGTCTCCTTCACTGGGCAATTAACTTCTTGAGAGCACAAACTAGGTTTGGTCATCTTTTTGTCATCTCCACACTGAACACAGCTTCTAAAACATGTTTACAAATGAATGAATAAAGCAAAAGAGGACACTAGCTGGCCTCACTGGCCTCTACTAATCTCACCTACTTCTTTGAAGCATTATTCCTCAGCTCTTCTCCTTTCAGTGTTACTATACCTGTGACAAATGTGAAGTGCAATGTGTGATAGAAAATCCTTCATGCTGTAGCCAAAATTAATTTGCCTGGACACCATCTATAATTTCTTCTCAGCAGAACACTGGAATTATTCCCAAAGAGGAACTCATTTGATTATAGTTTCTATTGCCTCTAACTTGGGAGAGCTCCAATTATGATAGAATTCGACACGTGATACAGACATGTGCGTCCATGAAACATCTTTCTCTCTCACCACTAAGTCACTGCTGCTAAATTTACCAACCTGCTGCTCTGAGGCTGCTACATCCTGCCACAAAAGTGAAAGGCACCAGCAGCTCTAGAACCCGGTATTAGTTTCCGATAGCTGCTATAAAAAATTATCACAAACTTAGTGACTTGTAAAAACACAATGTTATTATCACATAGGCCCAGAGGTCAGAAGTTGGAAACGGGTCTCACTGGGCTAAAATTAAGGTCTCGTCAGGGCTGTATGCCTTCTGGGGGTTTCAGGAGTAAATCCAGTTTCTTGCTTTTCTCAGCTTCTAGAAGCTGTCAGCATTCCATGGCTGGGGGTCTCTTCTCATCTTCAAAGGCAGCCATGGCTGGCTGAGTCCCACACCCCAGCCCTCTGACACTTCTCTGCCCCCCGTGTCACTCAAAAGGACCTCTGTGCTTATGCTGGGCCTATCCAGATAATCCAGTATAATCCCATCTCAAAATTACCTGATTAGCAAATTTAATTCCAACTACAGTCTTAATTCCCTTTTGCCATAGAACATAACAAATTCACAGGTTCTAGGGATTCAGATGTGGACATTTTGGGGGTCCATTATTTTGCCTACCACACCCCCTTTCTGTGCCTGCTTCAGTGTTCACTACCATGAAAGCCCATCAGGGTGTCCCTGACATGCACATTCTCACCTGCTGCACCATCATGCTGTTCAGTAGCAAAGAAGAAGTCAGTTCTTACATTGTGCCTAAAAGAAGGGGGGGGTCTCTAATCACAGAATTTGATATAGTCTTTTTACACCAGAATTGTTTATTCCAAAAAGGGGGGGACGAGTTTGCAAAAGCTTGGATATGTTTCTGAAGGATGACCCCACATTCCCTACATACCCCTTAAGAGAGAAGTAGAGAAAATTGCATCTGCTCTGTGCTTTGGATGGTATCTTAGGGGTCACTTGCATGAGAGTTTTTTGGTCCCTCTCAGTTGCTGTAGAGCCTTCTGTGGTGTCCTTACTGGGCTTGGGGCTGTCAGCTGCTGTCTGGCCTCAGCACCCAGCTGCAGCGCTGTTAGATTTCTTCCCAACGCTGCTATCAGGACAAATGTGTCAGCACTTCATAACAGATGGTTGCCTTCAACAGTGAACACAGTCTCTTAATATATCACATAGACTTCAAGAAATGCTGGGTGCACGTCTCAGAGAGAGGCTGGCTGCACTGTGAAGTCCAGGCCAGGGAAAACAATTGCTTCCTGCAGGATTCCTGGAAAAAAAAGCCACGAAAGATGGCAACAGAGAACCACTACACACCGTCATGCTCTCCTCTGCTGAATGCAGCCAAGATGGCATGTGCCGTACTCTGGGAAAGATCCACTCCGTTTCCGGGCTGAGATGGTTTAACGTACAGCTGAATCAAGACCATTCCTCCACCCACTGGCTGTGTGACTTGGAGTAAATCACTAAACCTTTTCAAGCTGAATTTATCTGAGAAGTAGAAATACATGCTTTTTCCAGTTTTTGAGAAGACTGATGTAGAAAGTACTTTTAAAGTTGTAGACAGAACCAACATAAGGACTTATTATTTTGTTGTTTCTATTAAATATAATAATGTCAGGATTAATTCAATTAATCCAAAGCTTGGGATAAGCTAGTCAGTGATTCTCAACGGGGTTCTCAAAAATCATTTGGAAATATGTGAGATATTTTGCACTGTCATAAAAAGCAGCAAGGTACTGCGTTTCAGTGGGCTGAATCCATGTGAGTTAGATAAACTGAAATTCATATGACAGCCCTGCACAATAAAAGTTATTCAGTCCTTCCTACTTGACAACCAAATGTCCTACTAATATCTTTTGGATGGATGAATATCTGAGCCTAGATACTCTTCATACTCTTTTGGAAGCTTAAAACATTTTTTGCTGAGCTTTAATATCTACGGAATTATCCAAAACCTAATTATCAAGAAAGTTGAAGAGTCTATTTTTTTTTGTTCAGACATTTACCAGAAGTTTATTCACAGTTCCAGAAAAATCAAGATAGCAATAGCCACACCTCTCATGATATGCACCACTAATCCAACATACCTGTACCAATCTGTATTTGTAACTGAAATGCACACAGTGTCTTTTATATATAAGAATAGTCTTATTTATGCTTTAATTCAAAATGTCTAAACTACAGAAAAAGTATGGGCTCCATCCAATTAAGAGTTGTCTTCTCTTGAATATAAATTTACATGGATGAGGCTTCAACTATGTCAGCATGTCTTCTTTTTTTTTTTTTTAAAGATTTTATTTATTTATTCATGAGAGACAGAGAGAGAGAGAGAGAGAGGCAGAGGGAGAAGCAGGCTCCCAAGGAGCAGGGAGCCTGATGCGGGACTCGATCCCAGGACCCTGAGATCATGACCTGAGCCGAAGGCAGATGCTTAACCATCTGAGCCACCCAGGCGCCCTGTCAGCATGTCTTCTAATACATCTATTTCATCCGGTTGGTTCCCCAAGAGTTTACATCATAAAAGGCATATGATTTTATTATAAATTACTTTTTTTCATTCATTTTAATGAAAGCTGTAATACTTGATTTTTTGTTTAATTATGTGTGAATATAGGTTATATTATTCATACATGTTTTTCAAGATTGCAGGTTGTTCTCAAAGGTAGTTCTCAAAATGCAATTGATTACATTATTATTTAACATCTTATTTGGGGGAAGGAACAAATTATAGCACTGAAAGCAAGAAATCTGGAATTAGGTAGACCTGAGATTAAATCTGATATCCAAATTTTGGTAACTATCTGATATCAGCTGATATTGACCCCCCAGTCCCTTGTTCCTTAAAATTATTGTGGCAGGGCACCTGGGTGGCTCAGTTGATTAAGCATCTGCCTTCAGCTCAGGTCATGATCTCAGGGTCCTGGGATCGAGTCCCATATTGGGCTCCCTGCTCAGCTGGGAGTCTGCTTCTCCCTCTGCCCCTACCCCTGCTCATGCTCTCTCTGTCTCTCAAGTGAACAAATAAAATTGTTAAAATAAATAAATAAATAAAATAAATAAATAAAATTATTGTGGCAACTATGGAAATGAGATAAAAATTATAATGTACAAAAATTCTTGTTTTCACTGTAGTTGGATGTATCAATATTTATTTATGACTTGCATTCATTAAATCTTATTTAAGAAAATCCTTCCTACTGCAAAGGGTTAAGGATATTCTCCTCTATTATTTTTCAAAAATATTGTTTTGCTATTCATATTTAAATTCATAATTCATATGGAATCCAATTCATTATTGACTATATATTATTTACAATACCTTTTGAAAATTGTATTATTTTAACAGAATTACAGATGTATAGAACAGTTACAAAAATAGCACAGAAAATGTGCTTACTTCCTTTTCCCAGCTTCCTATCATGTTAACCTCTTACATATCCATAATATAATTATTAGATGCGGGATACTGATGTGAATACAACACTAGTAACTAAATAAACATTGTATTTAAATGTCACTAACCATATGGAATAAAACTCAATCAATTACAATGAGATCTGTTCCTTATTTCTCACTTGAATAACTGACTGTTTTTCCTGTACTATTAATGGCTTTCATCACTCATATGAAATGACAGCTTGGACATATTTCAGGTTTTCATATATGCATAGATCTATTTTTAGACTTTTGTTTTCTTTTCTATTGGTCTGGTTTTTTTTATCCCTACACTTATACCACTCATAAAATGTAATATAGCATTACAACAAGTATATATGGAATATTTAATATATATGTGTTATCTATTAGCCATATTATCTGTATTTTATGTGTATATTACATACATATCCTCTTCTATAGTACACTATATTTTATGTTAAATTATATTCTTAATATATAATGGCATAAATCCTGTCTTGTTCTTCTTCAGGAGTATCTTGGTTAATGTTGATCTTTGATTACTCCATATAATTTTGGAATGCGAGATGATGTATATAGAATATAAAGAACATGGTAAGTACTCAGTAATTGTCTAAATGAGAAGTTGTGAACAAACCAAGTGTAAGAATATCTTCAATATTTATTTTTCTAAGTGATTACAACCACTAAAAATAGACACTGGATTTATATAGAATACTCTTTTTTTTAAGGATTTATTTATTTATTTACTCATTTATTTATTTATTTATTCAGAGAGAGAGTGGAGGGAGGGGCAGAGGGAAAGGGAGAGAGCGAATCCCAAGCATACTCCACCCTGAGTGTGGAGCTTGATGTAGGGCTTGATCCCATGACCCTGAGATGACTGACCGAACCAGCCAGGTGTCCCTATATGGAATATTCTTATTCTCTGCATTCTATTCTCCAGTGTGCATAAAAATTTAGTTTGCCATTTAGCTGTCCAATAATCTAGTTTTATTATATCCTTCTAGAGTTTTTCAGAATCTCTTAAATTCTTCACTAACCAAATATTCTGTAGTCTCAACAAATTTTGCTTTTAGCTATTCAAATAACTCATTACATATCATTAGTAAAGTATGCTAAATAACGTAAGTCTGAAAGTTAAAAAAAAATCTAATTTTGGACTTATCAGAAGTGATCTACTAAATTTTCCTACACATTTTCTTTCTCTTTTAAATGTATGCTATACTTTATTAATGGCACATCATTTAATCATCACATAATGCTTAAACAGGTAAATTCACTGATTATTTTAATCATTGTCTAATTTATTTAAAATATTTAATAATGTTACCACTATATTATAATAAAACCAAAAACTTTTACCAATTTCTTAAAAACACTAGTCATTAATATTAAAAAAAAACTTTGAACAATTTAAAATTGGCAAAGGTAGTTCTCAAAATGCAATGATATTTTCACCTTCTAATTTTTTAACTGGAAATTCTTGTTAAAATATATCCTTTCACATTACACAATTTTAAGTAAAGTTTTCAATTGCAGTTTAACAAAATAAAGTTCAAAAATCTGAGTGTACAGTTAAGTAAACTTTCACCAAGTGAATACATTCAGATAACCCCCAGGTTGAAAAATAGAATATTACCAACATCCAAAAGCTACACTTTATACCTGTTAGGTTAATACCCCTATTTCCTCTCAAAAGAAACCACTATTGTAAGTTCATCAGCCATTGTTAAGTTTTACCTTTTTAAAAAAAAAACTTTTATGGATGGATTGAATTGTATCTGACTTCTTTTACTCACCTCTGTTTATGAGATTCATTGTGAGTTGTTATTGCTGCATAATATATCATTGTCTAAATAGGCTAAAATGTATCCATCTGACAATTGGATTTATCCAGTTATTGCTTATTCTAAATAGTGCTGCTATGAACATACTGTACATGTTTTTGGTTCGTAAATATATGACATTCTATTGGGTAAATAATAGTAGAACTTTCAGGACAATAGCATATAAATATATGCAACTTTAAAAAATAGAGTCAAAGGGTTTTTAAAGCTATAAAATATCACCTGTAAGAAGTGTTTGAGGGCTGTTACTGAATAGCCATGACAATCCTTGGGAGTTTCTATCTAATTCATGTTAGCAAAGTGTGGAGAGTGGGTTAGTTCAATATTTTATTTTGTACTTCCCTGATCAGTAATGAGGTTGAGTAACTTTTAATATGCTTATTAAACATTCGGATATTCTCCTTTGCACAGGGTTCCATTCAGATGTTTAACACAGATTTATTTGTTTAACTGTAGGAGTTCTTTATACATTTTGGATACTAGTCCTTTGTTGAAAGAATATGTGTTCAGATTCTGTCTACATATCACCACCATCTAGTTTTAAAATATCATTATTTCTGACCTGGGCTAGAAAAATAACATTTTATGTCTTAATTTGTCTTACTTCTACTGTAATCATATTTGTTTTTAAGGAACCTCTTGGATGAAGTATAATATACATAAGGAAATGTCCACATATTATAAATTTACAGCTGGATGTCATTTTCCAGTTCAAAATACTTTCTCATTTCCATTATCATTTCTTTAACTCTGGTAATTTAAAAAATATACTAATCAATGTTCTGACATTTGGAGATCTTCTATTTACCTACTACATATTGATTTCTGGTTAATTTCACTATATTCAGACAACATACTCAGAGTGATTTCTCTTAGAATGAAACACAGGTTTTGTAGTTTAAAGATAGCTTCTTATCAGTCCTGTGAGTGTTATCTATATGCCAATTAGGTCAAATTTATTCATATTGTTTGGATCTTTCATATCCTCACCGATTCTGTTTAATCTTTTCAATCTATTGGATGCTAAGAAGAATACATTAGAGGGTCCCAGTCTGGCTATGGCTTTCTTCTCTTTCCTTCCAGGTCTATCCATCATTATATTATTTTGTGTGTGAACATTTTATTATAATAATATACCAATTACAAAACACATGCCATTGAATTCCCTTTCTTTTTTTTATACTTTTTTGAAAAAATTGAAATAAGCTTGACTCACAATGTTGCATGAGTTTTCATTATATTATGCTTTAAGGCCGTATTATTAGGTCCATTCAAATTTATCATTGCTATATTTGGCCAGTATAACATTACGAATTGTCCTTTATGTTTTACTAATTCTTCTAACCTTAATGTCTCCTTTGATATTATTAAGCTATTTCTTTGAGAGATAATTGATTCTTTAGATTTTTCCTTACTGCCAGCTTTATGTGACTTTTATATTTAAGATTCTCTTGAAAGTGATATTGATTTGAGGATTTTTAATACAGTCTGATAATCTTTACATTTTAATTGAAGTACTTAATCCATTTCATTTAAATTTATGATTGACACTTCATTTAAATCTGTGTACCTTCTATTCTACAATCCCCTTTTCCCCTTACTTGCTTTCTTTTGTATAATAAAATATCTATTTTTACCATCTCATCCTACCTTTTAATTAATTTATTTTACTGGTTACCTTATTAACATCCTTAAGTTAGTAATGCCTAATATATAAAAGTACTTTACCTATTTCAAAGCAGAAATTTTAGGAAATTTTAACTACTTCATGTTCTATTAATTTTTCATTTAATCCCATATATATTAAACATAACATGAAATTATTATTGTTTTATGTAGACAATATTCATTTAGACTTACACACATATAACCTTTCCTTATTGCTTCAATTATTTTCTGCATTTCCATGCTGCCCTTCTTCCTGAAGAAGAGGATGGGATATTCTTGCAATCGTTTCCCTTGTGTGCACGCACCTGTGTGTACGTATGTACATGTGTGTGTGTACAGAACAGTCATCTTCATTTCTGATGCTCTTTCTTCATTCCTGAACATCCGAGGTTCCATCAGTATTAACTCCCTTATGAAACTCCTTTACCATGTCTTGTGGCACAATCTGCTGATGACACATTCTATCAATTTTTTTCATCTGAAATTTCCTCTTAATTCCTGCTGGATACGAAATACTGGAGTGGCAATTTCTGTTTTCTTGTCTCAGAAGGATTTTTCCCCAATGCCTTCTAGTCTCTAAACTTTCTGATAAGAAATCTGCAGCACTCAAAGCATTGCCCTTCTGTGTCATTTTCTTTCGTTGCTTTCTTTATCTTTGTTTTTCAGCAGTTTGATTATGATGTCTCTGGATGTGGTTTCTTTGAATTTTACCTTTTGGGTCTTGCTTCATTTCTTAAACCTGCAAATTTGTATTTTTAGCAAATTTGGTAAATTTTTGGCCATTGAGACTTTTACCCTTATTTGGTCTACTCCACTATCCCCTCTCTCTGGTACTGCAAATAAACACATCTAAGAACTTTTGATGAACGCCTGTGATTTTGCACATTTTTACTTATTTTTCTTCTGTATGTTCTGTTCTTAGATTAGACAATTCCTATGAAATACCTTTAAATTAATTGACTCTCTTTTCACTACCATCTCTATTCTGCTCTGGGGCTCATTTCTATTTGGTTCATTTTTATAGTTGACATTTCTCTGTTGAGATTTTCTATATTTTCACTCATGTCAAGTGTGTGTTCCTTTAACTCATGGAGCATAGCTACAATGGCTGCTTGTATTTGGCAGTTCGAGCTGCCATAGCAAATTACCAGACTGGGCAGCTTAAACAACAGGAATTTATTTTTCACAGTTCTGGAGGTCAGGAGCCCCCCTCTCTGTGTTTCCCGGGGTTGGTTTCTGGTGAGTTCTCTTCCTGGATGCAGACATCTTTCTCACTGTGCCCTCATAAGGACTTCTTGGAAAGACCCTTCTCTCTGTCTTGGTCTCTGTCTCTCTGCCTCTGTCTCTGGTCTCTGTCTCTGTCTCTGCAACTATGTTACTTCACTGGGGCCCATCTTTGGGCAAAGCCACAAGAATTGGAAAGATGAGAAACTTACCTCTGTTTGTATCATTTGTCCAAGTTTTTTTCTCCGATTACTCTTCAAAGATCTTTCTCATCCAGAGATTAGGAAGTCATCAATGAGAAGGATGGGCTGAAGGGAGTTTGCGATGTCTGCCAGTTGTGATTATTTTTGAAAGCTATTTTCATTGGGTATCAAATGCTAGTTTGATAGTTATTTTGTTTTAAATATGACATTCTATCATCTTATGGCTTCCACCATTTCTTCCAAAAAGGCAGCCATCAGTCTTATTTGTTGCTCCTTGAAAGCTGATATTCATTTTTTCCTTTGGCTACTTTTAAGATTTTTCTCTTCACTTTGGTTAATGGTTTTACTATGCTGTGTATAGATGTATATTTATTTTCCTGCTGGGATTTGTGATACTCCTTCAGTGGGTGTCTCCATGTCTCTTGTCAGCTTGGGGAAATTCTCAGCCATTAATATTTTAAAATATTGTCAATGTTGAATATGTGTCTTATATCCTGTAGTTTCCTTTTTTTTCTCTTCATGTTTCAAACAATATATTTCTACTGACCACTAGTCCTTTCTTCAATTTCAACTCATTGGCTGTTAAAACTATTTATTCAATACCTCTTAATTTCAGTTATGAGTTTTTCACCTTTAGACATTCCATCTGAAGATTTGACATAGATTACAGGTAAATTTATATTTATTTTCATGTGCTTTTTTGAAATATGTTAGTCCCAGTTATTTTAAAGTTCATGTCTAATAAGCCCAATATTTCTATCACCAGTTAGTCTATTTCTCATACATGGCGGGATCACAGAGGAGGAAGTGATTAACTACCCTTAAGTGTGTCTGAGGCTTCTCATGAAGCAGTGGCTTAAAAGGCACCTAGAAGTTATGGGGCACCTGGATGACCTAGTCGGTTAAGCGTCTGAGGCTTGATTTTGGCTCAGGTCATGATCTCAGGGTCCTGAGATCAAGCCCCGTGTGAGGGGTCCACGCTGAGCATCGAGCCTGCTTAAGATTCTCTCCCTCTCCCTCTGCCCCCCCCCCCCCGCTCATTCTCTTTCTCTCTCTCTGAAGAAGAAGAAGAAGGAGAAGAAAGAGAAAAAGACAAAGAAGAAGAAGAAGAAGTTGTTTACCTGTAGGGTGATTAAGAGAGGAAAGTTCATGGTAGAGGGAGAGCATGTACAACATGGCAGATGTGTCCATATGGGAAATACCAGGACATTTTGTGAGGTCCAAGCACAGTCTGCTGAAGGAAATGGGTAGGATATGAAGTACAAAATGAGGTTACAATGCATCTGTCATGACAGGACATTTGGACTCGATGCTGCAGCAGTGGAAAGACAAATACAGGATTGCACTGGTAATGTGGCCCTTATAAGCTACAGTTCACACGGAGTGATCTGTGCGCACTTGTGACAGATTAAGGATCATATTAAGATGTCCTAAAGTTGCCTCAGAGACCTACCATCACTGTGCTGAAGAGCTGGAATTTATCTGAAGAGGTCACATCTAATGGTATACTTTCAGACACAAATTATACCTTTAGACCTAAGAGTTGGCTTTACTGGGGGGTTTGGTAAATTGATTTTTTATGAAGGAAAAAAGGGAATTTTTTAAAAGGTATGAAAACTTATTTATCATCCATCACAAACTAATCTTCATGTCACTACAGTTTTGGGTTAGACTCAAGTACAAAATCCTTACCACTTGACAATTGATGTCTGCTATAACTGTACCTAATTAGTGACATCCAACCAAAACCAGTCAGTGCCAACCCATTGAGTCCAAGAGCTCAGATTGTTTTTGTTTTGATTCCAGTTACTAGGAATAAAACAAGTATGGCTTATTATATTTTTTACCCATTTACAATCTATGGGAAAAGGAAATTAGGTCACAGGAGATATGTCATTGTTCTGATGTAGGCCTAAGATATCCCAGGTTAAAAATAAAATGCCAAAAAAAAAAATATAAAGTGCCATGCAGAAACATCCTTTTTCTAGTCAGCCAATTCAATGGCATACTTTTATTTTCATCACTGTGTGCTGTAGCTACTAAATTAAAAAGAAACAGTATCATTTCATTCTAGCATAAGATGAATGTCCATTAATCTCAATTTTATTGACATAAATAAGTCAGCAATGGAGGCTGACTACCTCAGTGAAATCCCCACAAATTTAGTAAGTGTCAAAAGTCAAGAAGATTTCTGTAGCATATAACAGAATATTCAACACTGTCTTGCAAGATTGTGGTTTTACTTTCTTCCACAGTTTTGTTTCCTTTGAATGGGCTAGAAAATTAAATAATATTTCTTAGTCAGAATAACCTTTGTAGAACACAGAGTACTGTCTCATTCTTGTTGGAAAAGAGTTACGTGATCATCAGCCAGATATGTATCACCTATGACATAAGTCAGAACAAATTAGAGTGACTATCCCGAAGATATTCAAAGCTCTTAGAATTTTAACTATTACACTAGACAGGGACTAAATGTTCCTTGTTTGGAAAAAAAAGGTGGACATGATTTCACATAGGTGTTTGCTGTCAAATGTCAACAATTTCGAAGGACAGAACAAATGAAGAAAAAGTGTTCTCCTAAGCAACCTAGAGTGGGTGTTCCCATTTTGATATTTATCTGAACTTCTTTTCCCACAGCTGAATGGACAGATAGAAAAATTTACAAGATGGGAATGGAAAATATCCCTTCCAAGTCTTATTGCCCAAGTTTTACTCATTCACATACATTTAACCTCAGTCAAAATTTTTCTATAAGCATCCAATATGTGAATGCTTAAGTAAGGTAGTATGCCTCTTTTAGGAACTCCTGATGCCCTGGACACATAGGAAGTTATACTGCTCACAAAAAAGCATAATTCTACAGCAATCACTATTCGGAGCTTATTTTCATTGTCCTTGGTTTCCTAGACATGGTGCAATTTTTCGATTCCTCAAGTCCTCTGCATCTTCAACAGCAGGAGACCAAAGAGACACAGACCAGTTGTCAAGCAGCTCTGGTGACTAAAGAGTCACCTTTATGTATCCAATGTTTCAAGTGATGTCACTCTTGACGAGATCCTGAACTTTTATTTTTTTTAAGCCAAAGTAAATATGAAATATAAACAGACCAACCACTCAGTGCACTAGCACCAGTAGAAGAAAGTGGATATTTGGATTCTCTGTTATGACAGGAATAAATTTCAAACCACCAATAGTTTAGAAGTGACTTAGATATGTGTACTGTAAGTATAAAGTAACAAGATGTATTGAGGTTTAGGTATTATCATATCTGTCAGAAATTATAAATAAAGTAGACCATGTGAGAGGTTATATACTTATTGAAATGATGCTGCCATTGCTAAATAGCTTTTAAATTTTTCTTCTTAGGGGAATTTAGCAGACATACTAGAAATCAGTTTTATTACTATATGGTTATATCATGCTTTGAGCACTAAATTGTACTATTTTTGACTCTGCCTCATTCTCAAGAATTACGTTTAAATAAGTTAAAAATGTTTTCAAGAACCATAGACACCATTTGTTATAGGTTCAGTTGTGTCTCCCAAAAACATGTGTTGAAGTCCTAACCCCTGATACCTGTGAATGTGACCTTATTTGAAAATGAGATCTTTGCAAATATAGTCAAGTTAAGATGAGGTAATTAGGGTAGACTTGAATCTAATATGACTGATATCCTTATAAGAAAAGGAGAAGACAGAGATACACAGTGAAAGGACAAGGGTATCACGTGACAACACAGATAGACTGGAATGATACATCTAGAAGCTGGAAGAGGCTAAGGAGGATCCTGCTTATAGGCTTTGCCAGAACATGGCCCATTGACACATTGATTTTGGATTTCTAGCCTCCAGGACAATGAGATAACACATTTTGTCGTTTAAGCCACCCAGTTTGTGGCACTTTGTTAAAGCAGCCCTGTTAAGGCAGCCACTTACTTTGGAGAATAAGTACAAACCAGGCAAATCAACCAAAACATACCAGGTTCTTCTTTGGGAAAGTGATGATATAGTTGGGACCTGACGGAGAGTCTCTCAAACTACCAGGGAGGAAAAAATGATTTAAAACAACTTTAGAAACTGAATCAAGGGCTAGATGGTAAGTCATGGTGACCCTATTTCAGAAACTGCATTTTAAAGAAAGTACTAAATGCAGATCTTGGAATATTTTATGGAAAAGACCACCATAACCAATCTACATGCTTAAAAATGACTTGAGTGATGTAGAGAGAATGCACTGGACAGGAGGTCAGGTAAAGTGATTCTACAATTTATTGAGTCATCATGATTACTTTATGTAAGGTATTGACAATGAAGAAGGAGTGAAATAGGTATTTTTGGGAAATATCCTGGAGTTTACAATGACAGGATTTTCAGTGGAGAGGTAAATGTCAGAAGTAATTCCTAGGTTTGGCTTGAGCAACTGGCTTGATATAAGTGCTATTTCTTTTTTTTTTTTTAATTTTATTTATTATGTTATGTCAGTCACCATACATTACATCATTGGTTTTTGATGTAGTGTTCCATGATTCATTGCGTATAACACCCAGTGCTCCATGCAATACATGCCCTCCTTAATATCCATCACCAGACTAACCCATCCCCCCACCCCCTCCCCTCTAAAACCTTCAGTTTGTTTCTCTGAGTCCATAGTCTCTCATGGTTCATCTCCCCCTCCGATTTCTCCCCCTTCATTTTTCCCTACCTACTATCTTCTTTTTTTTTTTTAACATATAATGTATTATTTGTTTCAGAGGTACAGGCCTGTGATTCATCAGTCTTACACAATTCACAACGTTCACCATAGCACATACCCTCCCCAATGTCCATCACCCAGCCACCCCCCAAAAAAACAAAATCTTGCCATTTATAAGTGCTATTTCTTAAGGTGAGTTAGATTATGGGATAAGATTCATGGGGTAAGATCAAACTAGGTAAAGAAACTGGGTCTTGGCATAATGATATCATCAGATGGAGGGAAGACACTCTGCTCAGATTCACCAAAATCCAACACCCTCAGCCCTTATCATTTATCTCATCCTCCAGCTTAAGATCCAAGGAAAAATTCTAACAGCATCAAATGAACTGTGAGGGTCCATACTCACACTCAAGTCAAGGAATTACCATCATCAACCACAGGCTCTCTTTGCTCAATGATTAACAGGCATGAAAACCAACATGAGTCTTTGAAATTATTTTGCATTGTAAAAAGAATCAAATTATCAATAAATAGGGAAAAATAGGTTTCTAAATTTTTAAGTTTAAAAAATAATTTTGGAAACATCTGTTCTGAAATCTCTTAAAAATTAAAACAAGAACACTATCAAACAAGATATAAAGGTTAGAAAATTCTTAAAAACCAATTTTAAATGAAAAAAGAGATAGCCGCATTTTAAAAAGTCATGCCTTAACAATTCACAACGACATGAAGAATAAAGAGACAATTTATGAATTCAGAAAAATACATCAGAGATGAAGTGATCATGTATGTCTGGAATTCATGGGGGAGGAAGGAAATGTAAATAGTTAAAAAGGATGATAGGTGTCGAGGGGAAGTAATAGGGAAAAATAAAAATAAATATAAAGACTATAATATAAATGAAAAATGGTCAGGATGCTCAGACAATGATGGTCTATCTAAAAAGTTCAGGAGAATCAACTGAAAAACTATAGTCACAAAAAATGGTCAGCTGTAAGATCAAAATGTAAATATCTTATGCCAACAAACAACAATGATAAAATATAGTGGTAAGAATGTAAACAAAATAACATAAAATACCTAGGAAGTAACAAAACAGTAAACAACATTTAATATGAAAATTAGAAATATTACTAAAGATATACAGGTGGCCTGAATTACAAGAAGTATTATGTCCATGGCACAGAGTCAATATGGCAAAAATATCCGGTCTCCAAAATTAGTCAATAAATACAGCATGATTACAGGCAAAGTTTTAACAGGATTTTTTCATAAAACCTGACAAATGATCCTAAAATGTATATAAGGCAATATATGCACAAGAGCCAAGACTATTGTGGAATATAATGAATGAACAGTTTTTCCTTTAAGATATGAAAATATATTTTACATTTCAAGTTACTAAAATAGTGTGGGATTTGTATTAAATAAACAGTATGGAAATGAAGTATGGAAATGAAGATATATATTCTTCCATGAAGTTGTAAGAGAATGTGTCTGAAAGTGTCCCCACAAAATTCATACATTGAAATCTTAATGCCCAACATGATAGTTTTAGGAAGTAGACCTTTGAGAGGTGATTAGGTGACGAGGGTGGGTCCTGCATGATGGGATTAGTGCCCTCATCAAAAAGACCCGGACAACAACCTTGTCCCTTCCATCTTGTGAGGACAGAATGAGAAGTCTGCGTCCAGGCCCTCACCAGAACCCTGGGACTGAACTGGGACTTCTAGCTTCCAGAACTGTGAGAAATGAATTCCTAATATTTATAAGTCACTCAATTTGTAGTAGTTTGTTATAGTAGCCCAAATGGGTTAAGACAGCGAGGAAGGTCCTCATAAAGAAGACCCTAAACCAAAGCTTAACAAAGATTGAGAGATGCTCTTCATCAAAAGGAAGTAATTTTATATGTCCTCAAAAGAAAGTTAAAGGATAAAGACCTGTAGAAAATATTTTCTACGTACATAACAAAGGAAGAATCTAGTGGAAAACAATAAAAATTATAAACTAGTTTTTTTTAAAAAGACAACAGCCAAAAATAAAAACAAAGTAACAAAAAAGGAAATAAAATACCTGATAATAATGAAATATTCTTGAACTTCACTAGTATTACAGAATATGCAAACAAAGCCAGAGTTAATATTTCCATTCATTAGAGTGGTAAAATTCATTGTTTTACATCACAGTTGGCAGGTGTGAGGAAATATATATCCTTGTGTACTCATGGTTGATTACCGTTTTAGGCAGTTTTTTTTCTTGAAAGGAAAAAAAAAAAACCAAACCTGTCAATCTGGATTCTACTCCCTGAGCCTTCACTAAGTCAGAGAGGCATACTTAAATGTGTTACCAAAAAAAAAGAGAGAGAAAGAGAAGAACTGAATAACACTAGCGTGTTAGTACAATTACATTGTTGCAATTTATTTGAATTATCTAAATACACCTTGAAATTTTCCAATTTGAGTTAAAGGTAATTCTTTTTGGTCTTAAATGTAATCTGGTTGCCATAGAAATTGTTTTTTTAAAGAAATTCTTTAAAAGAACACCTGTGTCAATAAGCATACATCTGAAATATGTAAACTCTTACAACTCAATACACTTTAATTTCTTCTATGTTAATTCCTGTATTTCACCTAAATAATGAAGATTAATAATTTGTCTCATAACTGTATCACTTTAGGCTGAAATGTCTCCAATTTATGCACAACTACATTTTTCATGATTTTCTGGGAAATCAAAACAAACATTCAGTACAAATACTTTTTTTGAAATAATTACTTTTTTCTCTAAATTGAAGGGAAGGGAAAGGAAAGAGACTGCAGATTTTGAAGAAGAAGGAAGGCTGGAATGGAACCTTGATTAGTGAATGTATTTTAAAGAAATTTAAAATCCACCTGGCACTCAGATATAAAAAGAAATGAAGATTGAGCTGCTTCACTGACATTTCCTTCTGGATTGCAGAGGATTGTAATGACTCATTCTTCATTGCTATGCCAGTCTATCTTTCCAGCACGAGGCTTCATTAAGGTTAAAACAAATGTAAAAGCAAAATGCAAGGCTAGTGTCAGTGTGGCATTGGCAAGTTTTAGTGACCTGTCATAGTGATATAAACCCCAATGTGCCCAACCGGAAGCTCCACAGGCAAATGTGTCTCATGATAGGGACTTCAGGAGGAGTCTATATAGAAATGAAATTGGAAGTCTCTCTAACGTTACCTGACAGCATGTAGACTGACCTTCCTAGGCATTGATGTGACATAAAGGATGCCTGAGTAACCAGGCACAGAGAAATATAATTGGCAAAGGAAGGGATTTTAATAAAGTCTATAAAAATGTGTGTGGAGACAGATAGGTACGGTCTCTCCTATACAATTTTCTAGTAATGGTAATTGTATGTGTACTGGATGAAAGCATGGGTGAGTCCCATTCAGCCTTTATAGAACAGGAGCAATATTAAATACAGAATGATCATAAAATACTATTTGTGTGTGCTTTAAGGTAAATTTTTCACATATGAAAGTTGTCAGATTAAAAAGTCAAGATTTATCCTGAGAACCAGAACAGACTGAGGCGCACTGGAAATATATTCCTAATTCTGCTATATGATGATATTACACTATTTTCCACAAGGGATGTGCTCTGTGTGTGTGTGTGTGTGTGTGTGTGTGAATGCGTGTACAAGAGGGGAAGGAATGGATGGATGAAGAATGAAAACCAGAAATGTTTCACATTTTTCATATTGCTCATCAGTACTGGCTCCTAAATTTCTACACAAAGGGAACCTGAGAGAGAAATTCTTGTTGGTAGAACTTTACTTGAAGCTGCATAGCATGGGTCTTAGATCATATGTTTATTTAGGATGGTTTGAGGAGCTAATTAAGATTTCATAGTAGGGGCCCCTGGGTGACTCAGTCAGTTAAGCATCCAACTCTAGGTTTCAGCTCCGGTCATGATCTCAGAGTCATGAGATCAAGCCCCAGGTCAGGCTCTGCACTCAGCATGGAGTCTGCTTAAGGTTGTCTCTCCCTCTCCCTCAGTCCCTGAACCCCCTCTAAAATAAATAAATAAATATTAAAAAAAAAAAAAAGATTTCATGGTAGCTAAAGCCCTTCAAGGCTCTCCTTTGTGTATTCATTGCTGCTGATGTTATGACATTCCTCAATACTTAATCCTAATGTGATGTAAATGACCATGAGGTTATGATGGTGTGGCAGGACATTACAATCTTAAATTATTCCTCTGGTCTCAATACTCTTATCTTTCCATTACAGAATCTCTAATCCTTACATGTTCCTACCCCAAGCTGTAAACAATGAACTTGACAGTCACAGATTCATCTTGTATTATTTAGTTGTGTATAATAATATAATTAGAAAGATAACAGTGACTAGATTATCTGGCATGCAAGCAGTCAGTAGGTGGAAGACTTATTTTGCAGGGTTTGGGGTTTTTATTTACGGGTACCTTGCAAATGACATGCCACCGTGTTGAGCACAATTCAGAATGGATCTGGTTCTACTACTTGCTACTTGTATGACTTCAGATAAGTTATTTAACATCTTTGTACTTCCATTTCCTCACCTGTAAGTCAGGATACTAGTAAGATCTTTCTTATAGGATAATCATGGTTTAAACATTAACTGAAAGTATAGAAGTGACATATGTGAAAGAGTACCTGAAAATAAGGAAGCACTCAACACATGCTGGCCATTATCATTCCTATTACAGGGTAATGGCTTAAAAAAAACTCCCAGAGCTATGTGTACATATGGTCGTGCTCACTGGTAAGGCAACCTTTTGGGAGACACTAAGCTTATCCAGTGAGATGTCATTAAGGGACTTTGAGCTCTTCATTTTGAATAGCTTTGAAAACCTACAGAATTTGTTTTGAACATTCTGAATCATGGCAATTCAATACAAAATGTGATTTTTATTGCATTTTATTCCTCCAAAAGTGATAAATGGAGTATACTAAGTGGCAGACATGATGGGAGGTATATTGATTAGTAAGGAACTTTCCCAGCCTGCCCTCATGGAATTTGTAAGTTAGAGCTCAGGTTGATATATAAGATTGTTAGCTAAATTGATCCTTTTCTGATAAAAATTGAAGGAATAACTAATTGTATCTCATGGCTCATACAGAGCCAATGATGCACTTCCAAAGAAGTTTCAAAAGTATGTTTATTCTGAAAATAGAGTCATTTATAAGAATAAAATTAGTAAGTCTGTTATAACAAAAAAGCAAACATGGACTCACAGAAACATATTGCTAAGAGTTTATTGCTAAGTGAACTTGGTGATTAGAATGCCCTGGTTGATGTGCTCTCTGCTTCTGTTTGCACAGAGGAGAATCCATACCCTCATATGTATTAGTTTTTAGTTGCTCAATTGGGGTAGTTTCAAATCTTTATCTAAGAACCCTTTTATTATCTGTCTAAAAATATCTGTAGCTCATGTTTATCATTGGTCTTCCAATGCCTAGTTCATTATCCCTTATCCTCTCAAGCAGAGACTATGTTCTCCTGCCCCTTATGCACAAGGACTTAGCAAGGTGTTTGAAAAGATTAGGAGGAGGAGGAGAAGATGAAAGAAGAAGAAGAAGAAGAAGAAGAAGAAGAAGAAGAAGAAGAAGAAGAAGAAGAAGAAGAAGAAGAAGAAGAAGAAGAAGAAGAGGAAGAAGAAGAAGAAGAAGAAGGGGAAAGAGGAGGGGGAGGAGGAGGGGAGGAGAAGAATAATACAGAATATTTGTCAGTAAACAGCTTAGAGGAGTATAGAACTGGAGGTACAATGTCAGTTAGATATGGTTGTGGTAGTTCAAGGTAAAGGTGAGGGTGCTCTCATGTAAGGAAAAAGAAGTGAGGAATGAACAAGACAAATTTATGTGAAGGAAGACAAGGAATTAGAATAGACAAGATTGGGGTTCAATTACAACATTCAAGAAAGGAAAGGGAAAATCTGTGGGTCACACCCAGGTTTCCAATTTGGGTACCTGGGATTGCCCTATTATCATATAAGACAAGGAATGGATTTATAGAGGTAAAGACCAAGTTTTGTTTATCTTACACCCTTAAGCCCAGTACTAAGCACAACCCTTGGCACACAGTAAGCAAAGAATTGATCATGACTGGTATACTTAAATAAACCATGTAAGTCAGTCTAGAATAACATTTGAAAATGGATAGAGGAAAAAGACTTACAGGAGATGATTTAATGGAAGTATACTGGAAACCAGAAGACCAAATAAAGACACTAAAATATCCTCTTCTAATAATTTCATCATAGATATGTTTAGAGGCCAGATACAGACGTGATAAGGAAATTTGGCTATCTAGACATTCTGATATAATAAAAAATAAATATATTTTTTAATTCAGGTTTTGAAGTATAAATTACAAAGTAAATTTCACCCTTCCAAGTGTAAAGTCTATGCACATTGACAAACACGTGCAATCATGTTACCGCCACAAAATCAAGATACAGAATATTTCCATAACCACAAATATTCCCTTGTGCCCCTATGCTATCAATCCCCTTCTCACACTAGGGCCCCTGGTAAACATGGATGCAGTTTCTGTTCTTGAGGTTTGCCTATTCCAGCACCTCTTTATAAATGAAATCACACATTTTGTAGCCTTTTGAGTCTGGCTTGTTTCATTTATCATCATGTATTTGAGAACCATCATTGTTGTTGCATGATTGGTTGTTCACTCATGCTGTTTTTTTTTTTAATTAAACATTCAAAAAGATTATAGATTTTCAAAGAGTTGTATGTAATGATAATCAAGATTTTACCACTTTGAGTTGTGTGCAAATTTTACTTCCATTTATCTTCTTTTACCTTTCCCACTTATAAATATCATCTTAAGTATCAGATGGTGTTATAATTTTTTAACCATCATATATGGTTTTTAAAAATTCATGAGGAGAAGGATAGTCTAATGCATTTACCAGTATTTCTTCTCTTTCCTTCAGTCTTCCTCCTGATTCTCCAATATTTCTTCCCTTAGCATTTCTTTCCTGTCTGAATGACTTATGTTAGCCGTTTGTTACAAGTAGGTCTGTGAGTGACAAATAATTTTAGTTTTACTTCATCTGACAATGTCTTTATTTCCCCATTATTCTTGAAGGACAGTTTCACCTGATATAGAATCCACGATTAACATTTATTTTTTTAAAGATTTTATTTTTTTAAGTAATCTCTACACCCAACAGGGGGCTCAGACTCACAATCCCAAGATCAAGAGTCACATGCTCTACCTACTGACTGAGCCAGCCAGGCACCTGACATTTCTTTTGTCATTTGAAAATGTGCTACTTTCTTCTGACCTCCAAGGTTTCAGATGAGAAATCCACTGTCATTTGAATTTGTGTTCCCTATAGATAACGTGTCTTTCCTCCTTGCTGCCAAGATTTTTTCTTCATCTTTAGTTTTCCATAATCACAGTGTATCTTTGCATGGATTTCTTTGAGTTTATCCTATTTTGGATTTATTAAGCTTCTTTGTTATGTGAGTTTATCTTTCATCAAATTTGGGATATATTCAGCCATTATTTTTTCAAATACTATTTCAGCCCCACTCTCTTTCTATTCCCTCAAGGGATGCTGATGATATGGTGGTTGGATCTTTTGTTATTGCCCCACAGGTCCTTCAGGTCCACTTATTTATTGCTTTTAGTCTATTTTTTTTTCTGTTTTCAGAGTTCTTCCTGGGCTTGGTGCTTGTTGTGGCAGGATCCCTCTTACCAGTTTCCCAAGCTGGGCATTTTCTCTGGCTAGGGGAGGAGAATCTCAGCCCAGTGGAGATGGAGACTGCTTCCCCTGTGAACTTATTGTCAGTGAAGCTTCTGGCTGAAACCTCTTACTAGTACTGCTGTCGTCTCCTGGTCTTCTCGTCGACTCCCGTTTGATCTGGTGGATGGATAATCATACATGGGACACATTCTGTTGCTAAATTAGGGGTCAGAATTACCAGGTCTGAGCCATTTTCTTTTGTTGGATAGGGTGGGGATCCTAAGAAGAATGACCACCATACATTTCCTCCTGTCTTGGTATCTCTAACCAATTCGCTTTCCTCTTTCTGTCTTTCAGAGTTCTCATTTGATCATCTTTTGTGTTATGTAGCTTGCATTGTAGGCATACTTATGGATGGAGGATGGAGAGATGAGTCTACATCAAAATCTCTGGTCAGAAGATTGATTAGTAGTATGCTAATACATGGCTATAGCAAGTTGGGTTTTTTGTTTGTTTGCTTGCTTTTTGTTTTTGCTTTTTACCATTCACAAGCTGAAGGTTATTTGGGAGATGATTTTTTCCAGTTTTGGGAGATGATTTTTTAAAAGCCCTTAAAATATTCACATACATTTTATTTTGTGGATATATATATTAATTGATTCTGGTAAATACCTAGAAGTGAGATTGTTGGGACAAAAGTGCAAACTTAACTCAATAAGAAAATGTTGAAGAAAGTTCTGGGAGGATGACAGAATAAGAAGCACCAGAAATCTGTCTCTCCACTGTAACAGCAACTGTACTGGAAGAATCCGTCTGATGTAACTATTTTGGAAATTGCATCTATTTAAGACTTATGGCTTCCAGGGAAGACTTGGGTGGTAAATTGTGGTTAGTTTCAGTCAAAATCAGTTCTTAGTACAGTATCAGCTATCATCCACCACTCCTAGGTCTGTGGATGGCATCTGTTCACATGTTCCTGGAGCAATCTACACACAGCTTGCAGAAAAGCCAGTGAGGCAAAAAGGACCCTGCCCTCCAAATATTAGGGATTTGTGCTCTGTTTCTGATTGCAGCCTCTGATTACAGAGTGCTGATGCAGAGATGGGTAACCATCATTGTACAATCCCCCATCCTACTGTTGAAAGCCCTGCCCCATTTGGCTGAAGTGACTTCCAGAGAATTTAAAGAGATGACACATATTTTTCCTTCTTCATTTTTCTCTTTCTTCTGTTGGGAGCCTGACTTTTAAGGACTTGGACATTCAAAAACAACTGAGGAAATTAGAAAGTCATTATTCATGCCTAAAATATTGGAGGAAAAAAAAGTGAACAGAGCCTAAGCACCTGCAGGATACCATAAAGCGGACCAAAATATTCATTGTGGGAGTCTTCCAAGAAGATGGAAAGCATCAGAGAGATTATTTGAAAAAATAATGACCAAAGTATCTCAAATTTGAAATAAAATACATGTATATAAACATCTAAGGAGCTCAACAAACTCCACACTGAATGTATTTAAAGAGACCCACACCAAGACACTTTATAATCAGACTGTCAAAAGACAAAGAGAGTCGTGAAAGCAGCAAGAGAGAAGCAATTCATCACATACAAGGGATTCTCAGGAAGATTATCAGTAAACATCTCACCAGAAATCTTGGAGGACAGAAAGAAATGGGCTGATGTTTTCAAAGTGCTTAAAGAAGAAAACAGCCAGCTAAGAAACTTATATCTGGCAAAACTGTTCTTCAAAAAGTGAGGAAGAAATGAAGATATTCTCATATAAACCAAAGCTAAGGAAGTCTTTCACTACTACATCTGTCCTACAAGAAAGCCTAAAGGGTGTTTTACCATTTGAAATAAAAGGACACCGGACAGTAGATGAAAGCCATCTGAAGAAATAAAGATCTGGAGGGACATGGGTGGCTCAGTCAGTTAAGCATTCAACTCTTGATTTCAGCTTGGATTATGATCTCAGGGTCCTGGGATCAAGCCCTGTGTTGGGGCCCACATGAGGCTCTGTGCTCAGCAGGGAGTCTGCTTGGGATTCTCTCTCCCTCTCCCTCTGCCCCTCCCCTCACTCACTCTCTTCCTCTCTCTCTCTCTCTCTCTTTCAAATAAATAAATAAATCTTTAAAAGAAGAAATAAAGATCTTGGTTCAGGTAAATACATGGGCAATTATGAAAGCCAGCACTATTGTAACTTAACTTTGGTTTGTTATTCCATTTTTTGTTTTCAAAAATGATTTAAGAAAGTAATGTATAAAAATTACTAGTCTGTTCTTAGATACATTATGTATAAAGATGTAATTCTGTAACACTAATAACTGAAAAGTGATCAGATAGAGCTATTAAAGGAGCAGATTTTTGTACATTATTGAAGTTAAGCTGGTATCAACTCAGAGTGTGGTAACTTTGGATGTTAATTATAATCCCCACTGTAACCAAAAAGAAAATAGCTAAAGAACATGCACAAAAGGGAATTAAAAGAGAATTAAAATGTTTCACTCTAAAAAGTTAGCTAAATACAAAGAAGACAGTAATGCAGAAAACAGCGAGCAAAATATCTATAAGGCATATAGAAAACAAATAGCAAAATGATAGAAGTGAATTCCCAGCCTGATAGTAATTGCTTTAAATGTAAATGGATTAAACTCTCCAATCAAAAGACAGAGATTGGCTGAAGAGGGCATGGGGGACAAAACAAAACAAAGAAAAAACATGATCCAATGATATATTCTTTACAAGGAACTCACATTAGATCCAAAGGAAAAAAAAAGGTTGAAAGTGAAGGGATGGAAGAAGATATTTCATGTAAATAGTAGCCAAAAGAAATCAGGGTGGCTATACTAATATCAGATGAAATAGATACTAAATAAAAAAGGATTATAAGACACAAAGGATATATTAACAAAAGTTTCAATACAGCAAGAAAATATAGCAATTATAAACATTTTTGCACATAATAACAGACCATCAGAACATATGAAGAAAAAATTGACAAAACTGAAAGGAGAAATAGATAGTTCTACAACAATAGTTGGAGACTTTAACACCACACTCTCATAATGAATAGAACGTAATTAATAGAATAGAAGGAAGATAAGTAAAGAAATAGAGGACTTGAGGGGTGCCTGGATGGCTCAGTCTGTTAAACATCCAACTCTTGGGGCGCCTGGGTGTCTCAGTCATTAAGCGTCTGCCTTCGGCTCAGGTCATGATCCCAGAGTCCTGGGATCGAGCCGCGCATTGGGCTCCCTGCTCCGCGGGAGGCCTGCTTCTCCCTCTTCCACTCCCCCTGCTTGTGTTCCCTCTCTCGCTGTCTCTCTCTCTGTCTACTAAATAAATAAAATCTTAAAAAAAATAAAAAATAAAAATAAAAAAATAAACATCCAACTCTTGATTTCAGCTCAGGTCGTGATTTCATGGTCATGGGATCAACCCCACGTTGGGCTCTGACTCAGAGCACTGAGTCTGCTTGAGATTCTCTCTCTCCCTCTCTCTCTGCCCCTCCCTCCTGTGCTCTCTCTCTCTAAAATAAATAAATAAATCTTGGGGAAAAAAAGAAATAGAGGACTTGAGCAGCACAATAAATGAACTCAATCTAACAGACATTTACAGAACACCATACTCAACAACAACAGAGTAAACATTCTTCTCAAGCACACATGCAGCATTCTCCAAGACAGATCATATGTTTAGGCCACAGATTAAGTCTACTATTAAAAAAACAAAAACTAGAAAATAATGTGTTGGCAAGGATATGGAGAAATTAGAACACTTGTACACTGGTGGTGTGAATGTAAAATAGTGCAGTCCCTATGGAAAATAGTATGATACTTCCTCAAAAAATTAAAAATACTTTTACTATGTTATCCACTTCTGAATATGTGCCCAAAAGAATTGAAAACAGAGTCTCAAAGCGATTTTGGACACCCATGTTTATAGAGGAATTATTCATAATAGCCTAAAGGTGAAAATAAACCGAGTGTCCATCAAAAGATAAATAGATAAGAAAAATGTGGTATATGCATACAATAGAATATCATTCAGAGGGGAGGGGGGTGGGGGGATGGGTTAGCCTGGTGATGGGTATTAAGGAGGGCATGTACTGCATGGAGCACTGGGTGCAAACAATGAATCATGGAACACTACATCAAAAACTAATGATGTAATGTATGGTGACTAACATAACATAATAATAAAAAAAAGAATATCATTCAGACTTAAGAAAATTTTTATACAACTACAGCATTAATGAAACTTAAGAATATTTTTGAAATACACTTATATGAAGTACAACAATTAGTCACATTCATACAGACAGAAAGTAGAATGCTGGTTTCCAGGGGGTATGAGGAGAAAGGAAAGGGGAATTATTGTTTAATGGGTGTAAAGTTTATGTATAGCAAGATATAAAGGGTTTGGAAGATGGATGATGGTGATGGTTGCACAACAATATGAATGTACTTACTACCACTAAACTATGTTTAAAAAATGGTTAAGATGATAAGTTTTATGTTATGTGTTTTTAACTACAATTTTAAAAGTAAAAGTAAATTAAGAGACTGCCAAGCTGTTTCTCAAAATGCATATACCATTATTAATTCCACAAGAAGTTGATGAGAGTCCAAGTTGCTACACAACATTGCTAGTATTTGACATTATAGAATATTGAATTTTTATTTTAGCTGTTCAAATATTTAGAAATATCTCAAGGGTGCCTGTGTGGCTCAGTTGGTTGGGAGCCTAACTCTTGATTTTAGCTCAGGTCATGATCTCGTGGTCCTGATATCAAGCCCTGAGTCAGGCTCTATGCTCAGCAGAGAGTCTGCTTCTCTCCCTCTTCCTCTGCCCCTCCCCCACACTCGCTCTCTAAAATAAATAAATAAATCTTTCTAAAAAAAGAGAGAGAAGCATCTCTTTGTAGCTTTAGTTCACACTTCCATGATGACTAATAATTTTGAATGCTTTTCATGTCTCATTTTCCATCCATGTCTCTCCTTTGGCTAAGTATGTATGTTTATATATTTTGCCAACTTTTAAAATTTGTTTTATTATTGAATTATAAGAGTTATTTATATATATTTTTTTTTATTATCTTCAGAGACAAGTTCTTAGTAAAATATATGCTATACATGTCTCCAAGTCTGTGGATTATCTTTGAAATTTCTTAACAGTGTTTCTCAAGGCATAGAAGTTTTAAATTTTGATGATATAAAATTTATCAAATTTTCTTTTATGGTTTGAGTGTTTTGTGTTGTATCTAATAAATGTCTTTACTTAAATCAGTGTTGCAAAAATTTGGTACTAGTTTTCCTTTTTGGTTTTGTTTTTCTTCCCCTCTGAAATTCTATACTTTAAGTTTTATGTTTAGGTCATAATCCATTATGGGTTAATTTTTGTAGCTGGTATAAGGTAACAGTTATGCCTAATTGCTTCAGCATTATTTTTTTGTAAGATTTGATTGTGCATAATTATCAATATAGTTATATCTAGATCTACCACCTTGCAAGTTGTCTCTCCCTTTTCCATTGATTGACTGATTGATTGATTGATTTACTTTTTAAAATTTCTTTTGGCTCAGTTGAGTATTTTTTGTTTCCATTTTATCTCTACAATGGGTCTGTTAGTTATGCCTCTTTTTCTAATATCTTTGTGTTGCCATGGGGTTTTCAATATATATTTTATTTTATGGTTTATATTTCTAAATCATTAACCAATTTATATATAAGTTAAGAAACCTATTTTAAAATTTTTTATTTAAATTCAACTTAGTTTACATATAGTGTATTATTAGTTTCAGGGGTAGAATTTAGTGATTCATCAGTTGCATATAACACCAGTGCTCATTACATCAAGTGTCCTTCTTAATGCCCATCACCAAATTACCCCATCCCCTTACCCACCTCCCCTCAAGCAACCCTCAGTTTGTTTCCTGGAGTTGAGAGTCTCTTATGGTTTGCTTCACTCTCTCTGTTTATCTTACTGTGTTTTTTCTTCCCTTCCCCTATGTTCCTCAGTTTTGTTTCTTAAATTCCACATATGAGTGAGATCATATGGTATTTGTCTTCCTCTGACTGACTTATTTCACTTAGCATAATATCCTCTAGTTCCATTCATGTCATTGTAAATGGCAAGATTTCACTCTTTTTGATGGCTGAGGAATATTTCATTCCATTCCATTCCATATATATATATATATATATATATATATATATATATATATATCTCACATCTTCTTTCACATCTTTATCCATTCATCTGTTCATGGACATAATCTGGGCTCTTTCCATATTTTGGCTATTGTGGACATTGCTGCTATAAACACTGACATACATGTGCTCCTTCAAATCACTAAGTTTGTGTCCCTTGGATAAATACCTAGTAGTGCAATTGCTGAGTCATAGGGTAGTTCTATTTTTAACTTTTTTAGGAATCTCCCTACTGTTTTCCAGAGTGGCTGCACCAGTTTGCATTCCCAACAGTGTAAGATGGTTCCTTTTTCTCCACATCCTCACCAACATCTGTTGTTTCCTGAGTTTTTCATTTTAGCCATTCTGACTGGTGTGAGGTGTTATCTCATTGTAGGTTTGATTTGTATTTCCCTTATGCCGAGTGATGTTGAGCAATTTTTTCTCATGTCTGTTAGCCATTTGTATGTCTTCTTTGGAGAAGTGTCTGTTCATGTCTTCTGCCCATTTCTTGACTGGATTATTTGTTTTTTGGGGTGTTGAGTTTGATAAGTTCTTTATAGATTTTGGATACTGGCACTTTATCTGATAAGTCATTTGCTCAACTCTATGGTCAACTAATTTTCAACAAAGCAAGAAAGAATATCCAATGGAAAAAAAGGCAGTCTCTTAAACAAATGGTGTTAGGAAAATTGGACAGCCACACGTAGAAGAATGAAACTGGACCACTTTCTTACACCATACACAAAAATAAACTCAAAATGGATGAAAGACCTAAATGTGAGACAGGAATCCATCAAAATCCTAGAGGAGAACACAGGCAACAACCTCTTTGACCTCGGCTGCAGCAACTTCTTGCTAGACACATCTCCAAAGGCAAGGGAGACTAAAGCAAAAATGGACTATTGGGACTTCATCAGGATAAAAAGGTTTTGCACAGCAAAAGAAACTGTCAATAAAACTAAAAGGCAACCTACAGAGGGGGAGAAGATATAACTTAAGAAACTTATAATAGTATATTTATATGTTTTCATTTATGCTATTTTTGAAATCCTTTTACCCTCTCAGATGCCCTCAAAGTTTAGCATTAATATTTTTGCTTATGACAATCAATTATTTATTATAGTCATTTAAAATAACAAATAATTATATATTTACTTTCATACTTATCATTTCATAAGTTCTTTATTTGCTTTTGTATATTTTCCCTTCTTGACTGGTATTATTTTTCTTCTGCCAGAAGAACTTCCTTTCATAGTCCTTTTAGTGAAAAAATGCTGGTAGTAGGGTTTCTCAGGTTTAGTTTGGCTGAAAATATCTTTATTTCAAATTTAATTTTGAAAGAAATTTTTATTCTACATAGAAGTAGGGGTTGTGAGAGGTTTTCTTTTTCTTTTACCCCTCTAAGACAATTGGTGTTTTCAGAAATAGTGGGGCCAAAGTTATTTTGCCACCTGATTCTCAGCAGGGCCTGCTTGATAACAACCATAACCACAATCACAACAACATCAAGAACAGAATATTTTTTCCCACTAGTTTGAAGGGAGAAATCTTCCCAAAACCTTTCTGAAGAATTCAGAAGGAACTTTCCAGTATATTGCCCATATCTTCCTATTGTTTGCCCTCCTAAGATCTATCTGTGGCATTTCAAATAATTAAAGAAACACAAATTGGGTTAACCAAAGCCAAATAATAAGACTGATACAATCAAATTTGTTCTCCTTCCTAGTAAGTCCTGCTTCTCTTGACAGTCATTTAATAACCTATGCCCTCTACAAAAATACAGGCAAATGATGGAAGGTAATGAAGCCCACCATAACATGAGCATTCACCTGTTATGCTTAATGAGGCTTATGCTATATTCTTCCAGGTTCTGCAGAGTCTAAAGCTAGCTGATTTATTTAATCAAAACCCTGATACATAATACTGCTATTTTCTCCTGGTAACTGCCAGCCATAGATTTAGCTTGATGAGCTTCAACGCCTCTAAACAATGAATTAAAAGTACAAGGAACCAGTTAAATGGTGCCCTAAGTGTCCTTTATAAGGTAGTTCACAGTCATTACAGGGGGACATTGATAATACAGAGCAACCATTTACCTCCTGCTCTTGATCTTTTCAGGCTGCTCTCTCTGCTATGAGCACTGCTATACAAGTTACTCTTCACTTAGTGCTGAAAATCATTTTTATCCATCTCATTAGAGAGTAACTCAAGAAAAGTGGCTAGTTTAACTGTTTTTGTTTGTTTGTTTGTTTGTTTGTTTGTTTTGAGACACAGATGATAGAGACAATTGCTTAATTCAACTTGCTGCTTGCAATATGGTTTGTGCAAAAATTTTCTAATCACATTACCACACAGAGAGCCATGAATCAGAGTGAGTGCTCGTTTGCTAACAGCCTAGAATATGTCTTGTCAATAAGAATTGATTCTTTCTGTCTCACACAAATGTGAAAATATAATAGCCTAAACAATGGAATTTAGTTCCAAGCTCTTCTCCTAACCCCACCAGTAAGACTGGTTCTTTGCACGTTATTTGTAATCTTACATTTTATATACTTTGAATTTAATTAAAATTCACACTCCATAACCCCATGCCTTCTTTCAAACCTATTAACATCAGGTATATAGTAAGTAAATACAGTAAAATAAAACAAAAGCCATTTTTGCTTTCTGCTCTGTCTTCTGGAGGTAACTCCTTTTTTGGTTAACTCTTCCCAACCCACCCAAATTGTTAAAGAAAGAACCCCATAGATCAAACATGTTTAGTGTCTTCTAGTTTAGTACCAATAAGGAGAGGTGTTGGGACTGAAGCCAGGATGTTAACCAAGATGAACTTCACACTTTTATAGAGGCTTTTAGATCAAATAACTAGGACTAAAATGCACAGAAATGCTTACTCATAATGCCCTTATACTCTCCTGTTCTCATCACACTTGTGTCGGCAGGACAAGTCAAGGAAAGACAAAGGAATACATTGGCCCACCCAGACTTTCACTGAATTCGGGTCTCAATATAAATTAGACCCTGAAGTTAAACAAATAAATCACTTATAGGATCCAGGCATCTTTCCTCAGCGTTCTTATTCATGATTTCTTATACTATGATTTATAGCTTTTTACATCAAAAAACCACTGTGCCTACACCTGGACTTCATCTTGACATCTAGTCCCTTCCCCACTCCCTGCCAGACATTCCTACTATCCTTCCCTCCACAGTTGGCTTGGACTCAGAATCCATCACTATAGCCACATTTCTACTTGTATCTCCAACTATGCCCCATTGTTCTATCATAGCATTTACCTGGAAAAACTCATTCCTAGAACTATTGCAGAGTGATCAACCATGCCAGTTTGCCTGAAACTGACTGGTTTCCCAGGATACAGGACTCTCAGTGCTGAAACTAGGAAAATGATGAGCAAATCAAGATAGTTGGTCACCTTAAAACCAATTTTCCAGCCACTCACCTTCTCTGTTTCTTGACTTTTTTTTTTTTTTTTTTTTTGTGATCCCAGTTCACTCCTAGGAATTCTTCTTTCTGCTCCTCATTCTCCGTGGCAAAATCTGATGGATCCTATTAAGTATGTCCTTCCTGGGGGCTACACAGCCTCTGTGGGCCTTCTTTTGATGTATTTTGGGGGCCCAAATATAGCTTTATTTTTCTTAATACTATAATTAAATTTAAAATTTAGTTAGTTTCTGATTTACTTGCCTCCAGTCGGCTACATGTGCCAGAAACTACATTTTTTCCCAACATAATTTTCAAGCTTTGCTTTTTTTCTTTCTCCCAAGCCTTTCTCTCTCAATTTAATGTCAATTATCTTGAGACCATCTGAAATTAGGCTTAGAGCAGAGGAAGATATTCAGGGATGAATCTCTGTGGATGACTTGTATATCCTAATGAACACTTACTGTCCTGACCATTTTTTTTTCCATTTTGTCTCTTACTGTTACTTCCTCAGGCAGGCATGTTTTCCCCTACCCCAATCCCCAGTTTTCGGTTAAATATTCTTATTTTGTCTCATAGTAGCTTCCCCCCATACTAGCATTTATCTGAACTATAGTATTATAATTGTCTGATTACTTTTCAATATAGATTCCCCTCCCCTATGATACCAGAATTCAAGACTCTTTCCCTTGTGTTTGTATCTGCAGCACCTAGTAACCTTTCATGTACAGGATGGAACTCAGAAAACATTTCCTGCATGGACTTAAATTTAACTTATGTGACACAAAATCTTGGGACAGTGGCTCAAATTACTGGTCAGTTATGAATAGAATAAAATGGTTAAGCGAAGTCATATTTTGTACACGTTTAAATTGGAGTTGGTAGACTGAATTTCATATGAGAAATCTCTCAGTAACATTATCAAAATGAATCAAACTCTTTTATAAGCAAATGCAAATTGAGAAAACCACATAATAAATATTTTGTGAGAAAAATGTAAAGTCTACCTTGGCATCAGGAAACTGAATCTATCTGGTATAAAATACTCATCTAGTCACAAAACTACGGGAAAAAATATATAATGTTTTAGATATAATTGATGCATATGTTTTGACACTTTATCAATTTAAACCCAGAATTGCTTTTTGGGGGATAATACTCGCCAATCTACCCCAGTAAGTGCAGGTAAATCTAGTGTCACTGATTTTAGGAGGAATAAAGAATAAGGTAAATCATACTAACTGGAATTATATCTCGGCCTTGTGTAAAATAAAATTGTTTACCAATAAAAATTAATAAATTAGTTCTTACAAATGGGTTGCATATTTCTTTGCAACATATAAGATGACAGAATAATTCAAGAATAGACAAAAACTGTTTTCACACTAGTTTTATTCTACTGGGTATAAGAGACATTTTTAGAGTTAGACACGGTGAGCAAATCATTTTATTGTTTAAAATCCAACTATTTGAAATTAAAGACATATTTTAATTTCAATTAAACAAATGTTTTCTGCTCCTAACGTGGTTTGACATGCACTACATCATAAACTCCAAGAGAGATGAGTTTCTGCTTCCAGAGAGATGACTGAAAGAAAAACCAAACAAAGAGTATTCCACAGATCATTTCCAGACAACTTGGACAACACTGATGGAAGGCTTCGATGTGCATTCACTAATTTCATCCCTGCCACCCAGGAAGCAAACATTTAATCTGGCACCGTTTTTAATCACTATCTTAAAGATAAAGAAACTGAACCTCAGAGAGCAAGCAGCCTGCCCAAGCTCGCCTGCCTAGGAAACCCTACAGCCAGGATTTGGACCCATGAAGTTTGGTTCCATAGTCCGTGTGCACATTCTTGTACAGGGACAGCTGATAAAATGCTCACCATTTACATAAAACAGGAAGCAGACTGTGACTACAAATGATTAAATCAAAGCCCCTATGCATTCTCACACAATTTTTATAATTATTCTCCTCCTCTTCTGGACTCTCCTCTCTTCCTTTTTTCACTAAGTTTTTTATTTGGAGATTACTTTAGGATCACATGCAGTTCTAAGACATAATACGGAGACCTTGTGTATACCCTCCTTAGCTTTCTCCAATGGTGGCACCCTGCAAACCCCTAGAACAATCTCACAACCAGGATACTGACAGTTAAGAGAGATTTCCTTGGCCGCCAGGATCACTCAGGACCATCCCTTTCTTGGTCCTTTGGCTGAAAGAAGCTGACTGCTTTTTCTGTGTGTGCACCTATTGTTGTTTCCAGGTTCCTGGCTCCATGTCTGGGGGATATGATGAGAAAAAAAAAACAAACCTCAGAACCTACTACCACATCATTTCCTGGTCCTGAGGTCCCTGACCCCTTTTCTGACTCTCCACCTTTCAGGGTCTCTTTATGTTTGTTTTATACATAAGGCCATAGTATTTATTTGGAATTAGCAGAGAAATAGGGAAACATAAGTCTACTTCATGGCTTCTAACAAATTTCTCTCTTCAAGACCAATGTCACTAATTCTTTCCTAAGTTCTTACCACCAAAGGCAGGTTAGTTTGCCTAGCTTGCTATAAGACAAAGAATAACAAAGCACCACAGGAGGGGTGGCTCAGACAACAGACATGCATTTCCTCCAAGTCCTGGAGGTCAGAAGCCCACGATCATGGAACTGGCAGGGCTGATTCATTCTGAGATCTCTGAGGGAGAATCTTTTCTTGCCTCCCCTCCAGCTTCTGGTGGCTCCTTGTCTTATGACAGCATATTCCAACTTTCACATGGCATTCTCCCTGTGCACGTATCTATATCCCAATTTCCCCTTTTTATACCAATCATATTGGATTATGTCCCAACTTAAAGATTTCATTTTAACAAAATCATCTCTTTAAATACCCTGTCTCCAAATAAGCCACATTCTGACATCCTAGGGGTCAGAACTTCAACATATGAATTCCAGGGAGACACAGTTTAGCCCACAACAGGGGTTAGATATTAAAAAGCCCTATCGATTTTTATTGACTTTAAGAATTGGCCTTAAGTTCCCCACTAGATACACTAAAAGAGTTAAGTTTACTATATAATTCCATGTAGATACTTTACTATTTCATTTTTTATCTCTTTCTTTTTATTTATTTTAATTATCTTTTCTCCTAAGTGAGTAGAGATTTTTGCAGTTCCTCCCATGCTGAATAATTTTGGTTTGTATCTTGGACATTTGATCTTATGGGATTCTGGGTCTTGTTTATATTCTATGGAGAATCTCAACATTTTTGTGGGCTGCAGCTGAAATGTCAACTCTGTTTTCAAAGCCGTTGCAATGATATCTGTTCTGTGCTGTCCAGTGGTCAGTCTGGGGCCTGGCCAGAAGTCCACCCTTCAGCTTAGTGCTGGGCATCTGAGGTATGTTCATTAAGCTAAGATGCACCCAGAGAGGAGCAAGCACTGGAGTTCATAAACTTACTCACAGGACCGTTCTCCCAAGCTGCTCCTTCTCTATCATTTATATCTTCAGTGCTTTACCTTTCCTGTAGCTCCCTTTTTAATTCTGCTGGAAACTCTCCACTTCCATGATTGTGCTCTCTCTGGACCAAGCAGTGAAACAATGTGTGGAGAGGGATGTAAGCCACAGGATCTGATGCTGCCCTCCCAGAATCACAGCTCCACCCAACCAAGGAAGGTTCCCTTCCTGGGAATTTTGACTCCTGCAGCTTTGTTCCTGCAGTTTTGCCCTACCGTTGGGACATGCCCAGAGTTTGAGGCATGAACAAAGAGAGAAAATGGAAAGAAGAAAATCCTAGAAGATTCCCCCCATTCTTTCTGAGCTTTAGAAATTTCCTTTTCCACCCCATGAGCAAGAACTAGAAAGTCTTTCCTGGATCTGTCCCACCTGCACTGCACGGTCACATCTGGGTTGAGCTTCTGTTTTGTTCATGCTGGGGGATACTACATAGAAAATAAGAGTCCCCTCATCACTGTTGGGTTGTACTTGAGTTCTGGTGATCCCTCATCCACCTGACCACATGCACTACTCAGAATTCTCAATAGCACCTACATTCTACCAGGCTTTATAGTTGAGTTCAGTGAGAGTTAAAGGATTATTGTTGTTATTATTTGCCATTATAAAGAGGTTTTTAAAAATGATTCTATTTGTTATTTATATATTTTCTCTTTTGTGGATTATGTACCCTTGCTTTCACAATTTTTCCTATTTGGATATCCGTTTTCCCTATTTATTTTATGAGTGCTTTCTGTTTCATGTTAGAAAAAACAATACTTTGTCACTTATATTAAACCAGAATTGTCCCTGTACTTTTCAAAGACCACGACTTCCTAAATTTTTGCTTTGACTCCTGTTCATTGTTGCTCTATTCATGAATTTACATCTGTTAAAATAAAAAAATGAACAGAGGCAAGCCTTGAAAATTCCCTGAACTGATAAAACCAGTTTAGTCATACAAACAAAGCTTAATTTAGTTCATTTTGCAAGACCAATTTGACCCAAAACATTTATCACTCTGCCTCTGGAAATCATAAGCAAAACTCGAACTGTTTTCCAAGGTTGACATGAGGTAACCACTGACCAATTCCCTAACACTTAAGAAAATTCTGATATTATAACCAACCCCTGTGAAAAATAAACAGTCAGTGCTTTCTCACTATATAAGCTGCTTTATAACTATAGACCCCTGAGCCTCATTCTATGCTTCAGTTTGAGTGCTCCCAGTTTGCAAACTGTCTTTTTGGTGTGTGCACAATAAACTTTGACTGATTACTACTGTGATGATTCATTGGCTTTACTTCTGTTTTTTTATGAACTTTCGACACATCCATAGTTCTCATTCTTTCTCTTTTATCACCATTTGTTTTCACTTTCTCACATCATGTCCCTTGGCATGAAGACATGCTGTGTTATAATACCGTGAGAAAAATGCTCTTACATTCACTTCTGTCTGAGGAAATCTCCCCATTCCACTTGCCCTTTGCAGAAAGAAAGCCTGAAAGAGTTTGTAGTTGTCTATTTAACACTTCCAATTTGCTCCTGTCACACCTGAGTCTTCCTTCCATTGACACTGCTCTTGCCAAGATTAAAAACCACCTCCATGTTGTAAAATCCAATGGTTTCTTTCCATCTGCCTCAACCTCTTCCAACATCCTTCCTTTGGATTCCTGGACATTTCCTTCTGTTGCTGCTCCTGCTAAGATGTCTTTCTTGGACTCTTTTCTTCCTGACCCCAAGTGTTGGACTATCTCCTAACATCCTGACCATGCTTCTCTTCTCTTTTTATATTCGTGGTTACAATTCTCAGCAAATTAGGAATAGAAACAAACTTCCTCAACCTGGTAGAAGCTATCTACAAAAATCCTATGGGTCACATTATTTGTAATGGTGAGAGACTGAACATTTTACCACTAAAATCTGACATAGGCATGGTTGTCCACATATAACTCTTATTCAACAAATTATTGGAAGAGCTGGGATGTGTAGTAAGGCAAAAAGAAGAAGCAAAAGGCATGTGGATTGGAAAGAAAGAAATAAAATTGTCTTCTTTGCAGACAACATAATTGTTATGTTAAATATTCATTAAGAACCACGAAGAAAGTACTAGAACTATGATGTTAGTTTAAGGATTGCACAGATTGTAAGGTAAATTTTCAAATGGGACACTAGCAATGAGCAATTTAAAAAAATTTTAAACATTGCCATTTAAAATAGACCAAACATCATGAAATCATTTTGTATAAATCTTTCAAAATGTGTGCAAGATCTGTATAGTGAAACCACAAAATACTGATAAAATGTCAAGGACAATCTTAAATAAATGGAGAGAAACATCACACTGATTGAGTGAAAGACTCAATATCGTAACCATCAATCTTCAAAAACTTATAGATTTAATTCAATTTGAGATAAATATTAGAGGAAATTTTTGTATAAATTGCCAGGATGATTCTAAAATTTATACAGAAATAAAAAGAGACTAGAATAGTCAATTTTGAAAAAGAACAAAGTTGGAGAACTTATGGCATCTAAGTATTTATTGTAAAACCAAAACAATCCAGACAGTATATTTGGAGACAGTATTTACATACAGGATCAAAGAGACCGCATTGAAAGTCCAGGAATAGAACCATAAAGAGCATCACTTGATTTTAGATACAGGTGCAAAGACAATTCGTTGGAGAAAGGATAGCCTTTTCTAAAAATGATGCTAGAAGAATTAGATATCTACAGGAAAAATTTAAAAAAAATAAACAACTTTGGTCCATATCTTGCATGCTATAAAAATTTAACTCAAAATGGATCATAAATAGAAATGTCAAACTTTTCTAGAAGAAAGTATAGAAGAAAGTATTTGTGACTTTTAGTGAGGCCAAGATTTCATAGACCTGACACCAAAAAAATGACCCATTAAAGACAATATTGATTAATTGAATCTCATCGAAATTAAAAACTTATGTCTTTGAAAATCACTCTTAGAGAATAAAAGATAGCCCACAGTCTGGCAGAAAATATTTGCCAATCACATATTTGATAAAGGGCTTGTTTCCTAAATATATAAAGAACTCTCAAAATGTAATAATAGCCAAGCAATTCATTTTCTTAAATGCCCAAAATATTTGAACAGACACTTCAAAAAGATGGCAAATGGATATCAAATAATATATTAAAAAGTGCCCTATATCTCTTGTTATTATGGAAAAGAAAATTAAAACCACAATAAGAAACCAGTACACATGGCAAATAAAAATTGATAAAAACAAGTACTGATAAGAGCAATTAAAATTATTATACATTGATGATGAAATTGCAAATGGCACACTTAGTAAGAGAAAAACCAAAAAAAAAAATTGTAAGGTCAAGAAAAGTTTAGTGTTTCAAGAAGGATGAATGAATCAACCAGTTCAAATGCTTCTGAGATATCATGTGAGACAGTGTGAAGTGAAAATTGGATTTTGCAAAATAAATGTATTAGTCAAGATTCTCCAGAGAAACAGAACCAATAGCCTCTTTCTTTCCCTCTCTCTCACTCAAAATTGGTTTACTCAGTGTGGAGGCTGAGAAGTCCTATGATCTGCCATCTGCAAACTAGAGACCCAAAAAAGCTGATGGTGTAACTCCAGTCTGAGTCAGAAGGCCTAAGAACCAGGGGAGCTGAAGCATTCCGAGAGCGGAATACAGATGTCCCAGCCTCACAGGCAGGCAGGAAGGGAGAATGGCAGGAAAGGAAGATTGACTTAGTTAACAATGGAGCTGTAAACACAACTCCGGGTAATGATTTCATTTTTATGAGACAGCATATAGACCTATATTTATGTTAATGTGTAGAGGCGTATGTGAAACAAAATGTAGCAAAAAATACCAGATGATTTTCTTCTGTCACAGGTGTATATAACGACATGCTTAGAAAGAGTATAATTTCTTGAAGTTCATCATCTTTGAGCCTGTACAGCAAGGAAAATGAATGTACCCTTGAGAAATCCACATGTATTTGAAAAGTTATCTCATTTATGGTCTCTGTTGTTCATGGACAAATGGGATAACAATCCAATCTTTTTCCTTTTTTTTTTTTCTTCCAGGATAACAGACATGTTTTCAGGCATTTTTTTTTATTTTACTCTTATGTAAAACCAAAAAATAAGCAAACAAAAAATAAAGTACCTAAGATAAATTACAAAAGCAAGAGAGATTTGCAGGCTTTGAAGTGGACACATATTTCCTTATTTTAAAACTAAACTTGAACGTAAAAATCTTAGTGAAATAAGTTCAATGCAATATTTAAAATTCCCAATATCTAGGGGCGCCTGGGTGGCTCAGTCGGTTAAGCGTCTGCTTTCAGCTCATGTCATGATCCCAGGGTCTTGGGATAGAGCCTCGCATCAGGCTCCCTTGCTCAGCAGGGAAGCCTGCTTCTCCCTCTCCCTCTGCTGCTCCCCTTGCTTGTGCTCTCTCCCTCTTTCTCTCTGTCAAATAAATAAAATATTTAAAAATAAATAAAATTCCCAATATCTAAAACCCACAAAATATGAGCATATTTTCATTCCCTTCCTATAATTAATTAATTAAATAGCTATTTTTGACCATTCACACAAGGCACTTATCAACTTTCCTTTCCCAGGGATTCATGTATCCATGGCTCCAGCTCAACAAATTTGTCCTTTCTCCATGCCTGTCTAATATGTTTCACTTGGCACAGAACACAGCCCCCATTCTTATCAGCAAGCAGGGTGCCCAGTGTGCAAATAATTTCTCAGGAAGAATATACTTTACAATAGTATGCACCGTCCTGCTTACTCAGCCAATACTAGATTCTATTAAAAATCTTAGACAACCTGAATCTTTAATAGCATAGCAACTACCCAATGAATTTCCTTTTTCTTCAGTAGAATAGAAAAGACCAAACGATGCATACAGAGAGAAGTGAATTTTCATCACCAATTCCCTCTCACGATATTATTTATTATCTTTTTGTTGTTCATCTGCAAGTCAGACTAGAAGCTAGAAGCTAAAGACACCATTGTGTATCTGAATATTTTCTTCAGTGAGCTTGGGAAAGAAAAAGTGAAAGGAGAGAGCCAGCGAACACGTAATATCCATTTACTCTGCCATGATCCTCTCCATCCACTTCTCCCATGTATGCCATTTCAGTGGATACCTGCAACACTAAGATGGTATTCGCATGCTGTTTTTATAGACAGCAGAAGGGAGGCTTGAGAGCTTCTGCTTCTCCTAGTGAATATTATCATCATCAAGACCTTTCTTATACCCCAAATTCTTATTTTGTGATTCCTCTAAAAAGAAGCAATTGGAGCATTAAACACATTCAAAATTTTTATTCTGTAATTTCCCTTTAAAAAGGCAATTTGAGAATTTATCATGTTATCTACTATAGGCAATCAAATTAACATTTAATATTACCTCAAGATTTTGCATTAAATGCTAAAATCTGCATGATTCTTCCCCCACCCATGCCCCAAAGCATGTGTTTGTATACTTGAAAGTGAATGCTTCTCTGGTGATTTCCAGACACAGAACTTTCAAAGGAAAAGCACTACACATTTATCATACTAAATGTTGACTTTAGAAAAGATGTATATGGACAAATGCAGAGTTATACCAAAATAATTACTTTCTTTGTTCCATTGAGTCTATCCTGGTAAATGACCAGATTACTTAAGTAAAGATTTGTATGTGATTTCTGTGTTTTAATATAATGATATTTATTAGTCATTATTTATACTATTGAAAATTGGAATAAAATAAATGCCCAACAATAATGGATTGGTTGAATATATTGTAGTATAGTTACAGATGGAATAACACACATTGGTTCAAAAATCTTATCTATGTGAAGATTATTAAATTAAATGAAAAATATTTAAAATATCTCTTGAAATCATGATCAAAATGGTATGTAGAAAATGAACCCTATCCAAGTGTGCTTATGTGAATGTGGGCACACACATATGTAAAGAATAATTGCAGTTTCTCCATGCTTGGACAGTGGGAAATCATCAGATGTTTTCAGGCAGGACTAATCAAGATCAGGTGTGCATCTTAGCAAGAATAATTTGACGTCGTGGCAAAGGATTTATTACAGGCAACATAGCTGGAGCAAGGAGGGAAATTAGGAAGTCATTGCGGTCCACCAGGTTGGAGGGGCGGAACCAGGATTTGCACTAAAGCATGAGGGGAGTGAAAATGGCAGGAACAGAAAGGAGTAAAATGAGAAAGTGGTTCTGTCCCTATCACTAGAGATGGCAAGAGGCTCACTGCCTAGGTACTTCGTGTGTGTGCAAGTGCGCAAAACCTTGAGGGGCACGATTCTGCTGGTTGGATGACTGTCTGAAATCTCACAGAGACAACTCCCAGACTCCAGCTCATGGGAACGAGGTGTCTAAGGGTCTCCTCGAAGCAGGCCCTTTGTCCTATCCCACTTTGCTCCTCCAGCTTCTGGTACAGCACCAGGCCTCAGCAGATGAGCAGTCAACGCTGCTGATTTATAACTGATGGGAGGAATGCAGGCGGAGTGCTGGGCTCCTGTCCCAAACAGGCAGGGGATCTTTGGATCTTCCATAGTCAGCTTCCCCAGGCCTCTTTTTCATATACGTGTCACTTCTGTGTTTGGCTGCATAAGGTTCAATATTTGCAATAGGATACATTGAACCGAAGTGTAAGACAGTTCACAGCATTTAAAATTGGGACAAATATGTTTTGGGACTAAGGGAAGCACGGGATTTCCCCAAAGAACCTATTAGTTGCCAAGAATCCAATACCGGTCAGGAACTGTAGCTAAATTTCCACTAGTTCCTTCCTGTGAACACTTCACAAAGACCCATCACTTCCCAAGTAAGGAGGAGATAATCAATATCAGTCTCTCTCCCTGCCTAGCTTTGGGTCTATGAAAGTTCACAGTGGTCGAGTTTGACAGAACATTTCACCTTGTCTGACTTAAAAGTTATTGAGTTTGATTTGTACCCTGAGACACACTATTATAAATGCTTCGGTTGCTACGGCACTTGCTAAAAATAGAGATGAAATCAGATGCTGGAATCAAGAAGCTATCAGCGCAAGCACAGACCAGGTGAGTCCACTCAACCTTACAGTGACAGCACAGCACAGAGGTCTAGGAGAAGGGAGGGGAAGGACGGACAGTGTGGGAGACTGGGCTTCTAGGAGACCAGAAACGACCTGACGTTGAATAAAACCCAGGGATGTTATGCCCCTATTTGAATAAATGGCCATATTTCTGACGTAAAGGAAAACTTGTATAATGATCCTTTCTTTTAACTTTAAGGAACAGGTATAAAGAAAACCACATAAATTTTTCAGGTTAAAAGAGCATTTTTTACAAAGCTTTAAAATGTTCATTTATATTGTCTCCATAAAATAAAATAACATGGCTTCTAATTATTTATTTAATCAATAATCTATTTTTGTACACTGGGTTATTTTCAATATTTTGTTATTTTAAAATGCAAAATCAAACATGCTTATAGATAATTATTGGAGTACATTGATGATTATTTCCAGAGTATAAACACCTAGAAATTAAATGATGTAATATAAACATTTTTAAGAATAAATATTTGCTCTAGAGAGTCCATGTAATACAAAGGGCAGAGCAGAGTCCCTGAAGCAGACAGACATGGCTCCAAATTCTAGTTATGCTACTTACCTGAGTGTGTGAAAGTAGGCAGGTTACATTTTTTTTTTTTTCTGGTATGGGCATTGGACATGAAAATAGTTTTACCTTGTAGGATTGCCAGACAAAATAAATAACATATCTTTCTTGTTTAAAAGTCATGCATGGGGGCGCCTGGGTGGCTCAGTCGTTAAGCGTCTGCCTTCAGCTCCGGTCATGATTCCGGGGTCCTGGGATCAAGCCCCGCATCGGGCTCCCTGCCCGGGGGGAAGCCTGCTTCTCCCTCCCCTGCTCCCCCTGCTTGTGTTCCCGCTCTCGCTGTCTCGCTGTGTCTCTCTCTGTCAAATAAATAAATAAAATCTTTTAAAAAATAAATAAATAAATAAAAAGTAAAAGTCATGCATGGAATAAGCACTTGTCAATAAATATAATATTGTCTTCATTAGTGACTAAAATGATGTCCTTTATGAAATGTGCTGTGATCCCCAAATTTGACCTGAAGTCCCACATTTTTTATGTAATATGAGTTTTTTTTGAGAGTTTAAAATGCTTCATACAGAATGCATCTAAGGATAAATTGATTTAGCTGATACATTTTAGTATGTGTCCTGTTTTCTAAATTAGCTTAAGTCTTAGCTTGGTAGCTGAGAAGGTAAAAGTGCCATAGCCGTAATGATAATACAGTCACTTCAAGTATATTTGAAGAGAATAAGGAACAGTTATATGGAATTCTGTAAAACTGAGTTCTTGATTCCAAACCTTCCAGAAACTATATAAATAAACTTCCAACATTCAGCGTTGTGCTGTGCAGAGAGGAGAGGACATAATCATGGCATCACAACCTCAAAGGTGCTTTCAAAGCTCTGACCTGGGAGTGTTAGCAGGAGCAACACATAATTGTGGTTGTTTCCAAGTATCACCCAAGATTCTTTGAATCTGCTCTGCGATACCATGGCCAGGGGTTTAGAAGTGTAGATCCAAGAATCCCTGTTATAATCATGTATCAGCCTCATTCAAGGATATAAGGGAAGAGGCATGGGACAAGTTTATTCTTTCAAATTTGATAGAATCTTCTGTACAAATGATAAAAGGAAAAATCAAGTTGGTCTTCCTTTCTGTATGTAAGTAAATCAAGGCTTTATTTTACCTCTATTTCCAATAGTAATATTACTAGTATGGATCTATTTATTAAGGGATTCTACTTATTAAGCACCACCCTTGTGCTAGACAATTTAAATACATTATTTTACTATTAGTGATTGATACCAATTAGACAGTGATGAAAACATTTAGTGCTATTATCCTGTGCCAAACAATTTGCATTTGAGATTGAGGTTGAGAATTAAGTGAGGGAAAGAATAGAGCACCAGTTACTATTTTGATGTTCTTTGTTACCCAGGAAAAATCATGTGGGACTTCCCAGCTCAAACTAACAAGCTCAATCTATGAGACACAAGGCTCAGGAGACCAGTAGCCATACCCCTGAGGATGTTCAATGGAAATATCTGTCTGTCAGGGATCAGCCAGCAGACCTCTACCCCATTTCTGATGAAGTCACCAATGCTATTAGAATTTCATCAGAAACTCCAGAGTCTAACGTACCTCTACTGAGATTTTGAGATTTTCAAATAAGGAACTGAAATTCTTATACAAGCCTCCACAACTAGAGCCTTGAATAAATTACTCAACATTCCAAATTATCGATATTTAGAAAACAGATGAGCATGTGTGTATAACATGTCTTTGCTTCTTCAAATCCAATTGTTTTCCACGCGCATAGACATCTGCCCAATGGAAACTAGTCTGGGTGAAGTCACCAGTGGCTTTCCCGTGGACAAATCCAATGGACACTTTTCAGTACTTATCTGACTTGTCGGTTGCATTCAGCACACCTGCCTACTACTTCTTTTTTGAAATACTCTCATCTCTTGACACTTAGGAGACCACAAATCCCAAGAGTTCCTTATTCCTCTCTGGCAGCTCTTTTCCAGTCTTCAGTGATACACTTTCGAATAAACATTATCTGAGCCAAGCAATCAAAAACAACCATCTCTGCAAAATCTCTCCCTGGAAATATCACAGCTAACAATTAAACTCTAAACATCTTCCTTTATTCACCACCACATACCACCATGAATCATTCAGAAGCCAACTTCTTCATATGCAGGCAGTAAATGGACATAATTGATTCAACATTATTCTGAGGTGTCCATTAGGAGGGCTCCCTTATGTGTCCCCCATCCCCCCTTATCCCCTCATCCATCACCCAGGTTTTGGGAACCCACAGCCTTAATAGGGCGTCGCCCTGTGTGGGTTTGCAGCAGGTTTATTTCCCATTGCTGCTTTGTGATTGGTGTGTCACCGTTAGACCAGAGCAGACTGTGTTGTACACACATCTGGGGGCGGGCTTCAAGGCTGGCATAAGTGAATAGACTTTTTTTTCTCTCTCTGAAGGAGAAATCTAGACATGTGTGCTAAATACGACATTCTTCAGAACCCAAAAAAAAGCTCCTAGGAAGTTAAATTCTTTAAAGGAAACTGATTCTTGGCACCCTCTGAGCTCAGAGCACAAAATCTTCCCTCAGGTTCGCATCTCTCTTGAAGCACCTCCCTCCCCCCGCTCCCCCACAAAAGCAGCCATGCACTTTTCCAAGACCCACCAAGAACTCAGAGGGTGATCCCCCTCAGGATTCCAGCCCATCCAACCTTCCTAGAGTGCATTTTCCCAGACACTCAGAGAGGAATGTGACCAGGGATTCTATGCTGCTCCTAGTTTTCCAAGCCTCACACAGTTGTCCCAGGGAGCAGGCTTTGTTTCTCTGAGTCTCACAGCCCCCTCTGTATAGGGATGTCTCTTCAAGCTGGGTCTCCACGCAGTATTTCACCAACTTGAGTTGCACAGATGCTTATTTTTTCCTCAAAAACTTTCCATGTTTTAACTTTCCAACCTGTTTGCTACAACAAATATGAATTCTCAGAGACTGCAGTTTGAGTTTATAGTGTGGGAAAATGTAACTCACCAACAGTTACACATAACAGCATTCACCTTCCCCCCACCTCTGTGCGGTACCCCTGCGGACGGGCTGGGACTGAGGAAGAAGCACACACCTCCCAGAGGGTGTTGCCTTAGTCTTATGAGGGAAGCTCGATGTGACCTGTCTAGTGAGTTCCCTCAAAACGTTAGCCAAGGTCCCTAAGATTCTTCGGGTTCTATCTCTAATAGAGATAGTAGTACTAATAGTACTAATTCTGTCAGCTACATAAGTGAAATTGTACTTTTATGATGGTTTGATGTCTGTTTGGCCCACTTATTTGTGAGAACCATAAAGACACAGGTTGTGTCGATTTGCCCTGTTGTATCCTCAGTTCATAACAATGCTTGGCACACAGTAGACCCTCAACATTTAATAAGTTAATGGTGACCTCTGGAGGCCTCTAGATGATGCAAATATTAACTTGAGCAGTAGGCTCTGATGCCCATCTATAATAACTGATTATTCCAAGGAGTTTATCTACAGCTGCAAATAACAGTTATACCAGGCTTTAAAAAACAAAAATCACTATATAAATCAGCTTTCTCTCATGGGCCATCCATGCCCATGATGAAGCAAGAGACCGAGAGCCAGATATCAGAGTATACGTCAGACATCTGGGAAATGCAAAGTTCCACTAGAAGTACCAAAAGTATGGAAGAGAGTTATCCAGAAATGGCCATAGTTAAATGATCCTTGTGTCACAGAACATATGAGACGATACTTACTAATAATAGTGAGTGTTTTATGATCATCCTGGAGCCATGAGTAAGTGATGATTAGCGTGACAGTGCTGGAGGCCTCCCTCTGCATTAAGTGGCACTGAAGGATTGCTTAAACTTCCCTATCACAGGCAGCTCTTTGCAGAAAGCCAAACTCTTAAAAATAAACTCTAACTTTGGAAAGGAGAGAAATCACCAGTCCAACCAACTAGACTCCAAATAAAGCAGGCTAAAGATTATCCTGCATGAGAGAGTCATGGACAGACCTGGCAATATACCGGACACTTACCACTTTTCTACTTATTTTGGTAATGGCACACTATTGCTAAGCAATGTCACTGAGGTAAAGATGACAAGTGCACCCTGGTGGGATCCATGTACCATACTTCACTCCACGCACACATAACCCTGGAGCATTTAAGAATCGATAGTTGAGATATTGTAAAAACTGTTGTGCAAATGAAAATCATGAGCAATATTAACAGTGGATGAAGGATTGTTATTCTTGTATACCAGGGGTTCTTTGACCATATCCCAGGAAGCCTAAAAATTCCAAATAGATGAATACTCCATGTGGGTAAAACAAAGGGGAGGTTGAAAATATGATGTAACCTCTTTGAACTTTACCCAGAAATTTCCCCAAGAGTCCAGTTAATTATAAAGTCATGCCAATGACAATGTTCAGGATATTTGCCTGACCTTTTTACTGGTGTATTTATTAATTCTAAATGAGAGTTCTGGAGCACTCTGCTCTGAAGTTTAAAGCAACATCTGCATCAGTTTTAAGCATCGGGACATGTAGGTGTCAAAGCAGTGAAGTAGGGCTCGGGTCTTAGGGATCTCTTGTTACTGGCAGTTACATGAAGGCTTTAGGGGAACAAAGGCTATTCTCTATTGTACTGTGTCAACAACAAGATAAATAGAGAAGCAGTGGCATTAATACAAGATACAAAGTGGCTACCAGACCAAGTCACCAATAACAAAGCCCCAAGACTTGGGAAGTCCTGTGGCCCTGAAGACTTCTTTTCCATGAGGTATTCTTACTGGACCTGTCAGGGGCACAAGATGAACCCTGATAGCCACTTGAGCAGGGCCCTGTTGAAGCAGGGTATCTGATCCCAAGAAGCAAAACCAAAAGAGCCACTAAGTCACAATCTCCGACAATATGACCACATACGGAGTCCAGCCTCTCAAATTTCAATGTGCATATACATCCCCAGGACTCTTGTACGGCAGAGCCCGCTGTAGCAGGTCTGGAGTGAGCCCAAAGGCCTGGATTTCTGCATTTCTAACAATCTCTCAGGAAATACTGATGGTGCTAACCCGTGGCTCACACTTTTGAGTAGCAAGGTGGTGGAGGACTAGGAAGCTGTCCCAGAACTCATTCTGGTTAGCAGTCCTATGAGGTTAATTGCTCTTTGAAAGAAAAGCCTTTGGTCGGATCATTAAATCTAAAGGCAGAGCTGTAAACTAGGTTCATTCTTTCCAACAACTTATTTAATGAGAGCCCAACAGCAACACTGAAGCACTTCCACCATGCTCCTAAAAATCCTGATTTCTTGGCTACCCCATTAGCACGTTTGAATCCAAAGGCAAAGATATATAAGCCATTCTAGTATTATAATATCCAATTTGACTTAAATTCAACTTCATGTGGAAAGACCAGCAGGTGGTTAAAGGGCCAGGCATTCAAGAAAGAGTTCTGAGACAACCGTCTGGAAATGCAGGAACCATTATGTTGCCAAATCAGTTATATGTGCGGTCATTTAGAGAAACAACTATCCTGTCGGTGGCTTTCGAAAGAGTGAGGGAGGTATCACCTCAATCTGAAGCTTAGACGTGAGAAGGAACGTATATATAATGAATAACAGCAGTCAAAAGTCACCTGTAAAAAGGATAGAGTTTTCTCTGTAAAGGTGCTATGCTTGATTTGAGGTGAATTAAACTAAGAGAGTCCATATCCCTGAGAAGTTTATAATCTAAGATCAAAAAGGCTAGAGCTACTGCCTTTGCTGTCCAAAGAAATAAAGAGGTTAAATTCTCTGTCACAGAGAACATCTATGACACAGCTTAGGGGAATTTACAAGAAAGCAAAGCAAGATTGAATTGCTGTATGAAGAGATCAGTGAGTACGATTGTATTCCTCTCTCCTCTCACTCGGAAAATCATTGTTCCCTTTCATCTTCATCACTGATTCTGGCCAGCAAAACTGGAATACCTTGAAGGCAAAGGCTTTTTATCCACTAAGAAAAACCAATGGTGCTTTTGGAGCCCTGGGTGGTCCTATGAAACACATCTGGATCTCATCACATTCAATCGCTTTAAAGATTAACGTGGGTGAAAACATCAGGACCTGTACAACTACTGGACCATGACTCAGATGGTAATAAATGCTGCAATGTGCACCTGCGGCTCTGCTCCACATGGCGAGGTGGAGAGGAGCTGGGAGTAGGCATCGGCCCCTTCAGCTACGATACTTCAATACATGGCTGAAAACCCAAAGCTAGTTAGGTGAGTAGGCTAAGACAGGAGGGGCATCATAAGAGCAATTATTTAAACACCACTAATTAAACCATTTTATGGAGGTCAAAATTATTTCCAACCTCCAGTTAGTTTAAACAATATTTAATATAAAATAAATTTATAGTACAAATTTATAGTACAATTTTATTTAGCTTAATATGCAGGTTTTACCCTGTATACCTCTTTGAAACAATTTTTACAGAGAGAAAGTTATGGCCATCATGTTTCTTTACGAACTGGTGTTTGTCCCCCTGGAAACTGGAAATTATTCATTAGAAATGTAAAAATCTCTTAAAGAAAATAAATTGAATGGCTCTCATCTGTGCAAGGCTGTTTCTCTTCTCTCTCCACGCCCAGACTTGTAGAAGCATTATTACCCAATTATGTCTCTTAGATTTCTCCCCTGACTCTCATAAGAGATTCCTAGCTTAAATGCAAACATTTTAATTCAGTATGTCTCTATATATTTATTTCATATATTAAAAGGATTTAGGCTTAGAGTACAAATAATATTTATATAACACTTTATATCCAAGTGTTTAATAAACTTAACATGTCAAATGAACATGATATGGAACTCCACCAGAATGAAAAACTGGTCCTCTTCTCTCCTTAAACTCATGATGGTTATCATCATTTTTACTGAACCAGGATGGACATAACACTATGCTTAATGGATATAATGCTATGGACATAACACTATGTCCATAACACTGTGGACATAATACACTGGTGTAACTTGACTTTCATCTCTCTTTTAAGAAAATGGCATTAGAATATAAATAGATAAGATAGCTCTGTGTTTTCCCCAGTTTCTTCCAGACTCTTTGATCTGTGACTGTCAACTTAATTCCTGGGTGCCCATTTCTTCTCCCTGACTAGTGACTTTGATCTCTATGTGCTTCTGGTTTGGGGATCCATTGCTTGTACTATTTAATTGGCTCTTGTGTTCCTGCCTTGCTTTTGGCTCACCGCTTATCTTAACTTTGACTTCCATCACTTGCAGAGCTCAAGGACTCCTCACTGTCTATACCCTGAGTTGTCCATCAGCTTCCTCAGTTCTGTCCAATCTGTTTCCAGCCTTGGCCATATCTTCATGTCAAGCATCTTGTCCTCCTTGTCACAATCTAGCCATGGTGCTGACAAATGAAGGGCCTTAGCATGCATGTCTCAGCAAGGAAATCACATGACAAAGAGTTTGTAATTAAAAGCAATTGAACTGCAACTTGCAGGTTGTACATTGGAGGCACACAGAGCGGAAGTCCAGTACATCTGCTTCTCAAACCTTAACCACCATTTCTACTAACTCAGGAGGGTGAACGACGGTTTCCTTCACACACAGAAAACAACAGTGTTAAAGAGGTTTGTTTCAAGCTAGTTCAGAAATTGTGATCATATAAAGTCAAAACAATGGATTTCCAAATGTTAAATCAGCATCAGGCATTCATTATTGTAATTTTCTGGACAGCATTTAGATAAAGCCTGGTAGATCCATACGATTATCTCCAATGCAGAGTATAGTAGGATTCAATCATTCTCTCTACCAAGAGAATGTGTTACTGCCATGTCAAATTATTCACCTTCTGCAGAGGATGAACTTCTCCAGGAAGCTTGAAAAGTATTTCTAGTTCTATATGGCACCGAATATGTATCATAAAAAGGGTAAGGGAATCTTTTTTTTACCTTCTTTTAGAAAAGTGTATTACAGTACTCAGTGCTGTGATTAGAGAGATGGTGACTTAAATCTCTTGAATACAAAAAGAGAGGAAGACAGCCTTTGGCCATAATCACTGCCTAGCTGCTCTGGTGAAACAGGAAACTCAGAAAGATTCCTCTCATCTTAGCTCTTGGCTTAGGAAAGAAAATCTTTGATCTCATATACCTGCATCAGACTTTTGGGTATATTATGGACATTTTCACCTCACTATATAAACCAGAGAGGAGGTTTCCAGAGATACAGAAAGATAACAGGGAATATTAAAGGAACTTTATATTTCATATCCAGGAAGGAGTCTGGCTAATAATTTAATTCCTGTGTTTCTACCAATGTCTCACACACTTTCTCCTGCACATTACCCAGCCAAATGTACTGTATCTCCTGAGATCTGCTTATGAATAATGTGATCGCCTCTATTTAAAAATGATAGCTTTAATTTTGTTCATTCGATATTGAGTATTTTTTTATTTTATAATATTTGAAAATGTGTCCTGGTTCCACCACTTATAGGTAAACATAGAAAATGTGAAGATCATTCAAAGCAGTATGTAAGAGGAAAGAGTTAAGGGTAATGTAAGAGTCCTGCCAAGTTTCCTCTTCATTAGGTAAGAAGATCTATAAAAGGTTAATTACACGTATCATGAATACCCATTTATCAATAGTCTTTTAGAAGATCTATCCTAAAAAGATTTTATCCACAGTAAAACAAAACAAAACAACAACAACAACAACGAAAAACACAGCACTTTCAAGGCAACAATGCAGCTAATTATTAGGACAACTGCCAACCTAACCTTACTTTAAAATATATATTTTAATGAGCAGTAAAGATGTGCAAAAATGATTAGTGAGGATATGCAAATACCAAGTGTTGGTAGGGCATGCATCCAGTCATATTTATCGTGAATGCCCCAGATGCCTCATCTAACAGCAGAAAGTCAATGAATGTTGGTTATGTGTTGAATGGATGAGCTAATTAGTTAGTAATCATTTATATTCTGATTGAAGCAGGCAAATGATTTAACCTGTAACTGGAGAGAAATCGCTTAGTTACCTATCTTGGATTGCAGTAAGTTATCTAAGTGAAACTGAAGAGAATTCAAAAAAGCTTTTAGACTTTTAGTGCATTTGTCCTCAAAATCACATCTCCAGATGGTTTTCCTGCTATTTCACCTGGTGAGGAGACCACTATCCAAGAAGGTAGTAGAACCTCCAGTTCTAACAGTGCCAGTCTTTATTTGTTTTTATTATGATTTCTTTCCCAATACAAAATTAATACATTTATATCATATAAATGAGAACATACAGAAAAGCAATAGTAAGAAAATAAAAATCACTCACAACCCTACCAAGGACACTCTCTGCAATTTATTATGATAGGCTAAATCCTTTTCCTGTTTATTATCATTTGACTGTTTTTCGGAGAGATTAAATAGGAGACAGTGTTTTGAAATGCGCCTTTTATAGAGCAGATAATACATGTTATGAAACATTATTCTATAATATTTAACTCTGTACATAAAATTCCATGGCTAAATGTGCTGTTATTTTTGAAATTCTTTTTGATAAACTGTCAAGTTATCTCAATCTTCTGATATGATAAATAAATTTTAAAATCTGAAAATATTTCTAAATATTTCTTTAGGCTATCTTTATACAAGTAGAGTTGTTTGGTCGACAAATTTAATAAATATTATCAAATTGTTCTCCAGAAAATTTTTTTTTTTAATTCTATTATGTTATGTTAGTCACCATACAATACATCATTAGTTTTTGATGTGGTGATCCACGATCCATTGTTTTCATTTAACACCCAGTGCTCCATGCAGTACGTGCCCTCCTTAATACCCATCACTGGGCTAACCAATCCCCCCTGCCCCCTCCCCTCTAAAACCCTGTTTGTTTCTCGGGTCCATAGTCTCTCATGGTTCATCTCTCCCTCCAATTCCCCCCGCCCATTTTTCCCTTCCTTCTCCTAATGTCCTCCATGTTATTCCTTATGTTCCACAAATAAGTGAAACCATATGATAATTGACTTTCTCTGCTTGACTTATTTCACTTAGCATAATCTCCTCCAGTCCCATCCATGTTGATGTAAAAGTTGGGTATTCATCTTTTCTGATGGCTGAGTAATATTCCATTGTATATATGGACCACATCTTCTTTATCCATTCATCTGTTGAAGGGCATCTCGGCTCTTTCCACAGTTTGGTTATTGCGGACATTGCTGCTATGAACATTGGGGTGCATATGGCCCTTCTTTTCACTACATCTGTGTCTTTGGGGTAAATACCCAGCAGTGCAATTGCTGGGTCATAGGGTAGCTCTATTTTTAAATTTTTGAGGAACCTCCACATTGTTTTCCAAAGTGGCTGTACCAACTTGCATTCCCATCAACAGTGTAAGAGGGTTCCCCTTTCTCCACAACCTCTCCAACATTTGTTGTTTCTTTCCCTGTCCATTTTTGCCATTCTAACTGGTGTAAGGTGGTGTCTCAGTGTGGTTTTGATTTGGATTTCCCTGATGGCTAATGATGATGAACATTTTTTCATGTGTCTGTTAGCCATTTGTATGTCTTCTTCAGAGAAGTGTCTGTTCATCTCTTCTGCCCACTTTTTGACTTGATTATTTGTTTTTTGGGTGTTGAGTTTGAGAAGTTCTTTATAGATTTTGGATACCAGCCCTTTATCTGTAGTGTCATTTGCAAATATCTTCTCCCATTCTGTGGGTTGCCTCTTTGTTTTGTTGACTGTTTCCTTTGCTGTGCAGAAGCTTTTGATCTTGATGAAGTCCCAAAAGTTCATTTTTGCTTTTGTTTCACTAGCTTTTGGAGATGTATCTTGAAAGAAGTTGCTGTGGCCGATGTCAAAGAGGTTACTGCCTATGTTCTCCTCTAGGATTTTGATGGATTCCTGTCTCACATTGAGGTCTTTCATCCACTTTGAGTTTATCTTTGTGAGTGGTGTCAGAGAATGGTCGAGTTTCATTCTTCTGCATGTGGCTGTCCAATTTTCCCAGCACCATTTATTGAAGAGACTGTCTTTTTTCCATTGCATGTTTTTTCGTGCTTTGTCAAAGATTATTTGACCATAGAGTTGAGGGTCCATATCTGGGTTCTCTGTTCTGTTCCATTGGTCTGTATGTCTGTTTTTGTGCCAGTACCATGCTGTCTTGGTGATCACTGCTTTGTAATATAGCTTGAAATCGGGCAACGTGATGCCCCCAGCTTTGTTTTTCTTTTTCAACATCTCCTTGGCGATTCGGGGTCTTTTCTGATTCCATACAAATTTTAGGATTGTTTGTTCCAGCACTTTGAAAAATGTCATTGGAATTTTGATCGGGATGGCATTGAAGGTATAGATTGCTCTGGGTAGCATAGACATTTTAACAATGTTTATTCTTCCGATCCATGAGCATGGAATATTTTTCCATCTTTTTGTGTCTTCTTCAATTTCTTTCATGAGTGTTTTGTAGTTCCTAGAGTATAGATCCTTTACCTCTTTGGTTAGGTTTATTCTGAGGTATCTTACGGTTTTTGGTGCTATTGTAAATGGAATTGTTTCTTTAATTTCTCTTTCAACAGTTGCATTGTTAGTGTATAAGAAAGCGACTGATTTCTGTGCATTGATTTTGTATCCTGCCACATTACTGAATTGCTGGATGAGTTCTAGTAATTTGGGGGTGGAGTCTTTTGGGTTTTCCACATAAAGTATCATGTCGTCTGCGAAAAGAGAGAGTTTGACTTCTTCTTTGCCAATTTGAATACCTTTTATTTCTTTTTGTTGTCTGATTGCTGTTGCTAGGACTTCTAGTACTATGTTGAACAACAGTGGTGAGAGTGGGCACCCTTGACGAGTTCCTGATCTTAAGGGAAAGGCTCTCAGCTTTTCACCATTGAGGATGATATTCGCTGTGGGTTTTTCATAGATGGATTTTATGAGCTTGAGGAATGTTCCCTCTATCCCTATACTCTGGAGAGTTTTAATCAGGAAAGGATGTTGTATTTTGTCAAATGCTTTTTCTGCATCAATTGAGAGTACCATATGGTTCTTCTCCCTCCTCTTATTAATGTGTTCTATCACATTGATTGATTTGTGAATTTTGAACCACCCTTGCATCCCGGGCATAAATCCCACTTGGTCGTGGTGGATGATCCTTTTAATGTATTGTTGGATCCTAGTAGCTAGGATTTTGTTGAGGATTTTGGAATCCATATTCATCAGGGATATTGGTCTGAAATTCTCCTTTTTGATGGGGTCTTTGCCTGGTTTGGGGATTAAGGTAATGCTGGCCTCATAGAATGAGTTTGGAAGTTTTCCTTCTGTTTCTATTTTTTGAAACAGCTTCAGTAGAATAGGTATTATTTCTTCTTTGAATGTTTGGTAGAATTCCCCAGGGAATCCATCAGGCCCTGGACTCTTGTTTTTGGGGAGGCTTTTGATCACTGCTTCAATCTCGTTACTGGTTATTGGCCTATTCAGGTTGTCAATTTCTTCCTGTTTCAGTCTTGGCAGCTTATGGGTTTCCAGGAAGGCCTCCATTTCATCCAGATTGCTCAGTTTATTGGCATATAATTGTTGATAATAATTTCTAATAATTGTTTCTATTTCCTTGGTGTTAGTCGTGATCTCTCCCCTTTCATTCATAATTTTATTAATTTGGGTCCTTTCTCTCTTCTTTTGGATAAGTGTGGCCAGTGGTTTATCGATCTTATTAATTCTTTCAAAGAACCAACTTCTAGTTTCATTGATCTGATCTACTGTGTTTCTGGTTTCTAATTCATTGATTTCTGCTCTAATTTTAATTATTTCTCTTCTAATGCGTGGCTTAGGCGTCGTTTGTTGCTTTTTCTCTAGTTCTTTAAGGTGTAGAGATAGTTGGTGAATTTGGGATTTTTCTGTTTTTTTGAGTGAGGCTTGGATGGCTATGTATTTCCCCCTTAGGACCGCCTTTGCAGTATCCCATAGGTTTTGGACCGATGTGTTTTCTTTCTCATTGATTTCCATGAATTGTTTAAGTTCTTCTTTGATTTCTTGGTTGACCCAAACATTCTTGAGCAGAGTGGTCTTTAATTTCCAAGTGTTTGAATTTCTGCCAAATTTTTTCTTGTGATTGAGTTCCAGTTTTAGAGCATTGTGGTCTGAGAATATGCAGGGAATAATCTCAATCTTTTGGTATCGGTTGAGACCTGATCTGTGACCCAGTATATGGTCTATTCTGGAGAAAGTTCCATGTGCGCTTGAGAAGAATGAGTATTCTGTTGTTTTAGGGTGGAATGTTCTGTAAATATCTATGAGGTCCATCTGGTCCAATGTATCATTCAAAGCTCTTGTTTCCTTGTTGATTTTCTGCTTAGATGATCTGTCCATTGCTGAGAGTGGAGTATTGAGGTCTCCTACAATTAACGTATTGTTATCAATATGACTCTTTATTTTGGTTAACAGTTGGCTTATGTAGATGGCTGCTCCCATGTTGGGGGCATAGATATTTACAATTGTTAGATCTTCTTGTTGGATAGACCCTTTAAGAATGATATAGTGTCCTTCTGTGTCTCTTATTACAGACTTTAGTTTAAAATCTAATTTGTCTGATATAAGAATTGCTACCCCAGCTTTCTTTTGAGGTCCGCTGGCATGGAAGATGGATCTCCATCCCTTCACTTTCAGTCTGGATGTCTCTTTAGGTTCAAAATGAGTCTCTTGTAGACAGCATATGGATGGGTCCTGTCTTTTTATCCAATCTGCAACCCTGTGCCATTTTATGGGAGCGTTTAGGCCATTCACATTGAGAGTGATTATTGAAAGATATGAATTAATTGTCATCATGTTGCCTGTGAAGACGTTGTTTTTATAGATTGTCCCTGTAAATTTCTGTTGTAGATCACTCTTGGGGTCTTTCTCCTTTTATAGAACCCCCCTTAATATTTCTTGCAGGGCCAGCTTAGTGGTCACATATTCTTTCAACTTCTGCCCGTCATGGAAGCTCTGCATCTCTCCATCCGTTCTAAATGAAAGCCTTGCCGGATAAAGTATTCTTGGCTGCATGTTCTTCTCATTTAGTACCCTGAATATGTCTTGCCAGGCCTTTCTGGCTTGCCAGGTCTCTGTGGATAGGTCTGACATTATTCTGATGTTCCTCCCTCTGTACGTAAGGAATCTCTTCCCCCTAACTACCCTTAAGATGGTTTCCTTGGTTCTAAGATTTGCAAGTTTTACTATTACATGCCAGGGTGTTGGCCTGTTTTCCTTGATCTTAGGAGGGGTCCTCTCTGCCTCTAGGACTCGAATGTTTGTTTCATTCCCCAGATTAGGGAAGTTCTCAGCTACGATTTGCTCAAATACATCTTCTAGCCCTCTCTCTCTCTCCACTCCCTCCGGGATTCCAATGATTCCGACATTGGAACGCCTCATGGTGTCACTTATTTCTCTGATTCTATTTTCATGGATTCTGAGTTGTTTTTCCCTGGCCTCCTCTTTTCCCTTTTTATCTATTATACTGTCTTCCAGGTCGCTTATTCTCTCTTCTGTCTCAGTTACCCTAGCTGTTAGATTATCTAGATTGGATTGGATCTCATTGATAGCATTTTTAAGCTCTGCCAATTCCCCTTTTATTTCTGCCCTTAGAGACTCTATGTTGCCATTAATTGATTTCTCCATTCTAGCCATTGTCTTCACAATTGCTAGCCTGAATTCCATCTCCGACATCTTGGTTATGTCTGCATCCATTTGTAAATCTGCAGCATAAGTCATAATCTCTGAGTCTTTTCTGTTTTGGGGGCTCCTCCTCCTAGTCATTCTGTTGATGGGTGTTTGAGGGAATGTATAGAGTCCAAATTATTGACCAGAACCCAAGCAAGATGCACCTGTTTTATAGGGACCTTAGGGTTGCTGGCCTCTTGTTTTCCCAGCCTGTCTTCTGCGGGAGGGGCCTGCCGCGCTGTTACTCAGGCAACCCTGTTTGGGCGGAGTTGCCCTGCGCCCCCGTGGCAGGGGGATGGGCTCAGTGGGAATCAGTCTTTGGGGCTTTTGTTCTCTGGCGCCTTTCCCTGGTGGCTTTCCGTGTCTCTTCAGCGAGTCAGAGCAGAAGAGACCGTTTCCAACCCTCTGCCTCAGAGCAGAGAGACCTCAGTCTGTTCTTCAGTGAGCTCTCCAGGCCACACCGTCTCCGTTTCTGTCTGTGCTGCTATAGACTGCAGCGGCCTGGGTTGTGCGCCCCTCCACAGCGCCCCCAGTCCTGCCTCCAGGTCGGGGCACGTCTCTGCCCTTTGTGCTTCTAAAACCGCCAGCCGCTCCCAGTTCCCGTGCGCGCGACCCCGCCGGTCTGGTTTTCCCCCCCGGGGGCTGCCCTAAAGTCCTTTCCCGACACTACCGGTCTGCGAGTCTGTGCCCGTCCGCAGCGCGAGGCTGTCACTCACCAGCGGTGTAGGATCCCCACAGCCAGGCCCCCTCCTGCCACCGTTTATCCTCCGATATCTGCCCGCAGGATCATGGCTCCCCGCTTCGTACCTCGAAACCAACCGCCTGTGATATTCTGTTTGTAGAGATCCAGATCTTCTTACATCTCAGGCTGGTTTCGTGGGTGCTCAGAGTGGTCTGGTAGATATCCAGCTCAATTCCGGGGACCAGTTGAAATAAGGTCCCCTAGTCCTCCGCCATCTTTCCCCCCGTTCTCCAGAAAATTTGCATCAATTTACCATCTTCCTGAAAGTTCGTAACATTTCATTTTTCACCTCACTGTCATCAATAATGTGTATAATTCATTTTCATCATTCTCAATTTGACTAGTCACATGCATTGTAGTGAACATCAACAATGTTTGCATATGTTCATCTGTTTTTCTGTATCTTCTACAGAGAAAAGATTATCTGTAACCTTAATCCATTGTTTCTATTGAAGTGGGTTTTTTTTTCTTATTGATTGGTGAAGGTATTTTAAACATTAAAGATATTAATACTTTTTGTCATCTATACAGAAATCAGTTTTACACTTAGGGAATTTTTTAACCCCCAGTTTTTTAGGGTAGGTAGGTCATCAGTTTGGTAAAGTTTGTGCCCAACAGACATTAGGGCATTGTCCTGGGTATGAGACATTGTCAGCTTTGCACCAATAAAACTCATGTTTGCACCATAATTTGAGATGACTGAGGACCCATCACAAAATGCAAGGTGGCCTCTTGGGGCCATCCAAATAGGTACTTAAGCAGTAAGAATGACCAATAAGTATCTTCTCCCATTCTATAGGTTGTCTTTTGTTTTTGTCAACTGTTTCCTTTGCTGTGCAAAAGCTTTCTATCCTGATGAAGTACCAATAGTTCATTTTTGCTTTTGTTTCCCTTGCCTTTGAAGATGTGTCTAGCAAGAAATTGCTGCAGCTGAGGTCAAAGAGGTTGTTGCCTGTGTTCTTCTCTAGGATTTTGATGGATTCTTGTCTCACATTTAGATATTTCATCTATTTTGAGTTTATCTTCATGTATGGTATAAGAAAATGGTCCAGTTTTATTCTTCTACATGTGTCTGTCCAATTTTCCCAACACCATTTGTTGAAGAGACTATCTTTTCCATTCGATATTCTTTCCTGCCTTGTTGAAGATTAGTTGACCATAGAGTTCAGGGTCCATTTCTGGGCACCTGCACCCCAATGTTTATAACAGCAATGTCCCCAATAGCCAAACTATGGAAAGAGTCCAGATGTCCATTGACAGATAAATGGACAAAGAAGATGTGGTATATATGTACAATGAGATATTACTCAGCCATCAAGAAGGATGGAATCTTTCCATTTACATTGACATGGATGGAACTAAGAGAGTATTATGCTGAATGAAATAAATCAATCAGAGAAAGATAATTATTATATGGTTTCACTCATATGTGGAATTTAAGAAACAAAATAGAGGATCATAGGGGAAGGGAGGGAAAAATAAAATAAGATGAAATCAGTGAGGGAGACAAACCATAAGAGACTCTTAATCATAGGAAGCAAAGTGAGGGTTGCTGGAGGTGAGGAGGGTGGATGGATGGGGTAACTGGGTGATGGGCATTAAGGAGGGCACGTGATGTAATGAGCACTGGGTGTTATATACAACTGATGAATTACTGAACTCTGCATCTGAAACTAATGATACACTATATGTTAACTGATTGAATTGAAATAAAATAAGTTAAATTTAAAAAGAATGACCAATAAATTCTTATATATGCATTTATTCATTCATTTAACAAAATGCACTGGACCACTGCTGTGTCCCAGGTACCACATTAAACAAGAGAGGTGTTTACAGTACTATCACTGCTCTTTTGAAACTGACCCTATGCCAGACAAGTCTATATTATGCGCTGCTAAATTGCACAGGTATCAGTAATCTAGCAAGTAAATATGAGTGAAATTAGGAAACACATAGAATTTTATTAGTTGTTCACCATCTACTACTGGTAAGATATATGAATCCATTTAAGGTGTCTTCCTTTACTCTTTCCTATGGATGTACCATGATACTTTCCTTCTGAGTTTCTGCCAATTGTGTATTAAGGATGGGACAATTTTCACAAAGTCACATAATAGAAGTTAAAGAAAAGGATTTATTAGAGAGAAAAAAGAAGGCTTAAAAGGCCAAAGAATATTGAGAGAAGAAAAGGTAGCCTCCTGCTTCCCCCTCATGCACAGGGAGAGAAGTTGAGGCTAAGTGCTCCACTCTTTGGAAGGGCACAGTGCCATGATACCCTGCCTCTCTCTGAGGGAAGCAAGATGAGGTATCGTGTCGGTGGAACATTTCACAAGCTGCCTGGCCCTCAGCAGTCTGGATAAGGATACCAACTATTTATAGGAGTTATCTAGGAAAACCAGTCACTCAGCACCTGGCAAACAGAGCCTGTGGAAAGGTGAAGCCCCAGGGCTGGGGAAGAAAACCTGTATTCCATGGGAGGATGGAGAGAAAGTCCCTGTTCCACAAGAGGCTCAGCTGACACCAGGACCTAACGCTATGGGAGGAGGACATCTCAGTCTTAGTTAGTTCATTATCCAAGAAATTCAGAGTGAGCTTACATATTTTTGTTGTTTTTATTTTTGGGGTGCCTGGGTGGCTCAGTTGGTTAAGCGACTGCCTTTGGCTCAGGTCATGATCCTGGAGTCCCGGGATCGAGTCCCGCATCGGGCTCCCTGCTCGGCAGGGAGTCTGCTTCTCCCTCTGACCCTCCCCCCCTCATGTTCTCTCTCTATCTCATTCTCTCTCTCAAATAAATAAATAAAATCTTTAAAAAAAAAAAAAAGAAAATAACAAAAACTTTATTGTATTTCTATAGAATATAAATTAACAAATGGAAATTGAAATATATAAAATATCATGTATAATAGCATGGACATAATGCAATACTAAGCAACAAATATCACAAAAAAATACAAAAGTTCTGAACACTGAAAATTGTAAAACCTGGCTGAGAAACATAAAGAAAACCTATATAAAATATTCCATGATTGTTGGAATTCCATGAGTTTGGAAGACTCAGTATTGTTAAGATGCCAGTTCTCCCCAAAATGATCAATTGAATCAATGCAATCTCAGTCAAAATCCCAGAAGGATTTTTTTTTTTTTTTTGGTCAAAATTGACAACCAACCAAACAAAAGACCTATAATGGAATTTAGGATGCAAACGTTGTGGTGCTTGCAATCGTAAACAAGGGAATTTTAGTGCTTGGGTTTTATTTTCTTTGTGGAGCATAGCTGTAAACTGAAGATAATATGCACATCTCAGTTACAAAAAGTTAAGCAGTATGTAAAGTATAGCAATAAATAAGGCAATATTATTGAAGACAATAATTTTCTAATGTAAAGTCAGGTTTGAGGGAAGATAGGAGGGAGAAAAAATAGTAACTGTTTAGAAAGCCAAATAAACAAACACATAAAATGTCTGCACATGAAGAAGAGAACCTGTGAGTAAACCTCATGATTACGCTTAATTTTTGGTTTGCTACAAAGTATTTTTATCTCTAGTTTCTCTGTAATCTTAATAAACAACCAGATCAATTATATGCAGGTATTCTAGGAGCAGAAAAGGCATTTACTTGTTATTGGCTATTTGTGAGTACAGCTAACTTATCATGATATCAACCATGTGCCAGTCATTTCTAAGTTAAAAGCAATCTGAGAAAGAAAAATAAAAGGAAGATAGAAGGATCTCAGACAAAATGTAGGGGCAAGAAGGAGTTTTTAAAGGACAGGAGGGCCACCACCCTCCTTCCCAGGATGTCCTCCTGCTTTTCCAGATCACTGCTGTTTTCGCCTACCCTTTAAATATCCTGCTCTGTGATGCTATGCATGCCACGGACTCTTTCTACACGAACTCTACTTATGCCACCTCTTTATTTCTACTCTCTAGGGTTTATTTTAATGTACAGTAGCTGAAACAACATAGGCACTCAATAAGTATCTGCCACGAGTTGGTCGAATTCCCCAAATGAATGGCAGGTCTACCAAGGGACAAGATGAAAATGAAGTTAAATAAGAATGGTTGGTTGGTGGGTGAATTTGATCAAAATGGTTACATAATTTTTTTCATCATTCTCCAAATGGTGACTGGGGCAAGTATTTACGTCCTGAACATCCTGGAAACTTGAAAGAGAGTCACTGAAGCGTGAGACATCAGCAGAAATGTTTCAAATAATTCAAGTGGCTGGGACATAGGTGTGGACTTGGGAAAAGAAGGAGTCTGGAGATTTAAGGGCAAAGTGACAGTAAGTGGTAGCAACTGTCTTCGGGGATGTGCCCCACGTGCCCAGAGCACACGCAAGATGGACGTGGGGATATCCTCCATACAATCGGCTAGATGTGTCATGAAGCTGTGCTCTTCCTTGTCCCAAGGGCACAGTTCTGCTGCCCTCCACCTGCTCACCAATGATGCAGCACAAAACCTGAGTATAGATTTCTAGGGAGGCCATTAGAATGTCTGCGGGGAAGAAAACCGTGTGGATTCTGTGCGGATTCAGGGTGAGAAAACGACTGTCTTCCTTCTCCCCTCCCAAAAAAAGTGTTTGCTTTTCTTTTCCAGTTTTGATCATTAAGTTAATCTACTGGAAAATGAATATGTGTTCTATATTTCAAGAATAGAAAAATGACCTTTCTTAGTTGTTCACAGCTGCAACTGTGAGAAACCGAAATTAATATTGCTGCTAAATGTGGCCACGGGCTGGAAGAATGACCGTGCTTCTGTATAAGGGCACAGATGTCCTTTCCCAAAGAAGAACAAGGCAGCTGCTCAATCCATTTCCCAGAAAGACAAGTGAATTTTAAGAATGGCTCTACAAAACTTGAGCACCTAAATTTTTCCTACGGATCTCGATTATTGTCAATATTTGTCTGTGCACCTTGGAGTAGGCACTCTGTCCTCACTGCTTCCTGAGAGTTGAACTGCGAGCCAAGATGCTACATGACCAGAAGAGAGACCCCCCGTCCACCTGGGAGCCTGCCCTTTCCCTTTTCAAGCAGACTTCATACATCTCCTGCCCTCTCTCTGACTGCCTGGCTGACCATGACCATTCGGGGAGACTGAGCTCACTCCCTTCATGAAGGAGAAGCAGGTCCAGCGGGAAAAAGGACAGCTGACCACAGTCTGCATCCGTACGTTTCTCTGCATTGTGAGGCACAGGCCAGCAGTAAAGGGGGTGTCAAATATTTCCTCTATGCCCCGAACAGAGCCTGACTCTCACCAAGTCCTTCTTGTCGGTTGACACATAGTACATAGAACATCGTTGTTCTGGTTCCCGCGGGCTCTGATTTCACATCAGGATGGACTCGTTCGCATCATCGCGGTTCTGCTGAGTTTATCTGGGCATCCTGGGCTTCCTTGCCCTTTTCTGACCCCCACAGCAGCCCTGCTCTGGCTCAGCACACCTCCCGGCCAGCGTCTTCTCCTGCATCGGCAGCCACGCCCCCACAAAGGAACAGCCCCCTGCACCCATGGAGTGCTGCCTCTGCCTTCTTCTCAACCATGTGTACGTATGGGTCACGTGTAAGTGCGAAAGCCCCTGGACTGAGGGCACAGATGGTCAGCCAGTACGATTTGGTGTGATTCTAATGATAAGTATGTGTTGCCCTGAACCCCCACATCTTCTGACGCCCCGGCCTTTCTCCTTCCCAAACCCAGAGGGCCCCATAACCCAGCAGGTGGAAAGGATGCTCCTGGCCCAGCGTCTTGTCTCTAGAACCCTGTTCCGAGTCACTGCCCACATTTACCCGGATTCGTCTGAGCCTGAGCCTCAATGGTTGTGAAATGTTTGCCTGTCACCGCTGCGCCACCGAGCCTTACTGCTGCCTCTCGCCCGAGGACGCTGCTCTGTCAAAATCCCCCCACGTCTCCCACGGGGCCACAGGTCTTTCCTCCCCATCTTAACTGACCACCGTCTATTTTGGTCCCTGTCTTCTCCATTCCTCTTGCCATTTTCTTTTCCTGTGGCTTCCATGACATCCTTACGTCTAAACTATTCAGCTGCAGTGGTGTTTCTTCTCTTCCTTGTTTTTGGGAACCCTATTCTTTCTTCCCCCGAATGTTAGCATGGCCCATGGTTCTCCCCATGACCCTGGAAGCCTCTTTCTCCTCCAAGGCTTCAACTTCCTACTACTGGATCAGAAATATCAGTCTTTACTTCAGAATTCCCTTTAAGCCTTGGTTGTTTATGGCTGGTTAGGAATATCAATTTTGAATGACTCCGGGACTCCTCAGATTCCTCGTAACCCAAAACTAAGTCCCTAGTTCTTCTTTTCAACCTTGCTTTTCTTCCTACAGCCCATTTTTGATGTATGGCAACACCATAACCCAGTGAGCCAGACCACCACCCGAGATGCTCTGCATCTTACCTTATTCTACTACTTTACTGTTACAGATTAGACTCCCTGAAGTCAACATGGAGACAAAAATGTAAGTGTGAGTGCTTCACTTTGGAGAGAATCCCAGTCAAATCTGTAAGGGGGTGGAAAGGCGAAAGGAGGGAACAGTAACCAATAAAGCACGGATTTCCAAACTTGTTACCCTTGAGACTCACTGGAGGTGACTCCAAAAAAAGACAGAAAGACAAACAAGCCAAAAGCCTTTCCATGGCGCTCTTTCCTCCTTCGGCTATAGATCAAATGCCTCCTCCAGGCAGGTGCGGGCATCAGGATCTGCCGTTGCCTCCCTCTCCTGCCACATCCAGTGCGGGTCCACCGCCTGGTAGAAGCCCAGACACAGGAGACCACGTCCAGTGTCCTCTCTAACCAGGCTGCTTTCCAAAGCCTTACATCTTTCAGACCGTTGCATCTGCTTCAGCAGAGTGTAGACAAGCCTCAGCTCAGTAGATGCCTCATCTCTAATGCTTTTCGGCATCTGAGAGGTAAAGTTTCAGAGATCCTAGAGCTTTCTGTTTGAGGAGCCATAATATTTTTCTGTTTACTTCTCTGTCTTTCCCACTTGACAGCACATCTTTCCGTGGAGGGCCGGGGTCCGCACTGAGCCAGATGTTTGTGAGCGCAGGAAGGGGTGGCCCCGCAGAAGAGACAGCATGATTTTTTTTAGATCTTAAAGCTTCTAGTGACTGGTATGTGAGTGGGGGTGAGTGTGGATGTCCAGAAGGAGGATAATTAAATGTCTGATGCAATTTAGCACCATTCCCTTCCTGTTATTGTTCTGGTTTTGCTCTCTGAATTGATAGCATGCATTTGGCCCAAACCCTGTGTTAAGCATTTCTGATGGTTTTGGCAAGTTTCCTGATGAAGGACCAGATGTGCAGGTACCAGACAGGGGCTGCCAGTTTATATCCATGGAGAAATTAGTGAGCTTATAAAATTCGCACCTTTGAAATGACAAAAGCCGGTATTTTATTTTTTATGAACGGATCTTCAGTGTATATGTATATTTACAAAGGAACAGTGAAGAACTGCCTAAAAGTAGGACAAGGAACAAGTAGTTATTACGGACCGAGATATGGTATCTCTGACGGGAAAGTGAACCTGGTTGCAGACTATATTTCTACCTACATCACTGTCATCTGAGCCACTTTCTGCCAACACGCACATATTTCTTCCATTCCCTCCACCACAAACAGAGATATTGCCCTCCACTGAATAATCAAATAACATTTTTGGAACCAGAGACTCGCAGTTGGTTAAAGGCTTGGGCCCATAGCACACACAGTGCCTGGACTCAGCCCCTCTCCCTGCCCTTCCTCACCAGTGCTGGGCCTCGTCTCTCCCTGGATGAATCCCCCATGAATTCTAATTATAGGAGAGGGATAACAACAGCAGGAATGAGATATTTTATTTTTATATCTGCTGCCAGTAGATTGCTATTCACATTGCTCCAGGAAAAAAAAAAATGTGTTTACAAATGTATCATTATACAGCCGATCCTAAATTGCACAACTATTAGCTGTTACTATTGACTATTGTCAAAGCAGCACCGCTGTCTGGGAAAGGTCAGGCCTTGCATTTGTGTTTTTCATGTGATGAATAACAAATAACGAGCCCCAGAATTTATTGAGCTGCTGAGATTTCATTCTCATATCCGCAGACTAGTTGCTGGTTTTATACTTTTCTTTGCTGGCATCAGACAAATCAGTTCATATTTATTTCATTTTTTAATCCCAGAAAGGAGATCTGATTGGGGAAATTACCGCTCAGAAGAGCAACTACAAGCCAATTATGTTACTTGCGCACATCCTCACGTGCTATTTCATGCCCTTAGCCAAGAGCTGAAAGGCATGTTGGCTCTGGTAACAGGAGTGCAGGTGATCGATGAGCCCAGAGGTGTCAAGTGGTAGCCTCGTCCCTGTCCACACATGCCGGGGGCTCCAATTGGTCTGAAGGCTGAGAACAGAAAGGCTGTACTTTCTCCACTTAGCAGTCCACTGGTTGAAGAAAGGTGTTAACCCTAAGCAGAAGAAGAGAAATAGCCGTCTCAACGTGCTGCCATTGACTCTTCACCTCCCAGGGAAACATTACAACCCTGTGGCGGGTCCAAGCAAAAACATCCTGGGCAGATAACCACTTACTCATTGGGCAAGTGCATGTGAATCATACCAGCAGCTTTCAGGAGCTGCACCAGGACACTGAACCCTACTTTCCAGCTCACAGACAGGTTGTGCGTTTGGCTGTGGGTAATCAGGTTACAAGAAAGCACTAAATTTCCATGAGGGCATGGCTCCTTGTCAAAACAAAACATATAAAAATGTATAATCTAAGGTTTGGGCAGAAGAGATCTTTGGAAAGGAAAATACAGGGGAAAATAAAATGGTCTTGTTGCAAGAATTAAATGCAAATATGTTATATTAAATGTAACTAAATGATCACTTAATTCCCCTCCTCCTCCTCCTTCTTCTCTTTCTCCTTCTTCTTCTTATTATTCCTCTTCTTCTGGCTGGGGAAGAAATAAGAGATATTCATCATAAATGTGGAAAATCCATATAGACAGAAGTGAAATTGCGGATTGGTATGTGAATGATGTGTCAGTGATGATACTAAGACAATTGACTGTCAGACAGTGAGAAAAACCAAATTGGATTTGTACATAGATTCCACACAAAAGTCATTTTCTGGTAGATTAAAATATTAAAAGAAAAAGAAAAAACTTTAAAATACCAGAAAAAAATGATAGGAAATATCTTTATAATTTGGGAAAATATTTGTTAAATATTACACAACAAACTACTATGAGTTATCACTTTACACCTGTTAGAATGGCTAAAATCAAAAACATAAGAAACAACAGATGTTGGCAAGGATGTGGAGAAAAAGGAACACTCGCGCACTGTTGGTGGGAATGCAAACTGGTGCAGTCACTGTGGAAAACAGTATGGAGGCTCCTCAAAAAATTAAAAGTAGAGCTATCATATCATCCATTAATTCCACTACTGGGTATCTACCAAAAGAATACAAAAACACTAATTTGAAAAGATATATGTGTTTGTTTACTGAAACATTATTTACAATAGCCCAGATATGGAAGCAGCTCAAGTGTCCATAGATAGATGAATGGATAGAGAAGATGTGGGGGATATATATATAACGGAATATTACCGGCCATAAAAAAGAATGAAACCTTGCCATTTGCAACATAGATGGACCTAGAGGGGATAATGCTAAGTAAAATAAGTCAGACAGAGAAAGACAAATACCACATAGTTTCACTCATATGTGGAATTTAAGAAACAAAACAAATGGATAAAAAAAGGATAAAAGAGACAAACAAATGAAAGACTCAAATACAGAGAACAAATTGGTGGTTGCCAAAGGGAAGGTGAGTGGGGAGAGGGGTAAAATAGGTGAAAGGGATTAAGAGGACACATATCGTGATGAGCACTGAGAAATGTACAGAATTCTTTTTTTTAAGATTTATTTATTTATTTTAGAGTGAGAGAGACAGAGAGAGAAAATGGGAGAGGAACAGAGGGAGAGGGAGAGAGAGAATCTCAAGCAGCCTCCACACTGAGCATGGAGCCCAAAGCAGGGCTTGATCTCATGACCCTGACATCATGACCTGAACCAAAATCATGAGTCAGACGCTTAACCAACAGAGCCACCCAGGTGCCCCAGAAATGTATAGAATTCTTAAATCATTATATTGTACACCTGAAATGAATTTTAAAACCATTACACAACAGAGACTGATACATTCAGTTTCATGAATACTAAAAAGTAGTTTTGTATCTAAATACACCCTAAGAAGGTGGAAAGATAGCACTCGCTTTGGGGGAAGATACTGACAATGTGAATAACTTAAAAGCTATTCTCTACATTGTAAACAGCAGTATAATAGGTCAATAAGAGAAGATGACTGGCACGAAGGGAAATGGAGTGGGAAACACAAACAAGTGGTTCATAGGAAAGGAAACCAACCCAAATATAAAGTAAACTTGTGAAGAAAATGTCAACATCAGACGTAACTATCTTTTAAAAGTGATCATTCATTTTTCACAAATTAAATTATGAAATGTTCTCAAGAAAGTGGAGCAAAACTATTTGCATAGTTGATAATCATACACCTTTATATGATTACACTGGAGATTAACGTGGCAATATTAACTTAAGTGGAAGACACAAACACCAGATAGCCCAGGAAATCCATTCCTTAATCCTAACACTCTAGGGAAATCCTTTTACATAGTCGCCAATGAACATGTACGATGGATGCTCCCATGGAAATGACAGAAATACTAACAAAACAAAGAGTACACATTTTGTGATGTTTTCACAAAATGAACTAGTATACCATACTTCAAGTGTATGAATAACAACTGCATATATACACACATACCCTCACAGTGATGGAAAAAAACGTTTATATCAATTATGTAACATTTTAAAATAGATACAATTATATACTGTTTAATGATACATGTATTTTTAGATAGAATTATAAAAATGTGCAGATATGATCAACACCAAATTGAAAAAGTTATTTTTCTCAGGGAAAAGAAATCAGAGAATATGATTGGGAAGGTGTATCCTTGGAAATGGGGGTTTGGGCCGTATTGATGATATTTAATTTCTGAAGGCAGAAATTCTACCCCTCTGTCCACTGTCTTATATGACTGTTTCATAATCAAATTTTAATAATAATAAAAGAAGATGGTAGCTACACTCATGGTGAGCATGACATAAGGTATAGACTTGTTGAATCAGGTTTTGTACACCTGAAACTAATGTAATATTGTGTGTCAACTATACTTCAATGGAAAAAAGATAAAAAGTAATAAAAAATAAAATAAATTTTTCCTCAAAGCAAACACAAATCTCTTGATATCTGATAACAAAAATCAATGCAAAGCAATCTGTTAAAATATGTTGCCCAAGCTTGGAATGGGTATTGCTTCATAGAAGAAAATCAGGTTCCAGAGGGACAATAAAGGCATTCATGGACAATGGCTTAATTTGACCTTTAGGTGAAGATCTCTTACCAAACTGTCACTATCAGGAATTTGCTTTTTTTAGTATATCCCACCCATTTTTTCCCTAAATGCCTTGAGTTCCCATTGTTCCATTAATGTTCTATTATTACCTAGCATGATGAACAGAAAAATAAATTTCCCTTATTGGGGAACATCTTTTATATAAGTGGGAGATTACATATATAATCTGCAAGTGTATCGTAGCTGTATCTTCTAATCTATGCCTTCCTGATATATGACATTCCAAATGCTAAACTCCACATTTCATAACTTTATGAACGGTGGTGATATGCACACAGAGGTGAAGACACGGATTTCCAAAGAAGCCAATAATAGTCTAGTAATATGTGTTAAGGGTTTCCTGAGCATTTGAGCTTCGCAGTTGCTGAGTTTAATCTTTGACCAACTCTCAAAGACAAGTCTTGTTACTTATTTCCCAGAAAAGGAAAGTGAAGCACATCTATCAGGCTACATCCCAAAACACACTGCTACTAAGTGGAGGAACTGAGCGGGATCTACAGGTCATGTGCTCCAAAGCTCTTTGACCAAGACAAGTGGCTTTTCTCATCATGTTTTCTTGAATTAAGTATTGCTCAGTTCAGTTCAATTAAAGAAGCATTAATTGAAAGCTTCCTACGGGCAAGGCACTGCTCTGCCTAATAAAGTTGTATGGCTGACCTCAGGGGGTATCCTACACAAGCAGGGTTCATGTGACAGACTGTATACTAGGACGATTGCCCACATTGAGGTAGGTTACACTATTGTTCTAAATTATTTGCTCCCTCTCTGTCAGATGATCATATTTCCCCACGTGTCACTGTCACCTGTCATACCCCTCTCTTCTGAAGCTGCAGGACTGTCATAGGATATGCTTTGGCCAGTGAGTGGGACATGAGTGGACATGACATACCACATATGAACAGGAGCTTAGAGAGACAGTGATTTCCACCAGACTCAGACCAGGCCCGGGGCACAGTGAATCGGCAAGCAGTGCTGAGCAGTGGTCAATGCGCAGCTACCACATTCATAACGTGAACAAGAAATAAATCCTGTAAATGTTGGGAACTTAGTTCTGGGTGTTACTGCTTCCATGGTAAAGCTGGCCGCCCCACATGAGTGTGCAGGTGCACATATACACATGCATGGAGGCACACACACACATACATGCATGCACACACATGCACACGCATGCTTACATACATACACATGCACAAAGGCACGCACATGGATGCACACACATGCAGAGATGCACACAACACATGGAGGAGTACACAAGTGCACACACACATGCATGGATGCACACACATACACAGATGCATGCACACATGCACACTGGCCCACACATGCACACACATGCACGGATATGAACAGACACATGCATATGCATATACACATGCACACACACATGCAAGTACACATGCAGGGAAACACACATCTGCCCACACACATGCATGGATGCACACTCATGCACACACGCAGGGATACACACACATGCATGGATGAACACTCATGCACATACGTGCACAGGCGCACATGCAGGGATGCAAACACACATGCATGCACACATACACAGATGCACACACATATGCAGGGATACACACCTACACACACGCAGGGATACACACACACGCAGGGATGCACACACATGCAGGGATGCACACTCGTGCACATACATGCACAGGCGCACATGCAGGGATGCAAACACACACACATGCACACATGCACACAGGCACACACATGCACTACACACACATGCTTGTGCACATGTTGTAAAGCAAAGTAAGCATCAGGAAAGGTTTCAGAGAAGCAGCAGCATTTGGCCTGGAGTTTGAAGGATTCCCCCAATAGTCAGTCTTCTCCACTTAAATTCTGCTCCCAGCTTTGCTCTTCCTTCTGCATGGACCATCCCTCCCATGGACTCCCAAGCCCCAGTTGAAGCCCATGCTCCCTTCTGGTGTCCCTGAGCCCCAGTGACCATGTGCCCTGGGCCACACAGGAAAATCATAAAACCAGGACACCACACGTGTTCAGGTTAGGAAAACAAAAAGCCTAATTCTATTCAGCAAGCCAGACAAACAGTAGCCAGGGGTTAACAATAGTACATTTTTCATAAACAAGAGCAAGATATCCTGGATTTATTCACAATCTACTCATGTCCTATTGTTTATTAAACCAAAACCACTCGTTTCTATTATTACTCAAAGAAAAACTGAGGAGTTTGTAGACCTGCAATTTCCTCCATCTCCTGGTGTGTCCCACAGACACCTCACTCCACATCGCTTTCATCAGTTCCAGATTAGCTCCGTGACTCAGGGGAGGCCTGGAAGCTGAGGATGCTCGTGATGTTTCTCTGAACTCCACTTAGTTTGGGCGAACTGTCCTGGCTGTGGTACACCACTCTGCCCAAGAGATCAGAGGAGCAGGTGCACTCATGGAACTGTATGCAGAGCGGACAACAAGCTTGTGACAGAGGGAAACCTCTGGCACTGAAACATTATGGGTGGAACCATTAAGGTCCTACTGATTCCTCCTTGAGTGTCTTGATAAAAGCAATGCCCACCAAAGCCAGCATGTTAACACTGGTTTAGGGTCATGGGCAACCACAACTGAGGTCCTGAATACTGCAAAGCATGGATAACAGGATTTGGACAACACAGCCTACAAAGTCAGGAGTGGGCATGCAGCCCGTAGCCTTCAAGTGGACATCTCTACTCTGTCTTTTCCCCAGAAATTCATCTGCCCCAACTGTATCCATGACCCAACTGAGTTGTGTCTTCAAACTTGGCCAGCTTTTGATTTTAGGTTTGACCACGGATTCCCCTATTCTCCATAACCTACAATTAGGAAGTAATTGGTCTCTGAAAAAATAACTTTCAGAGAATTGGTGGAGAAGGGCCAGGTTGTGCTCAGCTGAGTCAGGAAATGTATGTGGCAAATAAGAGTAGACTAGGCTTTGAAGAATGTTCTTAGCATGCTTTGAAGGCCTTCTCTCAACAGACACTCTATTGTGACAGCTAACTTGTGGTTAACTCCCCAGGCTGTGACTCCCAGGAAACAGTGGCCAGTGCACACAGGCATGCAACAAGACTTTGCTAAAGGAATTAGTGATGGTGATGAGGCAGGTAGAAGCAGATAAAGGATCCGGAAAAGAATTTTTAGTTTGTTGAGGTTTCTGTTGATGTTCTTTTTTAGTAAAGTAGATTTTCTTTTTTTAAAAGGTTTTATTTATTTATTTGACAGGAAGAGAGAAAGCACAAGCAGGGAGAGCAGCAGGGAGAGGGAGAGGGAGAAGCAGGCTCCCCGCTGAGCAGGGAGCCAGACGCGGGGCTCGATCCCAGCACCCTGGGATCATGACCTGAGCCGAAGGCAGACGCTTCACCCACTGAGCCACCCAGGCGCCCAATAAAGTAGATTTTCATCAGTATGATAACACACTGGTTAACAGCATAGGACTTGGAATCAGGTGGGGTTATATTTTCATTTCTCTCTACTATTTGTGACTTGGAGCCTTCGGCAAGTTACTTAGCCTCTCCAAATCTCAACATCCTCATGGATAAAGTGGGGTTATCTTCTGGGGAATCACGTACAGATTTAGTTTGGTCGTGTGGCGCAATATTACATGCCGGAATCTGGCACACGGTCCCGTGCAGTCAATGGGACTTTGCGCATGTGTTCGTGTGTTTTGAAAAGAAGGGGATTATTCCACGATAGAAAAGGGAGGGATTAAATTTAAAGAAAGTGTTGAAAATAACAAATGTCAAACTTGTTAGTGGTCAGGGGTGAGTGGAGGGGGGGTGGATAGGAAATAGCGTAATCAAGAGCATGGAAATGGACTCTCTACAGCACATCCCAAAGACCTGCTCAGGTTGCTGTGAGGAGCGTCACTGCAATGGTGGACCAGTCAGCAGGTGCAGGATGGAAGCAGGAAGACCCTCTCCCAAGGGCCACTGCCATATAATTTATGCAGAAGAACCTCACTCTGACCAATTGTCTCTGTAAATAGTCACGCCTTACTCTTTGCGGTCTTGTACCTGCTTTCTTTGTCCTTTCCTCAATACACCACAATAAGAGAAAAGATGTTTTTAACGACTTTGTTCTCTGGAGAGGCAATAGCATGCTTTTAAAATAGTACATATAGCATTGGGTGTCTGAGGAGACCTGGCCCAGGTGTGTGTAGGCTTGTATGCATACACCTGCGTCTGAACCCACGGGCATTGCCCCATGCAAAGAACTGCTTCTCCACTAGAAAGAAATTAAAATGCACAAGCAGACACATCCCTACATCACACACTTACACATAAGGTGAACTCAAAGAAAAAGAGGCATGGCACTTACTTTGTTACAAATTATGTCTCATTTTATTTTGCTGGTAAGTTTCATGAAAATCTCATTTCAACTTAGCATAATTCATTAATGCTGCAGCATAATACCATTAAGTACTTCCAGAACATTTTGACTGTTACACTCAGTTGAAAATTATTCTAAAAATGGGGTCTCAAATTAAATGCATGTATGACATCTAACTCATTATTCTCAGATGCTGCAGATTTCTCATTGAGTTCATTTACAGCATTGCCTTTTTCCTCTGTAACTTCTTTTTAATACATTTTCTGACGCAAGCACCCCAGACGCCCTAAAAAGGCAGAAAAAAGGGATTGTAATAAATGGGAGTGCAGAAGGCACAGGCTGATTCTGTGGTACCATCTAGAGTCTCTTGAGATCATGACAGTCTTTCTAATAAGCAAAACATTCTTTTCCTCTTCCATAGATTTAGTGAGATTTGAGGGAAAATAATTGTTTATTTTCTCCTCACACTTCATCGGTTTAACCCTAAGTTAATTGAATTTGTGGTGTGCTGAATACTTTCACTTTTGCATCTTACTGTTTCCCAGACACACCTCTACTTTGCAAACAGACCACTAAGATATCACTAAGAGGGACTGCGGTACCCCAGGGCCTATTTTTACTATGTGAAATTCAGTCCTAGACAGCAATTTTTGATTATATATTCTGGGAAAGGATATTTAAGGACATGATTTATTAAATACAGGGAAATATTCAACTGGACATCTAAGCAAATATGTCATAAATAAAATCTGTTTTGAATACAAAGTAAAATGTGCTAAAGAAGAGCAAAGGGAAGGAATAAATACAAAGTGTCTTTTCTTTTTCCCGTGTGCTTCCCCTATTCCCTTAAAACCCACTTAATTTATCTCAGGCAAGTTGCTTGTCCCTGCGGTGCGTCTGCCTTTTATGATTATCTTCTTTATGCAGAGGGTTGCCCAAAGCTATCAGTGGTCCCTGTTTCCTCTGAATTAATGCCACTGATAAGCGGTAAAAGGGAGAATTGTTGGCAATATATGACTATGGATTAAATGATGCAATTTCAGGGTCAGTTCTACAGAAAGCACTTACGAAAAATCTGACAGCGGAAGATGAATGGGAGGGGGGCGTTTACAACAGTGACGGCGGCGCGGGCCGATCCCGGGGCTCTGCTGCCACCTGCCGGCCGCGCGGGGAACCGAGCCTAGGCCCACGCACGGCTCCTGCCGCCGCTCGCTCCCGACAGCTCGGTTCTTCCTTCAGGTCCCCGCTCACAGACCTGCCAATTGACCCTCTCGCCGTATTCTTACTCAGTTCAACAGCGGATATGCCCAAGACTGGCAGAAACGCTGGGAAATATATTCTGAACTCAGGTGACATATTATACGTTGAAAGTACCTTGGTGCTTTATTTAAACCATCTAACTGATAAATTTAAACAATATATACATGAAAGCAAGGCAGAATTTGAGAGAGAACTGGTAATAACTTCGAGGTAATTACTTAGATTGTTACCTTACGACCTATTCTCTGCCCCGGTGTAGTAAATAAATGCACACTTTGCACTTCGACACTCACCTTCTTTGAGTAAGATGCAAGGACTGTGTTTAGTACTTGTGTGTGCAAGTATGCACACAGGCCACCACTCTTCGGTGAAGGGCGGCTTCTTCCCTTCTCCCTTTCTAATCTCCAAGGTGCTGAAAATAAATGTGATGCAGTAGTTCTATTTTTTTTTTTTTTCAAATTGACTCGGTATTTGATTTCTCCCTAGAGACTGCCTGCTGCCTGAGGCACGAGGTCGAGATGAGACTTCTGTCGTGCATTAAGCTAATTTGGATGGTTTAAGTACAAGCCCAGGAAGTCGATTTAGAGACCAGATACCCTGAGATAAGTAGGGAGAAATTAATGAGCGCGGCCTTAAGCACTTGGCCGCCCAGGGCGGGACTGTTGGTGGAGTGGCCTGGATGCTGGGCACCAGGGAGGGCTGGGCAGAGCCCCTCCCTGGGTGTGCTGCTTGATGTCACTGCATGGAAATCCTCAGGACGGTTTGGAAGGCAGCCAATTAGTTGCAGTGGGGGGAGCTGCAAGTCCCAGTGCCTCCTGAGCTGCATTTACAGCTGGAGGGAGGAACGAGTATGTTTGAGGTCTTGCAATGGACCACATAGGTATTTGAATGTTGTGGTACCACCAGTGGGGTGAGCAGGGAGATAACCCTCAAGGGCTCCCAGATACCACACTGCTTTTCTCCGTGTGAAAGAGAAGCAAGCCATAAGGGCTTCTCCAGGAAATAATGTTTTAAAAGTTTATACATACCTACAGGTCAAATCTTCCCCATTTCCTGTATTGCTATGCATATTTCCAATAATATATTTAACGGGTTTACTTCTTTATTTACTTTATCTTGTTTGTAATTCCCTGGATTATTGGCCAATGAATATTTAAAATAATATGAATATTTAGAATAAACAAGATTCTTTCCTTGTCATCCCATTAAAATGAATTAAGTAAAATATGGCAAAAAATTCACATATTTCTAAAATTAAGGTCATAAGAGTAAGTTACATCAGTGACATGTCTTCTGCCTGAGCAAATGCATGAGGCTTGATTCCTGAATGTCCCGTGGGGCTGAGATACCAAGACTCGTGGACACTTTTGGTCACTAGCAAGGATGGAAGGACATGGAGGAGAGCCAGTTGGCCAAAGCAGCCCAGCAAGGCAGTGCCATGCAGGGTGAATGATGGAGATGACGAATGCACTGAGCTTTCTCCCAGCTGAAGAGTTAAAGAGGAAAATTAAAGGGAGCAGGACTTAGTCACCATGCTACCCCTTCCTGATGGAATAAGTAAGCAGCAGACGCTGTGATAAGGGGGAGGATTTCGATGCTACCTGGCATCCATGTGTTTGTGAACAGGCAGAGAGTGTCTTTGAACTTCCCTACTACTGTCTAGACTCAAACTTGGACTACTCTGGCTGCAAAAAGAACTCCAACATGCTGCCTATGCTTTCCAGAAGGCAGCAGGCTCGGTTTCTTTCATTAGGTCCCCAAAGTGACTGCCTAACGCATCCATCAGGGATAAAACGAATCCCTGTCTGCTCCCTTCTCCTGGGGGCTGTCGGGTTAGAGGTGGCTGAGAGCAGGTGAGGTTGCAGGAAGACTCACCTGGGCATGGTGGGACGTGTGGGCTCCGCCACCAACCCTTCAGGAGTGGGTGAGGACCCGTCCCTCACTGCCGTGTGAGCCAGGGAGCATCATTTTGTCTCTGCATGCCCCGGTTTCTTCACTTCCAGCAGGTTGACGATAGCAGCATCCCCTCATAGGGGAATTGTAATGAGGAGAGGAGCTAGGACACAGAAAACATCGAATAGAGCCGTTGACTGATGTTGGGGCTATTATTTATTTACATTTGTGGAGCATCTGCCAGACGCCAGGTACAAGACAGTATCACTTTCATCCCTGACAACATCCCGGTGAGTTTCATATTGATTTCTCCAGTTTGCAGACGAGGAATCGAGGCTGAGGGCAGTTCAAGTGCTCTGTCGAGGGTCACACGGGACAAGTGACAAAGTCTGTGTATAGACTGAGAACCCAGAAGCCAACTTTGCTAGGTTGATATCACCCCCGCTGCGGCACAATAACGTGCCTGGCGCCCTCGAAAGCTTTCACATTAAATGTTTGGAGAGCATAAGAGATGGAAAACATGATTCCCAACGTGGGGAGACAACGCTGCGGCTCATTCCTGAAAGAGGTGAGATGTGGGGAGGGCATTGCAGGCAGAGGGAGGACCTTGGGAAAGTCCCTCAAGGTGGGAGAACAGGTGAGGTCTGGGAAGAGGAAGGTGAGCTCAATGTCGTTGGACTGGTGTCGAAGGTGCACGCAGAATATGTGAGAAATCGAGCTGTGAAGGTTGCCTGAGGACAGATTTGGAGAGATTTGAATGCCAGGCTGGGTTGCGGTTTCAGAGTCTCAGCTGCTGACATATTTCTGGGCCAGGTGAAGGCATGCTCAGGCCTGTGTCCTGGCAGCACTGTATGGAGTTTACCACAGGGAAGGCAGTGACCAGTTACCAGAATATCACAGTCCCAGGAGCTCATGATTTGTGGCTTTGGAAGAGGGAAGACTGACCCAGTGTGAATCCTCTTCCCAGGGACCACCTGAGCCTCCTGTGACCCCTGCCCCGATCTCCCGAGGGCGGGCCACACTGTGGGCTGTGAGCTAGAGACAGAATTCCTTACGCCATCCCCAAAAAGGTAGCACAGGACAATGACAAGGGCACAGGCTCTGAGTTGCACATCAGGGACTCCCAGCCCAGCCTTGCCATCTACTAGCCATGAACGTTACTCAGCCTCTCAGAACCTCCTTTCCGCAGCAGTGACAGGAAAACAGTGACATATCTAAGTGGCCAGGGGATGGTCTTCCAGTGAGAACAATGAGAATAAAGTGCCTGTGTGGGCTCTTCTGCCGTCTCTCTCTTCCTGGGCTCCTGACAGTGCTCATGTCCCCCAGTAGCTAAGCACCGGCTCTGCTCCTTCTGTCTTTTGTAGGAAGAGCCACAGGAGGGATGCCTGGGTAGCTCAGTCAGTCGACTCTTGATTTTTAGCTCAGGTTACGATCTCAGGGTCATGAGACCAATCCCCGTGTCAGGCTCCCACTGAGCATGGAGTCTGCTTGAGATTTCTCTCTCTCCCTCTCCCTCTGCTCCTCCATTCATGCTCTCTCTCTCGCTCTCAAAAAAAAAAAAAAAAAAGATGATGAAATGAAAGAAAGAGAGAAAAAGGAAGAAAGAAAGAAGAAAGAAGAAAGAAAGGAAAGAAAGAAGAAAGAAAGAAAGAAAGAAAGAAAGAAAGAAAGAAAGAAAGAAAGAGAAAGAAGAAAGAAAGAAAGAAAGAAAGAAAGAAAGAAAGAAAGAAAGAAAGAAAGAAAGAAAGAAAGAAAGAAAGAAAGAAAGAAAGAAAGAAAATGCTAAAGGAGTTGCAGCGGGATGAGGAAGGATGGCCACTCCATGCACACTCTAAAATGCAGCTGAAGAGGGTCACCTGGGTGGCTCAGTCGTTAAGTGTCTACCTTCAACTCAGGTCATGATCCCAGGGTCCTGGGATCGAGCCCCGCATCGGGCTCCCTGCTCAGCGGAAGCTTGCTTCTCCCTCTCCCACTCCCCCTGCTCGTGTTCCCTCTCTCGCTGTGTCTCTCTCTGTCAAATAAATAAATAAAATCTTTAAAAAAAAAATAAAATGCAGTTGAAGAGCCTCAAAGAGGAAGCTTTCAAGGATATTAGGCGCAGCCATCCGAGGAGCTCAGCATGTACCATATTCTGTTCCTTTCATTTTCCTTAGACCTTTTTTTTTTTTTTTTTACCTTTCTCTCTCAAAGTGAGAGCTATAATGTGTACTATTTTGTCTGATGTATGGGGGACACTAAATAAGCACTAAAATAATAACCCTAAAAATACACCACAAACAAATCACAGGGCATACTGTTTGAGTCTCCAGCTGTTCGAGTTTGAACAAAAGTATTAAGAAAGCATATGGTCTCTATAAAACACTGTTTCCCAAACTGTGGGGCTACCCTTTCTTTCTATAGTACTTTCATATTTAATTTATCAGAATTATAAAATGTGGCATTAAAGAAATGCATAAAGAAGAAAATAACAACTGAAAATGTCCCCATTTCCAGGCATAACATAGTTAACAATTCAGGCATTTGAAAGGCAGTGTTTTCCCCATGAGTATGTTGAGTGTGCTGACATACGTGTTTATTCTGAAACACTCACATAGATGAACTGTGTTCACTATTCTTCACTTCACATTATGTAGCTGGCATTTCCTACACTATGAAAGTATATATAGCCAATATCCAATAACTCCCCCTGCTACAAAGAGATGATATAATAAATGAAATTGTACATTAGTATTTGTCCACATTTCTGATTATTTTTCTAGGCTGGATTACCAACAATAAAAGTACTGGCATAAATGTTAAGAATATCTGAATGATTTGGATACATAGAGCAGAAATGCTTTACTAAAGGAATTTAAACTCATATGGCAGTATAGAGAAGTACTAACTCACTGTATTTATCAGCCTTCATTATATTTTTAAATCTTTGCTAATTTAATTTTGCCAAAATTGATCTGTGGGAAAAGATGAGTTACTGAGTTGGTTTTCCCTACTCTCCCGGATAGAGAGGAATAATGAGAAGTCGGGGATATGGCTCCAGAGCCTAGAAGAAAATTCTAGGCTGCACATATTGATGCCAGGAAATTGAAGTGAGTTGAAGCCAGGAGCTTCTGGGACCACACCCAGATTACCTGCTCAGTCATGTTCTTTAATTCCCCTAAAGCTGAACAAAAAGTGACAGAAAGTGTAAAAAAGCACTAAAAATCCTACAGTGGCAATGACTATGATGCCACTGATGATGAGAACATCAATAATAAGGTGTATTCAGAACATAATAAGCACGAGGCTACCCATGTGCATTTATTCACACATCACACACAGGAAGTATTAACATTTCCACTGAATCAATAAGGGACTCATTCTCAAAGCCATTGTCCAGCTCACAGGTGTAGACGTAAAACTTGCTCCCAAGTTGTCTTACTCCAAAACATGTGCTCTTTTCCATCAAGTTGAGCCACATTCGTAAAATACTCATTGGCCAACAAGGATGTTGGCTGGAAAGGGCTAAAATGGGCACTAGACTTGTCTTGTTCAACCCAGTGCATGGAATATGTTTATTGATAGCTCCTAGAATGTCTTCCTCTTATAGAAGGTGGTAAATATTGTATATATAAGCATATATGAAATTAAATATATAAATAAATATATAATATTACATAGCTATGAAACATATAAATATTAATATACATGAACATAGGAGTATAACACGTGTTTCTATAACACATATATAAATATGACCTAATTTCAATTTTATAAATTTTAACACGTAGGGGCACCCGGGTGGCTCAGTCAGTTAAGTGCCCGACCCTTGATTCCAGCTCAGGTCACGATCTCAAGGTCCTGAGATTGAGCCCCACATCAGGCTCTGCACTCAGAGTGGAGTCTGCTTTTCTCTCTCCCTCTGCTCTTCCTTCTCTTCCTCTCAAATAAATAGATAAATAAATAAAATCTTAAACTTTGACATGTAATTGAAAATTAAACAGCAATATTTCCAGATCCATATTTCCTGAATTTCATCACAAGTTAAACATGTCAAAGGAGAATATGAGTTGTGGCTCCAGTTCCATACAGAGATACCAATTGTACACTCACCCTGATCTCACCACTCCTGCCACATGAATAAAATGGAGAAAAGACAATTATTTGTGGTGCTTAACTAACTCAAGAATCCATGCAGAGTGTTTACACGGTCTGATGTGTATAAACTTGGAAGTCATCACTCCCATCCCCATAATCAGAAGCATCACTCCCATCCCCATAACCAGAGAAAAGTTGAATGAAATAAAAATTAATAGCTCTTCTTCTCTCTCTCAGAGAATCAAGGTCACAGGCGAACTGCTGCCTGGACAATGGGAGGGACAGACATGCACATACAGAGAATCATAGCTTCCCCCAGTGGAAGCCCAGGAGCAGAAACGACTTATAAGCATAGAGCAGGAACATTTAAACTGCAACTGAATAAATGCAGGAGGCTCCATGCAGAGGAGGCTGAGAGTTAAAAACTTCAGTTTTGTGGGCCCCACACTTTTACCGCTAGGAGCCTCCTGTGTCCTCAGAGTGAAGTTCTGAGAAAAAGCCCCTAGTGCATCCTACAGGGAGTGAGGGAAAGTGAGAATTTTGAAATGAACCCAGGATTCTGTTCTCTTTCACAAGGTCTGCCCTCAGAGAAAACAATTTTACCAGAGCCCTACTGCCTGGGTTCTACTGAAACCTAGCTGATCTGAGGAAAAGGAAATACCCAACTCAGGCTCACTGAGAGACTAGGACCTAATCTCCAGATTAAAAATGCTCCCCCACCTACCTCTTATCTCCAATCGATGGGACTTCAGCGTAGTAACGGGGGATTGCAGCTAAAAGAACTGCAAGCCTCAGCCCCATTTCAGGAGGCTCCAGGGACACCCAAAGAAAACAGGGGAGACTGAAACACAGAGACTAAAGGAAACATTAATCTCAGACAGACACCACAACTACTACGCATGATAAACACAGACTAACTTCCAGCCACATAAACACAAAACCTCACACCAAGGGTCTTTCTTGGTTCCTTTTACTCAATATGTCTGGCTTTCAACAACAAAAAAAATCGCAAGCTGTGCCAAAAGGCAAAACAAAACAAACAAACAAACAAAAAAACATAGTCTAAAGAGACAAACCAAGAATCAGAACCAGACTCAGAAATGGCAGAGATTTTGGAATTATCAGACTGGGAATTCAAAATAACTATAATTAATACGCTAAGGCTTCTAATAGAAAGGTTAGCAACATTTAAGACCATATGTGTAGGTAAGCAAGGAGATGAAAACTAAGTAAAAATCAAAAGGAAATGCTAGAAATCAAGAACACTGTAACAGAAATGAAGATTGCCTTTGATGGCCTCATCAGTAGACTGGACATGGCCAAAGAAAGAACCAGTGAGCTTGAAGATATGTTCATAGAAACTTCTCAAACGGAAATGCAAAGAGATTTAAAATAATAAGAAATATAAAACAGAAAATCCAAGAACTGCGGGCCAATTGCAAAAGGTGTAAAGCACACATAAATGGAATAACAAGAAGGAGAAGGAAAAAGAGGAAGAGGAAAGGAGGGGAGGGAGGGAGGAAGAAAGAAGTGAAATAATAATGGTGAAGAATGGAAAAGTAGGGGTGCCTGGGTGGCACAGTTGATTAAGTGTCCAACTCTTGATTTCGGTCATGATCTCAAGCAGGTAAGATCCAGCTCTGTGTTAGGATCTGTGCTCTGTGTGGAGTCTGCTTGAAATTCTCTCTCCCTCTGCCCATCTCTCTGCCCCTTTCCCTTTCTATCTCTCTCTCTCTCTTTCAAATAAATAAATAAATCCTTAAAAAAAAAAAAAAAGAATGGAAAAGTAATGACAGACACCAAACCACAGATCTAGGAAACTCAGAGAACACCAAGCAAGATTAATACTAAAAATGTATACTTGGTCATATGATATTCAAACTGCAGAATTAAGACAAAGAGAATATCTTGAAAGAAGCCAGAGGAAGAAACATTACTTACAGAGAACATTCACCAATATAGCACACATCCTGGGTAATAAAACACATCTTAACAAATTTTTTAAAGTAGACATCATGAAGTTTGCTTTCATACAATGAACTCTCATTCAGTGGTGGTGGGCATGCAAAATGGAAGTCTCTTTGAAAGACAGTCTGTCAATTTCTTACAAAGCTAACTTAACCCCACCATATGATCCAATAATCATATTTCTGGGTATTTACCCAAGTAAAAAAAAAGAATGTTTACAAAAAAGCCTGCACATGACTCTTTACAGAAGCATAACTGTCAAAACTTGGAAGCAACCAAGATGTTCATCAGTCAGTTAATGGATAATCAAACTGTGGTACATGTATACAATAGAATATTATTCAGTGATAAAAAGGAATAAGCTATGAAGTCATGAAAAAGACAGAGAGGAGCCTTAAATTTACACTGCTATGTACTGTATGATTCCAACTATATGCTATTCTAAAAAAGGTAAAAAGATCAGTGACTGCCAAGAGTTGAGGGAGGAAAGAGGGATGAATAGATGGAGCATAGGTGTTTAGGGCAATAAAAATATTCTGTATGACACTGTAATAGTGAATACGTGACATTATGCATTTGGTAAAGCCCATAGACCTGTATAACTCAAAGAGTCAACCTTAATCAAACTATGGACTTTAGGGGCGCTTGGGTGGCTCAGCTGGTTAAGCAACTGCCTTCGGCTCAGGTCATGATCCTGGAGTCCCAGGATCAAGTCCCAAATCTGGCTCCCTGCTCAGCAGGGAGTCTGCTTCTCCCTCTGCCCCTCCTCCTGCTTGTGCTCTCTCTCTTTCTCTCAAATAAATAAAATCTTAAAAAAAAAAAAAAAACTATGGACTTTAGTTAATAATAATGTATCAGTATTGGTTTATCAATCATAACAAATGTGTCATATCAATACAAGATGTTAATAATAGGGAACCTGAAGGCAGAGGGAGAGGGAATGTATGGGTATCCTCTTTAATTTATGCTAAATTTTTCTGTAAACCTAAAACTGCTATAAAAATAAAATCTATCATTTTTTTTTAAATCCATGCAGGTTAAGCTAACAGGAATCCATCCATCCATCCATCCATCCTTCCATATTTGCGGAGCACCAAATACCTGCCTGGACTCATCTGGACCCTGTGCACAAAACAATGAATAAGATAATGGAAAACCCCATTCTCACAGAGTTTGCAAAAGAGAACAATAAAGAGAATCTGTCATGCCAAGAAGGAGGAAGTGCATTTTAAGAGGAGTCACATGTTCAAAGGGCCAATTATTATTTCAATTTAATGGTCATTTTTAAATTGAAACAATAATTGTTTCAATCACAACAAATAAATAAATCAAAAAAATAATAAATAACAAAAAAATAACATTAAAATGACCAAAGATTTTTTTGAGGTCATTTGAATGACATGGGGAAACAGGTAAGGTAAATGTGTAACACCTTTCTATATGTTTCCAATATTATAATATTCAATCTATCTCGTATGGCAAAGGAAAAAAGTCTCTTATTTGGAGGCTGCCTTCCCATCACCTGATTTAAATCTGAGGCTTGTTAAATAAATACTGATAAGTCATGCCAATCATTGAATTAACAATATAAAAAAAAAACTAAAACAATAAGACCAAGAACCAAACATTTGTGTTTTGATTTGAGATAACTATTCAATATGATTTTTTTTAACCCAGTGACCTAATTTGGTGACCCATAACCTGGAACTTTCTTTTTTGTAGTACTAGAATTGCTATTTTTAAAGACCAAAGATAACATAAATGTCACCAACCGAAATGGTAATAGTTCTGACTTCTGTTAGCTGAAAGTCCTCATGATACCTCAGATCTTAGGCCAGACAACATATGAGCAAATGCATGTAAATCAATAGAAGATGGTCTGTATTTTCCTAGAGTTCAGCAAGGTAAAAAGGAAATACAAAATCCAATGCATAAGCGAAAAGCCCTGGGTGAATTTACCATGCATAGACTGATACCAGAAAGAGTATATGTTAAAAATGTTTAAAAACTTCCTTTTAAGTGGACAAAACAGGCAGCTACTTACTAAAGTATATCCTTGACTGGACAGGCATTTTCTAAAGTCCTCAGGAAATCTTTCTTTTTATATTGAAGTTATAGCACATATCTAAAGAAAAACAATTCTGGAAGGTGTGATATAATTACCAGTCACACATACCTTTCCATTAAGTCTTTTCTGAGACATAGTTTTGACCAAGTGAAGAAAAGAGATAACCCATTTCTTAATTTCTTGAAAGGTCACATGACACTGGTAAGAAAGAGAGGGTGGTGATTTTGCAGACTTTCCTTTCCACTGCCCAAGTTCTAGCTTTCTTATGGGGATAAATGAAAAATAAAGATGTCAGACTCCCCATCATGCTCTCAAGGCCAGTGAAACTCTTCGGTACAGCTGCATTCTCAGTTAACATATGATAATCCAACGACAAATTGCCTAGATTATCTGGTACTATCTCTCACTTTGAACATACTCTGCAAGGATATGCAATGATGACAGAGATTATCTTTAAAGAATGAAAACAAGAAGATCATTTGGGTCTAAAAGATAATGTTCCATCAATTCCATTTCCTTGTGGATGAATTGATTTTCAGTTACTGAATTACAACAGAAGAGGACTAATGGAGGTATTAGCTGGCCGTCCTTGGAGAATGAAGACACCGGGTAGCAGCTGTTCTTTGTAGACAGTGAGCCGTATGCATGTGTCCTGTTTAGGCTGGGGTGTCCCCTGGGTGAGACTTTTTCAAACGTTAAAACTGAAGGGAAAAAGTCTGTTTCTGTCACCTGCTCCAAAGCACTTCCCTGTTATGTTCTGATTTTATTAAACAAGAACCCATGTATCATCCCCATGGAACAGAACACTCAATTCGCAATTTGTTTCTGATAAATCTCTTAGTCTTGGGGTGCCTGGGTGGCTCAGTCAGTGAAGGGTCTGCCTTCGGCTCAGGTCATGATCTCAGGATCCTGGGATCAAGTCCTGTATCAGGCTCTCCCTGCTTGTGCTCTCTCTCACTAGCTCTCTGTCAAAAAAATAAATATAATATATATTTTTTTAATCTCTTAGTCTTGTTAAAAACTATATTTTACTGGGGCGCCTGGGTGGCTCAGTCGGTGAAGCCTCTGACTCTTGGTTTTAGTTCAGGTCATGATCTCAGGGTCCTGGGATGGAGCCCAGCATTGAGCCCCTGTACAGAGCTCCTGCAAGGAGCCCCACATCAGGCTTCGAGCTTACTAGAGCATCTGCATGAGGATTGTCTCCTTCTCCCTCTGCTCCTCCCCCATTTACATGCACCCTCTGTCCCTCTCTCTCTCTCTAAAATAAATAAATGCATCTTTTGTAAAAACCCTACATTTTACTAATTAAAAGTAAAATTATCAATGGGCCCCGAATAGCCAGAGGAATGTTGAAAAAGAAAAGAAAAGCTGGTGGCATCACAATTCCGGACTTCCAGCTCTGTTACAAAGCTGCAATCATCAAGACATTATGGTACTGGCACAAAAACAGACACATAGATCAATGGAACAGAATAGAAAGCCCAGAAATGGACCCTCAACTCGATGGTCAACTAATCTTCGACAAAGCAGGAAAGAATGTCCAATGGAAAAAAGAGTCTCTTCAACAAATGGTGTTGGGAAAATTGGACAGCCACATGCAGAAGAATGAAACTGGACCATTTCCTTACACCACACACAAAAATAGACTCAAAATGGTTGAAAGACCTCAATGTGACACAGGAGTCCATCAAAATCCTAGAGGAGAACACAGGCAGCAACCTCCTTGACCTCAGCTGCAGCAACTTCTTCCTAGAAACATTGCCAAAGGCAAAGGAAGCAAGGGCAAAAATGAACTATTGGGACTTCATCAAGATAAAAAGCTTTTGCAAAGCAAAGGAAACAGTCAACAAAACCAAAAGACAACTGACAGAATGGGAGAAGATATTTGCAAATGACATATCAGATAAAGGGCTAGTATCCAAAATCTATAAAGAACTTATCAAACTCAACACCCAAAGAACAACTAATCCAATCAAGAAATGGGCAGAAGACATAAACAGACATTTCTGCAAAGAAGACATCCAAATGGCCAGTAGACACATGAAAAAGTGCTCAACATCACTCAGCATCAGAGAAATCCAAATCAAAACCTCAATGAGATACCACCTCACACCAGCCAGAATGGCTAAAATTAACAAGTCAGGAAACGACAGATGTTGGCGGGGATGCAGAGAAAGGGGAACCCTCCTACACTGTTGGTGGGAATGCAAGCTGGTGCAGCCACTCTGGAAAACAGTATGCAGGTTCCTCAAAAAGTTGAAAATAGGGGCACCTGGATGGCTCAGTTGTTAAGCGTCTGCCTTCGGCTCAGGTCATGATCCCAGGGTACTGGGATCAGCCCCACATCAGGCTCCCTGCTCCGCAGGGAGTCTGCTTCTCCCTCTCCCACTCCCCTGCTTGTGTTCCCTCTCTTGCTGTGTCTCTCTCTGTCAAATAAATAAATAAAATCTTAAAAAAAAAAAAGTTGAAAATAGAGCTACCCTACAACCTAGCAATTGCATTACTGGGTATTTACCCCAAAGATACAAATGTAGTGATCCGAAGGGGTACATCCACACCAATGTTTATAGCAGCAATGTCCACAATACCCAAACTATGGAAAGAGCCAAGATGTCCATCAACAGATGAATGGATAAAGAAGATGTGGTATATATACAATGGAATATTATGCAGCCATCAAAAGGAATGAAATCTTGCCATTTGCAAGGACGTGGATGGAACTAGAGGGTATTATGCTAAGCAAAATAAATCAGAGAAAGACATGTATCATATGATCTCACTGATATGAGGAATTCTTAATCTCAGGAAACAAACTAAGGGTTGCTGGAGTGGTGGGTGGGGTGGGAGGGATGGGGTGACTGGGTGATGGACACTGGGGAGGGTATGTGTTTTTAATTTTTTATTAAGTTAATCAACATACATTACATGATTAGTTTTTGATGTAGTGTTCCATGATTCATTGTTTGTGCATAACACCCAGTGCTCCATGCAGAACGTGCCCTCCTCAATACCCATCACCAGGCTAACCCATCCTCCCACCCCCCTCCCCTCTAGAACCCTCAGTTTGTTTCTCAGAGTCCATAGTCTCTCATGGTTCATCTCCCCCTCTGATTCCCCTCCTTCATTTTTCCCTTCCTACTATCTTCTTTTTTTTTTTTTTTTTAACATATAATGTATTATTTGTTTCAGAGGTACAGGTCTGTGATTCAACAGTCTCACACAATTCACAGCGCTCACCATAGCACACACCCTCCCCAATGTCTATCACCCAGCCACCCCATCCCTCCTACCCCCCACCACTCCAGCAACCCTTAGTTTGTTTCCTGAGATTAAGAATTCCTCATATCAGTGAGATCATATGATACATGTCTTTCTCTGACATGTTCTAGAGGGGAGGGGAGTGGGGGGATGGATTAGCCTGGTGATGGGTATTAAAAAGGGCACATATTGAATGGAGCACTGGGTGTTATGCACAAACAATGAATCATAGAACACTACATCAAAAACTAATGGTGTAATGTATGATGATTAACATACCATAATAAAATAAAATTTAAAAAAAAGTAAAATTATCAATGGGTGATAAAATCTTCAACGAAACAGTGATTTATTCATGTGAAAAGCATTATTGATAAAATCAGTGTGGGATGCAAACACAGGAACGAAGGGAAGCCACCAGAATACTGAAGCTTAGCCGCCTTCAGGGAAGGTCATATGCTCATCTTCTCTGAGTTATTTCAGCCACCAATGTGTATCTTCAGGCAGCGCTGTCTTTGGATGCTACTGAGGGTGGGAATAATAGGTGACTCCACAGCAAGAGCAGAGAGGGGTTGTTATTTCTTTTCCCCATAGATCCTTAGTTAAACTCCAGGTGTGTAATGAACTTTCTTTTTTTTTTTTTTTTTTTTTAAAGATTTTATTTATTTATTTGAGAGAGAGAGAATGAGAGAGAGCACATGAGAGGGGGGAGGGTCAGAGGGAGAAGCAGACTCCCTGCCGAGCAGGGAGCCCGATGCGGGACTCGATCCAGGGACTCCAGGATCATGACCTGAGCCGAAGGCAGTCGCTTAACCAACTGAGCCACCCAGGCGCCCTGTAATGAACTTTCGAAGCCAGATTATCCAAGAGAAATTGTCTCCAATGATTCTGCTTATTTCCAAGTAGCCCTAGAAGAAGCAGCCTTCTTATAGATTAATGTCCCATGCCATATGGGGACATCTTTCTGGACCTTTCTTGAGAATGGTTCTGAGATTTCAATTGTAATGAAATGAGCCTCACAGTCCTTTGTAATGATTAACCTGTAGGCAGAGTATCAACAAAGCATTGTGCAGAATATCTCTCAGTGCCTTTCCTACATCTTCAGTGACTTGTATAGATATAGACAAGTATTGCTAACTTGAGATAGCGTACCATTATAAATTTAATAGAATTGACTCATGTGGACACTTATTAGTTTTTTATCAATGAGATACATCAGAACACTTTGGGGCAAGTTTCCAGTCCACTTTAAGAGACTATTAGTACAATCTTTCTTCTTGCCGCTGAGGGTGAAGAGGAACAAAGGTATATTGTAAGAGAAAAGTGTGTTATAGTTTAAAGGATTTCAATTCTAGGGTCAGTCACTTGTCAGTGTGTGCTCTTGAATGGGTCACTTTACTCTTTTTAAAACCTCAGTTGTTCCCTCTATAAAATGGAGAATTTTACTTGCCCAGAGACTGCTGGTAAGGGCTCGTTGTGATGCTCATGGGAAGCACCAAAGGCAGTACCTGAAATATAATAGTGTTTCAAAAATATTGGTTTCCCACATTTCACCACAACTTATTTTCCTGTTTGCAAATTCCTTAACTGATTTCATTCCCTGAAACACCTAAGACTAGCAAACCACATTCAAATTAGAATACAGAGCTATGACTCGTATAGGAGAAGGGACAGTTTGTCAAGAATAGTTTACGTAAGGGGGATCTCTCCTTATAAGAATAAGTTACAGAGGAAAAAATTCCTCCCTAAAAAATGGCTATTAGTTGTTCCAAGTCCTAGAATGCCTTTAGAAACCTGTCAATACATTCCAATATCAGATTGTTCTAATGGAAGGAAGACCCTAGACTTCCAATTCTACTGAGTAAAGATTAACTGATTTGTTCCCAAGAAATTTTTTGCACACCCCTCCCGATGAATGGAAATGGTTTTGTCAAATGGGCAGAAATCTTATCTCCAGCACTGCCCTCCACCCCAGTCTCAATACTTAGCACTTATCAAACATCAGCCTCTAGGGTTCTGGTGACATTTTTCTTCTTGAACTGGGTACTCTAATTTATGAAAATTCAATGATATGCATTTTATATTTTCATTAAAAATGTTTATTAAAAGACCCAGTAGCCAAATTGAAGAGGCTCTTATCAGCCAAAAATAGTCAAAATCTGTACATCAGTAAGTGTAAACCATAGCCGACTAAACGCCACAAATATGTTTAAATCTCTTAGTTCTAAAAAATACTAAAATAAATGAAAAAATAAGCTTTTTTGTCACCTTGTCAAGATACTAGGGAACCTACTCACTAGTTTGAAAACTAGTAAAAATAAAAATCAAACCTTTATTTTGCCTTTCTTTAAGACCTCTCTCACAGCATAACCAAATGTGATAAGAAGTTTTTCTTCATGAAAGTGTCCCAGCTAATTAGTGATGAATGAACAAATGAATAATAATTAAGTTATTACCATTTTATGCCACCTAATGAAACTGTGGACCAAGGTTTTAAACATCATTATGAACGTTTCTCATCACAAAAGAAAGATAACCATTCATGTTTCCTGATAGAAGGAAGCAGACAACACCTTCTAAGAGGTATTCTTACCAAAATTGGATTTCACGTTAAACCTTTAGATTCACTACCAATTTGCAGAAAATTCAGGAAGAGATGAATATTGAAGGATACCACAAGGATGTGATTAGTGATTTCCCTAGAGAGACTATAGGACAGAGGACCGAGTTTCATCAACAAATAAAATTGCAAGGAAAACATGAGTTGGGCGTGCCCGTCAACTTAAGAGGTTTAAAAGTCACATCCAGTAATGTCAATGTCTGAACTTTACTGTGATACCAACTCCAAAAATAACTTAAAAAATCATGAGACAATTGGAGACCACCATATTGTTGTTAATATTGCAATTTATTTTTATTGTTTTAAGTAAGATTATGATATGGTTATATTCTTTCAGAGTCCTGGTCTTTTATAGATACACACTGAAATATTTATGGGTAAAATATATTGGTGCCTTGCCTTTACTTCAAAATAATCTTGGAGGTGGAGAGAACGTGGGTTTTTGTTTTTTTGTATACATAAACAAAATTAACCATGAATTGATAATTTCTGGAGCTATGTGATAGGTATGCAGTAACTTTTTCCCTGCTTCAGTGTGTTTGAAACTTTTCATCATTAAAAACATTACAAATAGCCATTAATTCCTTCCAAAAATAAGAAAGAGAATCCTTAACATCTATAATGCCCTTTGTAACCTGGCTTTAGGTTGCAAAATTCACTCTTCCTCGGGCATCTTATACATTCACCACTTGTTTTGTTCATAAACATGAACATGCCTTTGCCCTGGTTTCTCTCTAATGAGAACATCCCTTCCTTCCCTATCCACTCATTTATGGAGCTCACATCCAGTAATATTTCTTTTTCTAGTATTCCTCTTCCACACCTAGCAAGTAGTAGTTGTTTATGCATTTAATTTGCTTAGTTCTTTATGTTATCTTTGATTACAGCTTTCCCCTCACTGCACCTCACTTATATAGTCATATATACGCCCTGCTTGACTCTGAGCACCCCGACAGCGGCATGATAGCGGATATCACTGATTCAAGTCCACAGAGCAGCCATTCAAAAGTGCACAGAATTGCCTAGAGGTGCGCCATTTCCAGAATCACTGTTTGCCTACACTCAAGCACCTATGTGTCCTCCTGAAAATACTACAGTATCCTGTGACTTTCTGCCAAGGGTCTTCTGTTCTAAGAAGATATCTGGTCTCCATTACCAAACAAATGATAATACCCTTTTATATGACAGGTGCTTCTGAAAACAGATCCTGAGCTGCATTCTAAGGGACTTTGCATTCTCAAAATAGCCCTTCTTGGTACAGAATCTTATGGTGCTTGCTTTATTCTAGAAGCAGCTCAGGTGAAGGAATCTACCTCTGAGCAAGTGTTGGTGTCCCAAAAGTTGGTCTGGAAATATTGTGGACTAGGGTTCCTGAGTTCCAATGTATTAGTGACAAGACTTCTCTGCCTACAAGTGATATCCAAAATATTCATTTGAAGCTGGTCCTTTAACTCTGGTGATACGGAGGCATGTAGTCTCCCTCCCAAGGTCTTTTTCTTGAGCCAATATTCAATTAGTCAAGGAGCAAAGTTAGAAAGCTTAGGTGTGGGATTCAAATCATCTAACCATATGTAAAATAAGAGTCTAGGGACAGATGGTGCAGCTCTGTGAAGTAAGCAGTATCTGTCCTCATCAGCCTGGGGAATATAAGTCTCAGAGCAACAGCTGATGGAAATGACAGTGCTCTGAGGAGTGATGGCGCAAGTATAATACTGCATCATTTTTAAATATAGCTGCTGATAAATGTGCATGCTTTTATACAAGACATAGCTTCTTACTGATGATAAACTAACAAATATTAGCTAAATGGGTACTGGAAAAGAGATATACTAATACATAATCCAATAAACTGATCAAGTAAATAAGTGAAATAATAAATATTTTTGCACTTCAGTGATATAGTTCTAAATTTATTTTTTAAATAAGAGATTTATTGAGCTATAACTCACATGCTATAAAATCCGTTTTTTCAAGTGTACAATATGGGAGGAGGGGACGACCTGTCAGTGTTCACCCAGGTGTGCAACCACCAACACTATCTAATTTCATAACATTCATCATCATCCCCAAAATAAGTCCCATACCCATTAGCAGTCATCCCCCACTCTCCTTCCACCTCTAGCAAACACTAATCCATGGATATGTTTATTCTGAACATTTCGTAAAAGTGGAATCGCAATATTTGTTCATTTGTTTCTGACTTGTTTCACTTAGCATAATGCTTTCAAGGTCCCTCCAAGTTGTAGCACGTGCCAGTATTTCATCACTTTTATGGCTGAATAATATCCCATTTTATGGCTATACCACATTTGATTTTGATTTATCCATTCATCAGTTGATGTACATTTGAGTTGTTCTCATCTTACCTGTTATGTATAATACTGTCATACATTCTTATACAGATATTTTGTGTGAATATATATTTTTAATTCTCTAGGGGAAACACCTAGATGTGGGATTGCAGGATTGTATGGTAATTGTATGTTTAACATTTTGAGGATCCCCCAAACTGTTTTCCAAAGTGGCTGCACCACTTTTCAATCCCATCAGCAATGTCTGAGAGGTCCAATTTCTCCATGTCCTGACAAGCGCTTCTTACTTTATTGTATATCACATCTCAGTTTTCAAAAAATTATAAATTGTTAAATTGTAGTATTCAACCATATTCCTCAACACACTGAAGGATCTGAAATACAGTATGGGTTGTGGCTAAAATTTATGTAGTGACTAGTTTATAAACTTAAGTATTGACTGTTAGAACAATAACTGTTACCTAAGTTTTAGGAGAGTAAATATTTCTTATTTTTATGATCTAGACATAGTACATTTAAGCAAGAAGAAAGTCACTCTCAGGAGAGAAAGAAAAATAATCTCAAATAATCCCAAGAGAAAGGTATATATATACTTGGATGAAAATTAACACAAATATTTTAGGTAACTTTGTGATTCCTAAATTAAGCAATGCATGACATTTCTCCAATTCAATTTTAAAAATATTTATCAGATACCCACTACTTGATAAGAACTGGCACAAAATTGAGTTAGAGCACAGAATACTTGACACAACTAACACTTGAGTAAATTAATGTTTTATATCAACACAGATATATCATAAATTGTATGATTTACATATGTGAGAAGCAAATACATAAAGAAATAAATCTGAATGTTAAATACCTAATTCAAGATCATGGTTAATTTTAGAAAGTCAAGTGGGAAATATGGCTGATTATATAATGAGAACTATAAAGTTTACACAGATGATTTTAACAGGCCTTTGCATTTATTATTTCTTAATCTGGATGACAGGTTCACTAGTATTCTTTATTTTACTTTTCTTATAACCCTTCATACTTCTGGAATATTTCATAATTAAAACTAAATTAGTAGGAAAAGTACTAGCCTGTTATAAGGATGAACAAACAAAAATAACAAAATATAATACAATTGAAAGTATCACTTACTTGTAATTCCAAGACAAAATTTTGATCACTATTAATCATTGCAAATAAAGTAATGCCAGAGAACTTTAAACTTTTCTTGCTAGCAAAGATTTTGAAAATAAAAATAGAGATGGCATGGCTACCTGGAGCAGCAATCTCATATCCTGGGAGTCTTGAGAGATATAAATGGGCAATGTTGTTGGACCATCAAAAGAATTATAGTACCAACTTTGGATGGCACCAAGTGTTTGTCTTCATTTTTTTTCCTAAGTTTTGTTTATAAGAATTATACATGAGACATTTAAAATTGAAAATCAGATAAATGCTGTAAATAAAATTTGATGTGTGAATCTGGATTAATTTTACCTGCCAGGGTGCCCAAGTCTCAAAACATCAATAGCTTAACAAAATATAATTGTATTTGTCACTCATGCATAGTCCAAATTAGGTAGACCAGCTGTCCTCCATCTTTGGCTGTGCCATATGGCACATGTGGCCTCCAAGATCTTTGTGGGCAAAGAAGAGAGTTACAGAAAGGCACCTGGTCTTCATCACCATGGACTCTCACAGCTCTCTGGCCAGAGCCACACAGAAGGTCCCATACAAGAACCTGAAAAAGAAACAGGAGCACATAAATCTTTGGTGCTAATGTACTATCTCTCCCATGATTAGTGACTGGTTATTTTTACAAGTAGGTAGTGAAAGGAAATAATAATGGCACATTACTATAAAAAGATTTCCTCTCTTCTTATCTGAGGAATATTTCCTTAAAGCGTTTCATTATAGAAATAGAGAATTTTCCAATTTTATACATTAGCAGTTAGCTAATGGATGTGTTTTCCATACATAACTGCTAAAATAGTGAAAACAAATTATATGCAACAGTAACGACTTTCATCTTCTCAATTTTTACCCATTAAACACATTTCAATAGGATTTTTAGAAGTATGTAAATAACATGAAAGACCAAAAAATAAACTCAATAACAAAAACAAAATAAAAATGTGCTTTTTACTTTATATCTTCGGTCTATACCTTTTTTTTCAAAATCCATTAAAGGAAGAATGAGATAATGTCTTTCATACCAAGAAGATGATGTTTATTAGATTTCAGTGCTTTCTTATACATTAATATTAAAAAATCTAGAGAAAAATAATACATATCTGAGGCATTCAAAGTAATTCCACTTACTATATAACACAAATACCAATACTGCAAAATTTGACAAATCGGTCCCCAAAAAACCTACTCCTGCTTCCTTGGTAAACAAGGCTGTCTCCTCTTTTATCTCTACTACCTCTTTCTCTGTGTTCTCTCAGGACACCTTCCTGATATAATGGATTGAACAGATTAGTAAAATAAGAAATTAGAAAATAAGTGGTATTATATGACTTTATAATGGAAAGAGAGAAATGGTGAATAGTCTAGAGACTTCCCTAAGATAAAGGGTGCTTTGGGAATTAATCCAAATATAGAGTATGGAAAAAAGAAATGGATGCTAAATTGTCACTTATCTAATAATAAATCCTCCAAGTATTAACCTGTATCTTATCAGATAAAAATATAAGAACAAGTTGATTGTAAGAGAAAGTAAAGCCCCAGTGAAATTTCTAACAAAAGAGCACGAAAAATATGGATATCCTACAGATTTTAACTAAATTTACAATAATGAAAAAATTTGACTGTTTAATTTTCAAGTCATACTGGGAAAATCTCTAAACATGGAGCTGTGCCTAAGTAAGTAAGTACAGTTTTCCTAAAAAAGAAATAAAGAAATCATAATAGTGGAGCCAGCTCCTCATCTGGTTTTTCTACAGAGTATGATGAATGGAGAGGAAATAATATAATCTATTATGTGCATGAATTTGAATCCACGTATTTCTTTAACACTTTTAATAAAACTAATTTTAAAACTAACTTTTTTACAGAACTTCATATGTAAATTCTCATATTATTGCTTACTATACTATAATGGTAAAAAATTATTTAACAATATAAGCCAGGAGTGCCAAGATGGCTCAGTTGGTTAAGCGTCTGACTCTTGATTTTGTCTCAGGTCATGATCTCAGGGTGGTGAGATCGAGTCCTGTGTCGGGCTCCTGCTGGGCATGGAGCCTGCTTAAGATTCTCTCTCTCCCTCTCTCTTTGCCCCTCCCTGCCCCCTGCTCCCATGTGCACACTCTCTCTCTAAAAACAAAACAAAACAAAAAAACAACAGAATCCAAAAACTTTGGCTTCAAATGCATCACTTTGTGGGCTATGTGGTTGCTCCACCAAAGCCAACATCCCTTTTCTTTTATTAACTTAATAGATCTGTTTTGAGGAAACAAGTAAGTGCCCTGCTCTTCAGCTGCTGGCATTGAGTGGGGCTTCAACATCAGCCAAGGAAAGGAGAATGCGGCACAAATCTGAGCAATGAAACATTAAACTCCCCTTGCCCAGTTGATTTAGTGATAGATACATGGCTTAGGATCTGTCAAAAAATGTGATTCCAGGGCTTCTGGGTGGTTCAGTCGGTTAAGCATCTGCCATCGGCTCAGGTCATGGTCCTGGGGTCCTGGGATCGAGCCCCACCTCAGGCTCCCTGCTCAGCGGGGAGCCTGCTTCTCCCTCTCCAGCTCCCCCGTGCTTGTGTTCCCTCTCTGTTCCCTCTCGCTATGTCTCTCTGTCAAATAAATAAAAAATAAAATCTTAAAAAAAAAAAATGTGATTCCATCCCCCTGGATCCAATTTGATCCTGTGAGAGTGGGTTCCAGGATCTTTCTGAAGCAACCCTGTAGAAGCAAAATCTTCTCAGTTGGACTTGGACTTCTGGTTATAGAGCTTAAGTGGAGTCAATATAGTTGAAGGTAAGCTGAGAGGTAGAAACAGAAGCAGGTAACAGTTGGATCCTTGATCAAGCCATACATGGAGCCAGCCTTTTTTGGTCATTTGATCCAATAGATTATGTTTTTACTTAAGCCAACCTACATTGATGTTCTATCATTTACAACTCTAAAGTATTCATTATAAAAGATTGTGAAAAAAAATAAAAGATTGTGCACTCATTACAATGAAGCTGGCATCTGTTCAAAGTGGTCTTATAATGTTTCTGAGTGAATTAACTTCAGGAACAGTTCAGAAGACCAAATAAAATAAATTTCATTATTTTATAAGCACATCTCATTTCTGGTCCGAAATAGTATTATATGGGTTGACTGCCAAGCACTTTGGGGTCTGGATAATAGTAGATTGTTAACACAATGCACACACACACAGAGACACAGAAAAGTCAACTACCACTTAGAACATTCAGACAACTGTGTTCCAGGCTCCAAAAAGAATTTTGAAGGTGTTTTAAATATGCCCTGAATGATAGCAGCCAGGTTAGTGGATGCAGATAGCATTCTTCAATAAGAATTTTGTATATGGAGGATAACAATTATTTTTATGTATACTTTCTTATGTTTATTTAAAAACCTTTTTTTAAAAAAAAATAAGCACAGGCAACAGAATATCAATTCACCTGGGAATTCATTAGCTCTTTCTGGATTAGAAGACTTGGATTTTTAAAAGAAATTTTCAGGTTTTACTAAATGATTATAAAAAGTAAGCTTCCAATAAAGGTCAGAAGTCAAAATTTTACAAGAAGAAAATCAGGCAAAGATCAAAGAAAAACATTGCTGGAGAGTAGTTCCATAGCTGGTAAATAAAATTATCCTTTATTATTTATTTGTTGAATATTTATCAAGAATCACTAAAAACCAAATAAATAGCTAGTCACCGCCCAGATGTTTGAAATTTCATTGCTAAATATTAACTCATAGAAGGATGCCACTATCATTGTTATAATTCAATTTTTTTAACTACCAAAGAAAATTAACAAAGAGATAATACAAGAGAAAGTTAAAATAATGCCAGGATAAACACATGCAAGGTTTACAATTATTTACAGGGATGACTTTTCCAATTGGCCATGGTTAAAACCAGTAACATTTTTAGAAAATTTCATTCTAAATATAGAACACTTCAAATATTCACATACCTTAATAAAAATAAAAATGTATATATATAAATAAGATTAGTTCTATTAATACATATGTTCAGCTTGTGAATTTTTACTGGGAATAATCTTTTGTAAACTGATCAAGTTCCGTTATTGGATTCCTATTGGCTATGGTGCCCCCTTTCTTCAAATTTTGAAAGAAGTTTTTAAATCTGTTTAATGTCATTATGGTGTTTAGTATATTTTAATATTTTAGAATTTTATATTTGTTAGATGTCTAATGTAAAAAAATGGTATGATTCTTTATTCACCAAAAATGAAGGATGCAGATAACTAATGCCAGAAACTGAAAGACATCTGCCGAAATGCCATTATTGTATAGGTAAAGAAACAGATCTAGAGGAAGGGAAAAACATGACTCAGTAGTGGAAGGGACAACCCAAGCCCACTGTTTGTTTCTTCCCCCGGACATAGCTTTTAATCATTTGCATAACTGCCCACAGTACATATACATAAACTATCAGTACCCCCCTGCTCATCTAACTCAGAGCGAAGGTCCATAAAAGGCAAGCAAATCCTAATGTTCTAAGTAGAAAAGTAAAAACTAGGACTGAGCCCTGCAAAAAATCAGAAGTCTTGCCTCGGGTGCATACTTCACTATTTACAAATGAAAACGGGCGTTGCCACGGCACTAATACAACTGTACTCACTTGTCTTCAAAAACATGATTTAAAAAAAACATTCATACATGATTTAAAAAAAAAGAACTTCAACAATAATACCGTAGTGCTATCATCAGACAAACAGGAAAATCAACTGCCTTTTCTAGTTGCTACCGAACAGTGCGTTAGAAAATCCTGCCCACGCAGTACATCCAGGAAGGGGAGCCCACCTCCCAGTCAGGAGCCTGCCGAAGCGACCACGGACACGCGGTGAGAGACCGCTGGGGACCCTGCTCCTGCCAGGTTGCTTACGCTCCTCCATCGAGTGCACAGTCATCACTGGAACTGAAGTCTTAAATGCTCTAAACATTCTTTCTTGAAACCCGACTTTCTTCAAGGAAAGAGACACACGAAAGATGAACTGCTGGGATACCCTGCTCCTGCCAGTTCAAGTGCCTGCTATTCAACAGGGCTGCCGTACCTGAAAACCAGATGTAGACTTCCAACTGTAATTTCACATTTATAACAAGAACCACCAAACACCACGCCCCAATTTGATTACAAATGAGTTGACCTTGTATCCAATTTACCTGGAACCTGGAGTTCCAGAAGATGATGAAGCATTTAAAAACACTGTAAATTCCCAAGAAGAAATATTTGGGGAGAAAATGAAGCCACTCTGAATGGGACGGAGGACAATTTTTTAAAAAGATTTTAAACAAGCAACCACAAATACAAATAAAACTTTAAAACGAGAGCAGAGAAGCCGTCTTCTGAGTCAGCAGGTCCGTTCGGTGGCAGCGGAGGCGCCAGGAGGGCTCAGCACCTGTGAAGTCCGCACGGAACCTCTCAGGCTAAGGGGTCTCTCCTCCTCCCCACAGACAAGTGACAGAAGGACCGTCGGGTTAGGACTGCTTATGGACAGGCAGACACTGTAGGGACAGTGCGTAGAGGCTAGTGCTGCAGCAGAGGGACGAACACCAGATCATGCTTGGAGCCTGCTCCCTGTCGGGTTTCGGGGACACGCCGGTCTGCAGCAAGACGGTGTCCCACCGCAGCGAGGCCCAGCCTCTTCGCCGTCCCCAGCGGGTCTTTCCAGGACAATGAGGTCCTCTTCCTGCACGTACCCTGTCCCCACAGCGGTATCCACGTGCATCCATTTTAATGCCCTCCAGTGCAATGGCCAAATACAAACAAGAGAACAGGACATTGGGCCGAGCACGGACGTGTGTCACGTGCTGTGGCACCTTGGCGCCAGCTCTCCCCCACATTCTGTTCCCGCGCCCGGAACCTCGTGGAAGCCCTGTGTGCCGGCGGACTCAGTGTGCTGCGGCCCCGGCCGGAAGCAGTGGGAGAGCAGCTCTTGCAGCCGCACCAGCAGGAGGCGCCACTTCCGGGGCGGGCGCGGGGGGCGCGCGGGCCGTGGGCGGAAGCAGGGGCGGGAGGGTCTGTCTCCTGGGCGGAGCTTGTGGTTTTCAGAAAGATCCTCTGAAGGAGGCTCGCGCCGAGTTCGTTGTAATTCAGAGATAAGCTACACAGCGAGACACAAGCTATTTAGGAAACTTTAATTACCTAACCAAAGTAATAAAATATTTATGAGAAAAAAGAATATCCAGCAAGTCCATAAAGTGAACTAGCTGACAAATTAATTAGTGCTTAATAACAAGACATTTCTATCAATTGCCAAAAGCACCACAAATTACTTATGGAATAAACAGACCTTTTTCACTTCCGTTACTACTCTCAGTAACTAATTTGGGGCCATTATTCATAATTTTTTCTTCCGAGCACACGGCATGATTAGTAGCATATAACATTAATAATCTTGGAGATCGATTTCTGAATGTGATTTTCCATCTTCGGTCAGGCCTGGTAACACGCTCTGATGGAGAAAGAACGGCCAGGCACTTCAACTGGCCTCTTTTTCTTCCCAAATATTAACTTGAATGGATAAGGATCTAATACAAAAAGCAAACGCAGGCAATGCTTACCAGATAAGGCCGGTGCTTCACGCATTTTAGGGGGGCGACTTACTGCCTGTTGAGTTAGCAAGCCTGCTTGGTGTAGAACAGAGGTACCACTGCATGCAAGCACGGAATCGGTTTTTCAAATGCTAACGTGAATGTTTCTAGCTCTGCAGGGCCTAATGGGAGATACAAATTTTCTCTTGTGGAGTGCATTGAGCCCTATTAAATCTACAATCTAAATGGATGTAAGGTAATCAAAAACAGAACGAGTTCAGGATTTCAGACTTAAGCCCTACTATCTACTCTATATCAGTAAATAAATATGGAATTCATTAAAATAAAGTTGATTCAGAAAGACAGTGCTAAGAAATGAAATATTATTATTTGTTAAGTATAAAAGTTTGCCAAAAATCCCCAGGAAAAGTCCACACAGAAAGAAAGCTGAGTGAGTTTTCCACAGGCAGAACGTGTGAAATGAGATCAAGTGAAGCACTGTGTAATGAGGAGGGGCACAATGTTCAGTGAGGTTTTCTGCATAAATATTTACGTAGCAGATAAACAGCAGTCTAAGTCAAAAATCACACATTTCAGGAATTGTAGCAAATTGCAGTTCTAGTCCCTGGGAAAGCAAGAACACAAAAGTAAAAAAAATAGGTAAGGAATCAAAAGAGCATAATTTATGAGAATAACTAATGGATACTTAATAAAAAATATCTTGATGGAAATATACTTTCAAGTTTTATAAAACATCGAATCAAAATTGTAAACATATATAATCATGAAGAGAGCCCAAATAAATTCCAAAATGTAAAAAGAATATAAATAATGTTCTCTGACCATGAGGAATAAAATTATAAAATAATAGTAAAAATAGACAAAAAATAGTTATCTGGAAGTTTTAAAACCTTAGTAAACAATACTTAGACTAAAGATACATAAATTATTTTTACTTGATAATCGAAACTTTATGCATTAAAGTTTATTGAATATGGCTAAAACTACACTCATAGGAAAATTCATAGTCTAAAATTATTACACAAATATATAGGAGTAGCTTTTTTTTTTTCTTTAACTGTGCTTACCATGTAGTGCATAAGTTTTGGAATTTTTTTTCTTTTTTTAAAGAGCAACAATATTAAAGCAAGGAAATCAGAATAATTGGGGAAACCAAAAAGGCAAGAAAAATGAAACACACAAAAGCCCTGCAGTAAATGGATCAACCATCAGCTGAGAATAATTATTTTTGAAAAGGAGAAAGCACTAATCAAACCACAAAAATCAAAACAGTAAAGGGGAATATAATTATAGCTACAAAGGAATTTTTTGATACGTGTATATATTTTATAAAAATTAATTTAAAATTTCTATGAAACATAATTTATGGGGAAATATCAAAATTGCTCCAAGAGATACTAGAAACTCGAAACAAACCAGAAATAATGTAAGGCATTAAAAAGAGTTCAGTTATACATTTTTCTTCAAAGAATAAGGTCCAGATGGTTTCATATGAAAGTCATTTGAAACTTCCAATAGTGAAATCATTTCAGTGCTAATCTGGTTATTTCATACCGTTAGAAAAAGGAAAACTTTTGATAGTTCTTTAGAATCCAGCTACCATTGATCTCAGAAAATTGCAGATCAATAGAATATTGCAACCAATCTCATGTAGGATTACTTGGGAAAAAATATGAATAAAATATGGTGAAATTTAGCATTATTTAAAAATTAATACACCATGACCAAATGAGCTAGATTCGTGAAATTCAAGGATGCTTTATTTTTAGAAAATTGATTAATATGCTTTTATTATTAGATCAGAAAGAAATGCAGTATAACAGTAGATTCTGTAAAGGTTTTTAAGAAAATTCTTACAAAGCAATAACAAGAAAAAACAAACAAGATTAAAACAGAGTGATAGTTTCATAAACTCTCTCTGTGTCTCTCACACACATGCACACACACACTCACATACATTTGTATTTGCTGATATATAAAGCTAAAATATTAATAATCTATGTAACTGATATATACATCTATCTCCTATCAGAGATAGATAGATGATAGATAGATGATAAATAGATGATAGATAGATAGATGATAGATAGATAGATAGATAGATAGATAGATAGATAGATAGATAGATGATAGATCGATCTACACACATACACACCCACCTGGGACCTCAGAGAATTAACTAAAAACATTATAAAAGTTAGAGAAGTAGAAAGGTGACAAGGTCTAAAATTTAATTGCAATTATTTTCAATAAACCAGGAATAACCAATTAGAAAATTTATTAAAACCCCCAAAAGACATTGAAATAAATGAAAACATCTCAAGTAAGTACAGTTAGTATTGTACCAATGTTTATTCGCCTGTAAATGTAGACAGTCAGTGGAATCTCAAATAAATACCACTGGTTTACTTTCTAACTTGCAGATACCGGCAGGTACAACATTACTTAGCGGACACTCCTACAAATGGCTACCTGAGAGAGTATATTGGACCAAACTTTAGAAAGCACAGTTTGGCCATATCACTGAAATATCCATTACAAGCACTTTTCAACACATGAATTCTATTACAAAAGTATCTTACTGATAAAATCCTAAATGTGTAGTGTAATATATGAATATTCATTTATTTAAATCATAGTTTATAATAGCAAGGCAATTAAAAACCATCAAGTGTCCTTCAGAAAGAGGCTGTTTAATAATATGTGATGTGAGCCACTGAAATTAGGGTCATGTAGAGAAAATTAGTGAAAACCCTGCTCAAGGAGGACACACAAATTTGTGTATTATTTCACAGTTTTCTGTTCATTTTGCTATTTTTTGCCTACATTTATATCATCCAGTGTTTGTGTACGTGCGTATTTAAAAAGAATAAAATGGGTCTGTTGTGCTGAAATGGAAAGTTCTTCCAAATACAGTAAATTAACAAAGTAAATATTTTATATAAATTTAAAAGGATAAGTAGATGATAGAGACATACAGATGATAGTAGGGGGATAGGTGGATAGACCGGTAGGTGGATATGCTGGAGTAATGTTGGAGGAAGAAAACACAGAGCAGGCAACAATCATCCCTGGGGAGAGAGCCTAGAATGGAAAATGGGACTTTTAATTTTTTTTTACACTTTTACTTTTCAAACTGGACACCTGTGTTATTTTTATTTCTTTTTAATGATAGGTAGCTATAGCATTAATTCCTTTTTTAGCCTTCTTTCTCTCAAAACATATTCATATGATTTTAAACACCATAATTAAAAAAAAAATCAGTGTGATGGCTTATTACAATGTTGCATGACATTTCTTATGGCAAATCTAGACAAAAAATTTTAGGCTTAAAGTAATGTCATATTTATTAAATCAACATACCTTAGAGTTTAGGAAATCCTTAGAATATTTGTAGTCATTAATTCAAAAACTATTTCCCAGGTTCCTTTTAGGAGTTAGATAGAACGTCGGTTCCAGCAAACAGAGAGTGATAAGAGTGAGGGAGGGCACATGCAGTGGGAGGAGCATCGATGCGTTATAGACCAGGTGTTCTCAGAGGAGAGGCCCCAGTAGGCCCCATTACATGTCCCCCAAAAGAAGGACATTCTCCATCCACCATGACTGAAGTACCTGGACTCTCAAACCTGACATTTCCATCGACCCAGGAACCCTGTCCCTCCCCAGCTTGGTGGCTGCAGCTCAGCCATTCATGCTGGGTTTGAATTTCTTCTTGCCTTGGTTCTTTTATTTATTCTATTATCTTCTCCTACTGTCATTTATTTTACTGTCTTGTGACACTAGGGTTTTTTTTTAATTATTGTTTTAAATAAGTGATATATATCACGGCACAAAACTCAACAGGCACATATGGGAGGTGGACAAACACTAGTGGCTACTTGATACTCATTTTTCTTTTTTTCCCTACTAACAGAAGCCCTATATTGATAAGGGGAGCAAGTTTCTCAATGAGTATTTTGCCGATCTCCTTTTGGAGCAGAACTGTCAGTAAGACATAAGCTGTGGCTGTCGAGCGAGGTGTCCAGGAAAGCTCCTTGGGCTGCCACGTTGAAGTCGTGGGCACTGGTCTTCTTCCTTTCCTCTCCCTTCATGCGTCAGCATGATGGGACTTCTAGCATTTGTCTTGTGGACCACGAGGTGCCCTGGAAGAAGGAAACCCGCACTGGGGACACAAGCGGCAGAGTGCAGCCCTCTGGTCCACCAACTATATCACGGGCCCGTGGTTAGCCCTGCAGAGCCTGCTTCCAGACCTCATGCCATCTGAAGGCCACGGTCCCTCCCCTCCCCTCCCAAATCAAACACACACATCCATATGCTATATACCTTCAGAAATAGTGGGTGTGTGTGTGCATGTCTGTGTACCCAAGCTTCTGTGTGTGTGTGGGCACGCGCGAGCACACATCTGTGGATCCAGAGGGAGAAAAGCAGGGATGAAAATCTAAAATATTTATTTTATTTTAGTAATTTACTCCCCATTGTTTCCCAAAAGGATAGCAGTTGCTGTTGGAGAAATTAGAGAGGAAGAACTAAGAAAATCATTCATTTTGTTTAGGTTTCAAAAACAAACTGTTAAATTGCTTTGCTGATATTTGCCAGAGAACTTCGGAAACCAGCACGACTTTCTATGAAAATCCCATAAGATGGTGTTGATCAGAAAGGCATTGGAGAAAGCACTGACAAACTAAGAATTTCACACTTCATAGCCACTCGTACATCACAGCCCCTTTGCCTTTTTCGATGTTAGGACACACAGTCTCGCAGTGATCTGCAACCCCATACACCTGAGTGTGGATGCCTTACAATCCTAGGGGACAGATGTAAATGCCACACGGCAGCGGTCCTCAGGTAAGTGAGCAAGGTAGACCCAGTGTGGCTCCAAATGGCACCCCAGGACAGCATTCCACCTCATAAAATGCAACTGTCTTAAAGGATGCAATCATATTGTGTGTAACACAGATGAAAAACACAATTGAATCACAGGAGGAAGAGAAAGAAAATCCTGGAAGAGAAGACAGTAGTTCTGTTGAAAATCAAAACCTGCTGCTTCCCAAGTTCCGTAGTAGCTACTCCCTATTGCTTCCATAACCAACTTTATAAAGTGCCTGTGGATCACAGCCTCTCCTACTGGGCACATCTGTGAGTACACATTTTAACTGCCGCAGTGGTGCCATGCTGGTTCATGAGCCAGGAACCGTGAAGGAACAGAGATGCGGTATTTTCCCACAGAGAAGAAATTTGTCCTTAAATGGTTTAGACGTGCGTGCCTTAAATTCTTTATCTCGTGTATTAGGTGCTAAAATTTTGTAATCAATCCCATTGATTCCAAGTGATATTCCAAGGAATATCACTTGCTCTGCAGAAGTATTTCATCTGAATCGTAATCCACTTCTGAGATGGAGAAGATAGGAAGGGGTTCACATCATAAAAGAAAACAAGAATAACAAAAAACTTAGAGAAATTCCTACAAATCAAGTAAAGCTGCAGAAGGTTGCCACTGTCCCCGGGCCGAGATGCAGCAGCAGAAGCCCTGTTAATGCCGGAAGATGCTGTCCTTTACCTAGCAACCACTGAGTCAGGGAGGATGAAACCTTACCGGGAAAACCGGCCAGATCTATGAATTCATCCCTGTCTTTTCAGCTTTCAAATTCATTGATGTAATTGCACATAGTATCATCTTAAGATCTTTTTTTATGCTGATGCCATCTGTAATTACATCCTCTGTGCATTCCTTCTATTGGGATTCTGTGTCTTGTTTCATTTATCCTTGCTAGATATTCCATGTGCTTTTAAAAATAATACATATTGTTAATCTTTGTGTAAATGGTAAATTTGTAAATATATTCTATAGATGATAGATATATGATACAGTTTGTTCATTCATCTGTTCAAATGTTCTTTATCCCTGATCATTTTTAGTCAACTATTTTATATCCGTTCACATGTCTGTCCATTTGTTCCTTTTATTTATCTTAGGCAATAAAAGGGTTTCTTAGAAACATCAGGTATCTTCCAAAATTAACAGGAAATCTGACAAGCCGGGCTCAGTCAGAAACCATGGTGCCATGTAGGTAAAATCTAATATGTATACCACCAGATGCCTGGAAATGTTTGATTTAGAATAATCCATAATGGAGGCAGTTGGCCTCAGTGTAAATGCTGCCACCACAATATTTTACTCTGATACTTGGGAAAGTTCCCATCAATTCTTGACCCCTAAAACCACACTACTCTTTGGTTGCTCACATCAATATTTAGCACAGTTGGTTTAAGTGTTAACATTTTTGAAATCTTTCACAAAAGCAGATGCTCCTTGGCAATTCTAAATAAATACAGCACAACAAACCAGTAAATCTGAGTACATTCTGATTTTACTGGAGCATGGAGAAATACTTTCCAACTATGACTTCCAAGGCAGAAATCTTAGAGAAAAAGCCTAATAGACTTGATGACACAAATAATTTCGAACCTGTGGGAGGGCTGTGTAAAAGCAAACACGGGCAAGGATGAAAAGTTAAGTGACAATCTGAAAAAAAATATTTGCAACTATGTCACAAAAAAGATTACAATTCTTACCGCTTAGACAAGGTGTTATCAATAGAAAAACAAGTTGAGGCATACATAACAAGCCACTAAAAAAGAAACAGAGAGGCTGACTTAACGCATAGGTGTTGTAAAAAAAAAAAAAAAAAAGTGCAATCTCACTGGTAAGCAAGATATGGAAATTAATAATGAGAAAATCTTTTACCAAAATTTGTTATCAATGGAAATACCTAATGTTCACGAGAAGAAGTGAAAATTAGCGCCTACACACACTGTTTATGATGGAAATTGGCTCAAGTTTTGTGGAGGATAAATTCGGAGTGTGCATCCCATTGGATGCTTTTCGGAAGACTCCTACTAGGAAAACAGCAGTTCTGCTTCTAAGGATTTATCCCAAAGAAACAGACAATGCACAATTACATTTTGAACTGCTGTAGAATGCCCACCGCTACAATGTATTTACTGTGTTCCAAGAACAGAGTGGACGGCCACAAATGATGTTAACCTTCGTCCTCACAAAACCCCTTGGAGTATTATCCCCGTTTGCAGAAACTAGAGGCTCAGAGCCCTTCTGAAACATGTCCCAGGTCTTACAGCCATCTAAAGAGTCTGCAGAGCAGGGGCTAAAGCCCAGAGATCCCACAAACCGTGTGCCTGAACGCTACGCCCTACTGCCTTCTTCGTGGATGTTTTCTGCATTCCTATTTGAATAGCTAAAGGGTGAGTAAGAGGCAGCAGGGGAGGAGAGAATGATGCTGAAGGCAACAGGACACTTACTAAAGATTTCACAGGGAATCCACGCAACTTTACAATATGTGCGCACTAGAAAAGGTGACAAACTTTATTCATTAATCAGAACACGCTCCTGGTGTACATGGAACAACAAACAAAATTCTTATGCACAGCTAAATACACACACAGAAATGTTTGGAACTCTACAGTATAGAGGAGAGAATTTTATAAGCTTCTTACTATCCTGTGTATTACATCTTTCCCAAGAAGATTGGAAAATATTTACACTAACTCAATGAACAAAAATACCCTGACCAGTTCATGTTAGGTGTCCATGCCATGGAACAGGGATGGTAGTAACTGCGAAAACCCAAACCTAGCTGACTTTTCCCATGTTCTCCAAACATTTCTTGCCTTTGCCACTGTGAACTTTTAATAACCTAACCACGCTGAGAAGGGAAAGAACAGGTCACTAAGGCCCTTTGTGTGTGTTTGTACCTTGGGAAAGGAGTCCATGGCAGACAAGTGAAGGTGGTGATTTACTGTCCTTTAAAAGGTGCTAATAAGCAGGAAGAAAAAAGCCTCTGCCCAGCGCCTGCCCTGCCCCCTCTGCCCTGGCTCTCTGTATTGTGTCGGTGCTGGGAGCTAATGAACCTTCTTATATTGCCAGTCATAAAAAGGGCCAATGGCTCTCCATGCAGTAATGGACTCGACACAGAAAGCTGCCTAACGGGCTTCATAAGGAACTATGAAAAAATCAATTGCATCACTGAGGTTAGTCTCACATAGCTTTGCAGCAAAATAACCTAGTACAGGTCAATCCACTGCTATTTCCCCAAAATTAAAAAATGGCTCTGGAACTGTGTGTTCCCCTCACTTTTAAAGAGGAAAAAAAATACATTCCCAACTCAGTCCGCCACAGTCCGCCGCAGGCCAAAAACAACCAGAAAAAAGAACAGGACCGCAGAAATGAATGAGGAGTGAATGGTTTTTTTGTTCCTAACCATTTAAAACGACACTAATTTATATCTGCATGGCATTTTCAAGTTCATTGATCATTTTGTAACAGCCTGTGAAGTAGGCATCCCCATCCCTGCTTTATACACAAAGCCCCAAATCAGTCAGTCAGGGCAGAACCCAGATTTAAACTCAGATCTGTTACTTCCAATGGCAGTGAGTTGTTTGTGTCTTTTCTCCCTATTTTTCTCTCCTCCCATTTCTAGCAGATGGTCAGACAATATGCTCCTTTGTCTCAGCAAATGTTTATGGCAAGCAGAAAAGATGAAGTGCTTGGAATTAAGCTTGCTTGCCTGTCTTCCTTCCTTCCTTCCTTCTTTCCTTCCTTCCTTCCTTCTTTCCTTCCTTCCTTCCTTCCTTCCATCCATCTTTTTCTTTCTTTCTTTTTTTGGGGGGTAAAACTCAGATCCCTTAAAGAGATGATTCTGTATATCCTCTACAAGAGGTCAGGAACTCCTTACAAGCAGGAAGAGGAAAAACTAAGAGAATTTTCTGAGACCAGGAGAGCAGGATATAGGAGAATGCTAACAGTTCTCAGATGAGAGTGTTTCAGTTAGATGTATAAAAAGAGAAGTGTCTGCAAATAGTGTTGTAGATGGAAAGAAAACAAGCAAATAAAAACCCGAACGGAAAGGAGCAACTCTTTGAAGCAATGGTGTTGAGGCTGAATCCTGTCCCCCAAAAGCTGTGAGTATTCTTATCCCCAGAACCTGAGAATGTGCCATTCTCAAATGTGACATGGCAAAAAGGACTCACAGAAGTGATTAAACTAAGGATCTTGAGATGGGGTCATTACCCTCTATTATCTGGCTGTACCCTAAACATAACCACCTGTGTCTTTACAAGAGGGAGGCAAAAGGGTATAGACCAGTGGTGGGGTAATGGAAAGAAGAGGTGAGAGTTATGTGAGGGAGAGTCCATCCACAAGCAAGGAATGAAGTAGGAAGAGCTCTGACACCTCCGGATGGAACACAGCCCTGCCAACACCTTGCTTTTAGACTCTGAACTCCAGAACTCTAAGAGAATAAATGTGGTTGTGTGTTACAGAAGCAATGTTCTGATTAAGCCTTAATCTTAGGCACCGCAATGCTGGGTCTGCAGGTGTGATGTTAACAAGCATGGTAGCCTCCGTATTCAACGGTGGGCCTACCAAGGGCATCCCCCATCACTAGACGTAGAGCGTTTGTTTTTCTCTTCTCTTTCCCTCATCATCAGTGGGATTTCCACCAGCGCTCTCAGCAACAACTTCAAGGCCTCCCCCTTGCAGATCGAGAGGAAGGGGAGATGGGAATGAGTAGAATGTCTGTGATGACTGCCATTCCCTTCCCCAGTAGGCACCAGGGGGGAATGTTCTCAGAATTCTCCATCTATAAAATTCTTTATGTGGAGGGACGCCTGCGTGGCTCAGTCAGTTAGGCGTCTGCCTTCGGCTCAGGTCATGATCCCAGGGTCCTGGGATCGAGTCCCGCATCGGGCTCCCTGCTCGGCGGGAAGCCTGCTTCTCCCTCTGCCTCTGTCTCTCTCTCTGTCTCTCATGAATAAATAAATAAAATCTTAAAAAAAAAAAATTCTTTGTGTGGAGTTATTTGCTTATAAAAAAATGATATTCAGTAAACCAAGACCAATATTCCTTTGGTGGCTATTTGTTCTTTTGAAGAACACAGAATCTCATTTTAGAAACTAGCTGGTAATGTTAATATCAAAAGGGAAACAAATTGATGTTATCTCAAATAATTGCATTAATTACAAAGTATATCTTACTCTGTGTGACCTAGTACAAGTATTACTTTGTGAGTTAGGTTGCAATGAAAAGTTCAATAAATTAGAATTTCAGCAGACACGGGTTCTCATTCTGGATCTTTCATTGCCTTGCTGTGACAAGGAACAGTACTCTGTACACTTTAAGCCTCATTTTGACTCCAGACATGATTCTAAGTAGGTCAAATTAATGGTACTCACACCTCACGCTAAATATGGAGCTGAGAATACAGCAATTGTTGAGAATGATGAGAGCAGAATTTCTGCCAGCAACTAGTGGGGAACAATGCGTATCAGCAAGTAAATATAAGACAATGTGGAAAGTATCAAATGAGGTTAAAACTATGTAAGAATAAAATTCTCCACTTAATAAATAATGTCACTGAATGCTCCAACAGCAACATTCAGTGAAATAGGATGGACTGATGCACTTCACGGCTGTATCCCCCAATTTTTTTAAAATAAAATTTCTATTTTAGAACATTTTTAGATTCACATAAAATTATTAAAATACAGATATTTTTATATACCCCACACTCAGTTTCCCCTACTGGTAACATCTTACACAAATATGGTTATTTGTCATAATTAATGAACCAATATCAGCATATTATTATTAATTAGAAACCATACTTTATATAGATTTCCTTAGTTTTATCTGATGTCCTTTCCTGTCCCAGGACCCCATCCAGATACCACATTACATTTAGTCTTTGTGTCTCCTGAAGTTGTTCTTGATTAATGCCAGGTTCTCAGACTTATTTTTTATATTCATGACTGTTTTGAAGAATACTGGTCGAATACTTTGTAAAAGACCCCTCAGTTGGGATTTCTCTGATGCTTTCTCTTCATTAGACAGGGGTTTCGGTTTGGAAGAGGAAGAGCACAGAGATGAAGGCCATTCTCATCATAGCATATCAAGGATACACACTGTCAGCATGGCTCATCACTGTCCATGTTGACCTTGATCACCTGGCTGAGACAGTGTCCTCAGGTTTCTCCACTATAAGGCTGCTTTCCCCCCCTTTTCCTGCTGTACTTTTTGGAAGGAAATCTTTGTGAATAGCCCACATTTTATGGAGTGAAGATTTACACTCACCTCCTTAGGGCACACTCCCAGAGTTTTAACTCTAGAGATAGTTACAAGTTTTGGGGAGATGATTTCCAGATTCTGTCCTCTGTAATCGGGGTTATTTTCTACTGCTAATATTAAAGTATATAATCTCATCAGTAAAATAAACCTTGTTCTCATATTTTATTACCTTTTCAGGATGTAATATAAAATATGTTGATGTTTTAAAGGAGAAATGAGAATAATATGCATACAGAATTTTACTGCCGGGTGAGAGGCTTGTGTGACAAGCAACCTGGTCTTACACTCCAGCCCTAAGGTGATAAAAATCTGGTCTGCTAATGATGACAAGCACAGGGTCAGTTTCAATTTCCAAAAGCGAGAACACTGAAACTTTCCCTTCTTTAAGTGTTTCCAGAGTTGTTTCAGTGGGCTTCCTAACATTAGTTCTTATTTATGATCTGAAATGGAACAACAGTATATAGTCAAGACAACTCAATATTAATCTGATCTGGGACTGGCCATGCCCTGCCAAATGGGACTACTCACCTATATTTTTAGAATTTGACCCAGTTGTTTGATAAAAGCTAAGGCAAGGAAGCTCAATTTATAGGTCTTAGGGGCTTACAGAAGTCTGGGCAGGGGAGGGGGAGAATGAGACAAAAAAACAAGACTCATAGAGAATCGGTCACTAAAGACCAAACCCCAGCACATACAGCAATGCATTTTTAAAGTTGTTCTGCATTTCCAAGAGTGGTGGATTAATTCAAAGTGCACTTAAGAGATCTAATATTCACCACCCTTGAATGTGCTGTTCTATTTTTTCATATTATTTTTTCTTTGTAATTCAGTTTGAAAATTTCTACTAACCCAACTTCAAGTTCACCAATTACCTTTTTAAACCCAGTCTGCTCGTAAGTGCATGGAATAAGTTCTTCTTCCCTGACATTGTGTGTGTGTTGTTGTTGTTGTTGTTGTTGTTTGTAGCATTTTTACTTTATTCTTTTTTATGGTTTCCAACTTTCTGTGAAATTTGCCGTCTAACCATACATGTTGAACTACATACCTTTTCCAGTATGTCTTTTAACATAAGTATAGTGATTTCACAGTTCCTGTTTGAATGACTAACATTCAAGTCTTCTCTGCATCTTGTTCTATTGATTGCTTTATCTCTTGACATTTGATTTTATTTCTTGGTCTTTGCTTTTACTCTGTTTCTCATCTTTTTAACTGAATGCAGGATTTTTTATTGAATGTATAGAATACGATGATAGAGACTGAGGTCAATTTTATTTACATACAGAAACTAGCACACTTCCTCTTGAAGGCCGTTGGCCTGGAAGTTAGAGTCAGTGCAGTGAGCTGAGTCGAACTGGGCTCTGCTGACGCTTCTGTTGCCCGTAGCGCCTCAAACTTCTGCAGCAGCAGTTGCTGCTCATTTGTGCTTGGCCTCCAACCTCAGGTGACAGAGGGTTTTTCTCTGAATTTCTGCTTTCAGAAGTCCCCTCTGAACCATCCTCAGTCTTAGGCAAACCCTGCATGCTCAGGAGTTGGGACCTGAGCCTTTCTCAGCATTTCTGGGCCTGGCCCCTATGGCAGTTACACTTTGCCTTGTGTCTCTGGAGCCTCCTGCCTCGCGTTGGTGCATGGTCCTGAGCCTAAAAGAGCTTCCTCCTTCCTCCCTGAGGGATGGAAGCCTTTCGGTTTTGTTCTTCTCCCATAAGGAGTGAATCCTCACTTGGGTCCAAGAGCAGGAAGGTTTCTACTGCCTCTCACAGCTGCAGGTGCATTTTGCATTTTGCTTATATTCTTCCTCTTCCAGAAGCACTGGATCTTTGCATGGGCTGGAGGGTGGAAGGTTAGTTGCCCCTCACCTCAAAGCTTTGACTGCATATACAGAAGGGTTTGAGGAAACGGGTGATATTTCTTAGCTGGCCCTGGCAATAACCAGTCATCACTGGGATGCCTGCACCATCCAGGGAGGACTCACCCCAATCTTTAGCCCTGTCCCCCCTCTTCCTCATGAGCACCTAAGGGAGCAATATGAGGAAGAATTTGGACTGTTTGGACTCCTCTCATGTCTGGGCTCCTGGTTTCTAGGCTGTCATCTAGCCCACACTTTAAATGAGTTAAAATTTTATCTGCTTTCTTCTTACCCATTTTTATAATGGCCACCTCTTTCTCCCACATGCTGCTAAAGGTAAAACCATTCGTATGGTCTTCCTCTTCTTGGGAGGTCTTGTCAGCTTTCATAATTCAGAACACTGGCTGTTTTCTGATGGGCTCAAGGAAAGTTATCATTTGTAGATTTTCAGACTTTTCTCATTGTCAGTACTGGAGTGGTGTTCCTTTGATTCTTTCCCCATACAAAGTGTAAGCCTAACTCATTATCTATTTTGTCCTGATTTTAACTACTGTCATTGATGAACACAGAAGCCTTAGTTCCCATGTGAATATCACTATTTTAAGGTTTCTCTAATTTTAAGGCTTTTAAACCACAGACTCCTAGAGAAATGATTGTTTTGAGACTTCAAAGGAGAGCTACAGAGAGCATTTCTTTCCTAGTAGCTAAGGAGAAAAGTAGTCCTCTGATATATAAAATGATATTTAACAAGGTAATTTCTAAATCACAAAAATACCAGAACTGGTCTAATTCAAGTGCCAGGGGAAAACCCCATCAAGTTGTAACCAGTTTAAAAAGATGTACTTAAGAGATAAAAATATGAAATGTCTTTTTTTTTTTTTGCTCGTCATACTCCCTGAACACTCCCAACACTTTCTCAGCTTCCTGACCCTGAAGAAACTCCATCAGATCTGCTCCTAGTTTCCATCACGTTCCGTCCTACGTAAATCTAATTCCATTCCTTGTTGAGTCCCTCTGCTTTCCCCAAGGCGTGTCTATTTTGGACTCCAAAGCCATTTGGGGAGAACCCCTTCTTTTCCCTTTCTTCCTCCTTCCTCTTCTCCAACTTGCTCATGGTTTTCCTGGATCCCTTCAAGGCCAGGGTGAAAGAGAGAGGAGCCTAAAGCAGATGTGTGGTGGTACAGGTCTAATGTCCAGCTCTCCAAAGAACAGAAAGGGCCTGGATCTGTGGTGCTTGCTGCTTTCCACACTGTCAGTGCTCCTATGATGCTGATTTGATGCTGCCAACGTCACATCACTAAATACAGAAATGGGAAGAGGTGCACACTGCAAGCTTTCCTGAGGGCCAGCATACTCCTGTACTGGAAGCAATGTAGTTTTCCTTGCCCATTGCAGATGCAATCATTCCATCATAATAGAAGCAACACAATTTTCATGTTCGCCTTGTGTGGCCCACATGAGGTTACCTCCTTGTGCAGTTTGGGCAAAGCTACTTTCCAGCTTAGGACTCCCCTCTAAGGGGCTTCAGTTTTTTTAACCTTCTTGCCCTTTCACATGGTACAAACAAGCAAGATTTATCCATGGGATCCACATGTAACCTCTGAAAAACATGCATCTTTGGGGGAGGTGCAGCTCACTCACAGGGCTACCTTCCTTAGTCAACCTTCCTACCATGGCTGGCCAGTTTAATCGTTTTAAGTATGAACCAAATACCAGTCATTAAATAAAGAGAAAACAATGAAGAGCATGCTGAAGACTCTCTCCAGGAAATGTTCACTGCCAACTCATTAATAGAACCTTTCTGTATGTTGGGGGTGAATAATGGGCCAATCCTAGCAAAACCAGCACCACTGTGTCTGTGTGTCTCAGTAGACAGATGGTCCATCCTCTTTACCAAGGACTTAAGGGATACGTGGTAGCTCTCCTAGTGCTTTTTCATGTTGGCAACTTTGTACAAACCAAGACAGAAAGAGTCCTGCTGTAACACTCACAGCCTATCACTGTGTGACATTTCAGTTAAATGCACACAGAATAAGAGTTAACTAACTGAACTACCCATAAAGAAGAAAATGGAAGCAATTTTTGTAAAGATATAATCCAGGAAATATTTTGAGAGCAATAGTTTTGGAATGTGAAGCATACGACTCTACTATTCCTTGGTGACAAAGTGTGTTCTGCAGAAACTAAAGATCAATGCCAGACTTAAATGGTGAAACCACTTTTATTTTTGGTTCTTGTTTGTTTGTTTGTTTCAGTTAAAGACAGAATGGTAGGTGATTAACATAACATAATAAAATAAAATTTAAAAAAAAAGACAGAATGGTAAAATGTGAGGTTAAGTGGACACAGGAATCTCCAGTTCTGTATATTGATAGAAACTCTACCTATAAAGAGATTTACAGTGTTACCCAAACAAGACCCTTGTATCATTTTTTTATTTTTAAAATGAGGACAACTTGGGGCACCCGGGTGACTCAGTCAGTTGAGAGTCCAATTCTTGATTTCAGCTCAGGTCATGATCTCAGGGTGGTGGGACTGAGCCCCGCTTTGGGCTCCACACTCAGCGTGGAGTCTGCTTGAGATTCTCTCTCCCTCTCCCTCTACCCCTCCCCACCAAATAAATAAATAAATATTTTAAAAATAAAATGAGGACAACTCAGGATGAGAACCCACCATGAGACCACCTTAGAAGTTAAACAGGAAGGTTACAATCTGTTCTCTTGTCCATATTCATTCTCCTTCCCAAGCTCCCATTTTTCTCCCTCCTTCCTGCTGCTACGAAAACAGTTTGTTTCCACATCTTTGCCTTCCATCTATTTTCAAACCCCCGCCACCTGCCTTTCCTTCCCTCCCCACCACGACACGCAGCCCAGCACCTTCCCAGCCTCGATCCTCCTTGACCTCCTCCTCCTCCTCCTCCTCCTCCGCCCCCTCCCAGGGGCCTGCCCTTGAACAGAGCAGACACCCCCCACTCACACCTCTCCCTCAGGTTTTCTTCTTGGTTTCTGCATCACCTTCTCCTGTCTCACTCCTGTAGTGATTTCTCCTCTGCTGCCTATTTGCTGGATTTTTCTGTGTCTCCTTTTGTTCATGTGCAAAATAAAAATACTAATAGTACCTTAGTCAGAGAATATTGCTGAAAATTTAATGCACTGCTATTTGGAAAGAACTGAGAGTATGCCTTTCATTCAGCAAGAGCTATATACTTGTTACCTGTTCATGTATTTATCATGATAAGAGTGAGGGGAAAGTTATGTACTCATAGCTAGTAATAAGTGTTTATTATATACTAGCACAGTTATCAGTCATTCAGAGAATAATTCATAAATAATATAAGCTATATACTTTAATTCTTACTATTGTTATAGGAATCTTTCAAGTATCCTGGCTTGTCAGTGAAGAGCTAAGTGTCTCCCCTAAGAACAAGAAAGCTTGTGTTTGCATCAGAACTTGCTTGACTGCAAATCCCATGCCCTTCTATAAGCACTGGTGCACACTGAAATGCCCATGGCCCTGCACTTTTCTCTCCCTCTAAATATTTCACATTCCCTTCAGTATTCAGTATTTGGGTCCCTGACATCCCTGGCCATGCAGTTATGATATCCAGAATTATCCATGCATATTCAATCTCCCTGTGCACTCACATTCAACTAACAAGTGAAGCTCATCCATCTTATGTCTCCAATGTCCCCTCACTCCCCATCTCCTGTCCAGATCTCGGCAGTCTCTTCTCGGACCCTCACCACCTCCTGGACACTAGGTGGGCTCTCTCCACTGGAAACTCCTCTCTTCCAACCCCTCCTTTGAACTCAGCACCAGAATAGCTTTTATAAAACACAGATTTATTCATGGAGTTCTTCCTCATTCTGTAGAAAAATCAAAATTGGTTCCTTCCTGTCCATGGAATAAGAATGACAATTCTGTGTGTGCCCTTTACAAACAGCTTGTATGTGTGTAGACACGTTGATGAATTGAGATGATACATAGATGGTGTTATGGACTCAGTATTGTGTCCCCTTAAAACTCCCATCTTGAAGCCCTGCTCCCCAGTGTGACAATATTTGGAGGTAGTGTCTTTGGGAGGTACTTAGGATTAGATGAGGTCTAATCTAGACCTTAGCATGAGGCCCCCACGACATGTTAGTATCTTGATAAGAAGAGAAATAGAAGCAGAGCCTGTTTCCCCCCCTCTCCCCCCCCATGTGAGGACACAGTGAGAGGCGGCTGCGTGTAAGCCAGGAAGAGAGTTTTCATGAAGAACCCAAGCAGCTAGTACCTTGATCAGGAATTTTCCAGCCTCCAGAACTGCAACAAATAAACGTCTATTGTTTAAGCCACCCAGTGTATGGCATTTTGTTATGGTGGCCCAAGTAGACAGAAAGAAAGAGAGATAAAAAACAGGAATTTCTTGTTGCCACATATGCACCAAAGATATGCAAATCCTTCCAAAACAAACAAATTCTTTTCTTGCCACCATAAACTACCTCATGATCTTTCTTGTCTGAAATTCCTCTTTGGGCTCCTTTCTCCTCCAGGAAACGGCTCAGTCCCAATCACGTCTCACAGTCTAAGTCTACAGCAGACTGCCTTCGCTTGTCCCCGGGACGTCTGCACCGGCGACAGCGCTTACACACAGCGTGTCGGGGTCGCGACCCGCACCCGTGGGGGCTCGGGCTTTGTCACGCTCAGGACCCCAGGCGCGGCACACTGACCCACGGGGAGCGACAACACAAAGGGGCGGAGCTAACTTCAAGGTCTGTCAGGTCCCAGAGGAGGAAAAAGTTGAGAAGAAAAGAAAGGCACGGTAGAGATGCCTGCCTCCGCGCGGCCAGCCCAGGGTCGCACGGTTAGGACATGCTGCTGAGCTGGCGGCCACCTGGAAGCGGCGCTAAGTGGTAATGTCAGTGTCCAGGGAAGTTGAACAGACAGGAGTACATGCAGCTTCTTCTACGCTGACCCGCTCGGCCCACTCCGATTCCTGGCCATGATCAGGTAGGAGTGTCACAGGAAGCCGACGCCCTGTCACACGAGTCCTGTTCAGTAAACCAGCTGCTCTTCACTCTTCAAAGGGCACGCTCTCCACAGGTGCTCTTGCAAGGCATTGGATTTTAGCACTACGGGTTCCTTCCTCTGGAGAAACCCTGTGGCATCACACACACACGCACACGTTCACACAAGTGTGTACTGGCACGGTGTGTGCACACATTCACACGCACACACAAACACCCTCACGCTTCTCACGTGTGTGTGCACTCCCTCACACGCACACACAAACACGCATGCATACGTTTGCACAAGTGCGTACACGCACACGTTTGCGCACACAAACACCCTTACACTCTCGTGTGTGCACCCACAATCCTTCACACGCACACTCACACACGTGGCTGCTACATCCTCGTGGAAGTGAGCTTCCTGTCTCTGGACACACTGTGAAGTCAGCATTAACTCTTCCCTCAACTGGCAAAAGGCAAACCTGAGTTCAGAAGGTAGCTTGAAGACGTGTGGTAAGTTTTCTTGATTTTTGAGCATTTCCCTCTCAGAGAGGTGAAATATTTCCATGCCCACGCAAACTGTTATTTTCAGGAGTAAGGTCTGTTTTCACACAGGGACAGTGACTCATCTGCTTCAGGTGGGAGTTTCTGTTTTATAAGAAACTTTCCCAAGGCGGCTGGGCTATAAGAATTTGCCTGTTTCTCAGTAGTTTCATCAGCATCTGTTAGTGATAAAAAGACCTGTACAAGAAACACTATGGGGCTAAATGCTAGCTTGTTCCAGTATCTTAAAGCTGTCTCAGTGTTCACCTCTGTTGGAGATAACTTCCCTCTGTGCATGTTTGAGTAAGCTTGTTTTTATTCCATGTTATCGCCTGTCATAGAAATGCTCAAAGGGCCTATGTGTCTGCAGAAACTTCAGAATTACTGTGAGGTACAGTTAAAAACTGTTAAAAATGTATGTTATACATCCATGAACCTCTGTGTGTGAAGTCAGCAGCGCCAGGCCCAGGGGCCCACAGCTGGTCTATGCAGAACTTCAAGCATATCAGGAGATACTCACTTCCCTCTAGAGCATGGGTGTCAGATACCTCCTGGTGGTGGGAGGCGAGGTGGGCGAGTTCTGGCCTGTGCGGTGCAGGACGCAGACAGCATCCTCTTCCTCTACCCCCTAAATGCCAGCAGTAGCCTTCTGCAGCTATAAAAGCCAAAAATTGTCTCCAGGCATCTCTTTTCCTCTCAGTGTAAATAATTGAAATAAATACATTTTACAGAAAAAGACACAGGGCTATGACCACAGAGAAAACTCATCTGAGTCTATACTAAACATCACCTACATTCCTTTATTTTTTTGCACAATGCTCACCGTACTTTTCATGGTGAGTCCATAATGATTTCTTATTTTATCTTTACTGCAAACTGTATATCCTTTATTGTTTAGCCTCAAGGAACTAAATTTGTAACACGGTTGTGAGAGGAATGCTATGACTTTTCTATATATTATTACTCTTAAAGCAATCCTAAATTTCCTTTTCAAAGTCTTAAAATACATAAAGTCTCAAACATAAAATCTTAAAATACGAAACAAGTCTTATTTATCAACCAGAACAAAATCTTTTGATAAATTGCATATTTCTAGCAATAAATTCTGCCATATTTTCTAAAGTCAGAGGCTGCCAGCTTCCACCTCTAAATGCAATTTATATTTGTTAGGAATTGACCAATAAATGATTATTTTTCAATCCCCTCAGTAGACCTCCAAAAAATTCTTTCCTATTCCATAATTGAGAGTCTCTGGCTGAAGGTCTGACATTAGTTCTGTTTAAGCTTCCAGGGAGGCCACTCACACAAATGTGGTTAGGTAAATTACAGGACGTCCATTAGATCTAAGCCACTGAAGACTATGTTTCTGAGTCAATGACATGGGAAGATGCAAAAGCAAACCCACAGTATCATTCCATTATCTCTATCTAGCTATACTGGTGTCATCTCTATCTCTGTCTCTGTCCCTGTATTGTTCATATGCTTTGGAATAGCTTGGGGCTAAATGAAACCAATATTACCCTTGACACTCACTAGCTCTCCTAGCACACCCTCCTCCCCTTCCCCGTGGGTTTCCAAATCTCTCCAGTAACTGGGTCGCCATAATCTGTTTGTGGTCCAGAGACTGAGCTATGTTTCCAAGGTCCTCCTCCTCTCCCTCCTCATCCTCTCATCCCTTCCTACCAGGTGCAATCTCTGCAGTACAAAACTATTGATAGGTCACTGTTATTGAAATAGAAAAAACATAAAGACAAAATCACTGGCCATTTTTTATAATATTTGCAATTCTCTCATGACAACAGAGTTTATATTATTGGCTATAATTTTATATGCATATATAATTCAACCCCATATTTCATACACATAATATACAATGTCAATAGTGGGGTATACATTATTTAGAGATACCAATGAAGTCTTGTTTTACCATAGGATCTAATACTATTTAGACATACACACAGAAAGTCAATAGAAGTCTGTGAGAGATTTCTTTTTAATTAATTTTGATTAAATATTCAGTGAAACCCATTTATATTTCCCAATGTACAACATTTAATAAGTCTGTCTATTGCTCATATGATTTCCTCTGTTAAATTCTTTCCCTGTAGCATTTTCTTTTCTTAGTATGTTAGAAAAAAATGTTATAGAGAAGAAGGGTTTATTGTATTTTAAATTTATATTCATTGCCAACTGGATGCCCAAGGGGCATTTGAGAAATGCCTTTTCATAAATCAAAAAATAAATAGGTGAACAAAGATTGCCCAGTAGCCTACCAGACTCATGTGACCATCATTGCTCCATGCACATAGTCTGTGGCTTAAGGATCTATGCAGTGTTTATTACCCAGTATCTGTTTTGTTATTCAGTTATGTCAGAAGACTTTTACTAGGAATATTTAAAGATGAGGTCCATGAAAGAATGTTGATGTCTCCTTGGGTGGATTATAACTGGTTGAATATCATGCCTTCGTTGGTATGATAGAAAGTCTTTCTGTATGCTCAGTTTTAATCAATGGTATAGAAGACAGCAAATATGCATATTGTGCATACAACATAAAAAATGGCTATTATACAAATCACTGGTTCAATATTCATAATTATTTTAAAGCAAGATAGCTTTGAAATCAGAAAGGTCCTGTCCAAATCCTAGCTCAAATTCAAAAATTTACTATCTGTGTCTTGGTCATGTCACATAATCTCTCCTTTCCACAGAATATTTGTATAGAAAACTGAAATATTTGTTCTTATATAGCAGGGCTCCTGGGAGAGAAAAACCAAATGCAAAGTATTTTAGGTGGAGGTAGAACCACTTGGGCCAAACCTCATAGCATTTCCATTTCCAATACACATATTAATTTTAGAAAATTTTGATCATGAATATATAGAATTGGAAAGGAAAAAGGTAAAATGGTCTTCATGCATAAATAATGTGCTGTGGAAGTAGAAAATCCAAAGGAATTTACAAAAAAAAAATTAAACCTCATAAGCGAATTTTGCAAGGTAACAGGATACAAGGTCAATATACAAAAATCAGTTGTAATTTTATGTGTAAGCAATGAATAATTGGAAAATAAAATTTCAAAGCAATACTGTTTATAATAATATCAAACATTTAAATGATTAAAAATAAATACACCAAAAGTTGTTCAATAGCTCTTCCAAAAATTACAAAACTTTTTTCAGCACAATTAAAGAAATCCTACGTGAAGTGAAATATATACTATGATTACAGGTTAGAAAAGTCAATATAGTGAGCAAGTTACACAAACTGATCTCAAGACATTGCAAAGCAACAGATATCATGACTGTGTGGGGATTCAATGAAGATAGGCAAATACATTATAAAACAGAATAGAGTCCAGAATTACACTAAGATTTCAATGAAAAATCAATTTTCAACAAAAACAGCAAATAATTAAATAGGGAAAAGAAAGTTTCTTCAACAAATGGTGTTCAAACAACTTAGTGTCCAAATTGGGAGGGTAGGGGGGCTTCCTCTAATTCTAATTTACACTATTTTCTCTCTTGGGGTAAATAATTGAAAAAAGTACGTTTTCAGAAAGAGACAAAGTGTTGGGCCATAGGCAGAGTCTTACATGATTCTTGGATACACATTAACTACATTCCCTTTTCCTGGCACCATTTACAGAATTTTTCACTAGGCTTTCATTGACATTTTCTTACTTTATCTGCAATTATCCTTTATTATTATTATTTTTTTAGCTTCAAGGGACTAATTCAGTAAACATGATGTGGAGACCAGTGTTGTCATTGTTAAGTATAATTACGTGGTATTCTCTGCAATCTTAGATCAACTTAAATTTCCTACTAGAAGGATGTAAAAATAAAAAGGCTTTAAAACACCAATGAAACCTTATCAACGAGATTCAAGCCTTTTAACTAAAATCTATTATTTCTAACAATGAATTCTCCCATATCTTCCAAAGTCAGAGGCCACAATCACTTCCTCTAAATGTGATTTTTTTTGGTTATGAATTGACCACTGAACAATAATTTTGATGTATGAGAGAAGTTAAATTGATCGTAGACTTAAATGTAAAAGTTAAAACTATAAATGTAAAAGCTAACTAAATTTATCTTTGTTGACTATGAATTCATCTGCACTCCCCTTGGAACATTTATAGAATGTGTTCACACTATAAACATATGCACTGAAGTGTTTTTCTCTGAATATTATTAACTGCTTAAACTTAACAAAAATTATTAAAATTAACTATTTAGAATGACACTAAATACTATTCATCACTAAAAAGGAAATAAAATGTTGATACATGCAACAACACAGATGAGCCTCCATGTCAGTAAAATAAGGCAGGCACAAAAGATGACACATTTGTCTTAGTTTTCTATTGCTGCATCATAAATACTCAGTGGCTGACAAAACACTCATCGAGCCCCTCACCCTTGGAGGTTAGGAGTCTGTGCACAGCTCAGCTGGGTCTTCTGCTAAGAAATCAAGGTGTCGGCCAGACAGAGTGCTCATCGGGAGGCTCTGGGGAAGAGCCTGCTTTCTAGCTTATCCAAATTGCTGGCTGAATCCAGCTGCTTGCAGCTGTGAGACAGAGTTCCTCAGACCCTCACTGGCCATCATCCAGGGACCCTCTCAGCTCCCAGACACCACTCCCCCATCCTCACAGGGGGCCTCCTTCTTCTCCAAAGCCTGCAAGGGCTCATCAAATCCTCTTACTGTTGCAAATCATCTCTCTGTCTTTCCCTTTGCTCCAAACCAATCGGAGAAAATGCATTGCTTTTGAAGACCTAATATGGTTATATTAGGTCCACCAGAATAATCTCCCTTTTATCATTTAAAGTACCATAGTCACCATTATAATACCAGGGGATGAAGGTCATGAGGGCCACTTTAAATCCTGCCTTCCACAATACTGTATGATTCTACCTATATGAATGTTCGGAAAGGCAAATCCATAGATACGGAAAGCAGGTTAGTAGTTACCTGGGGCTGGATGGAGAAATGGGGATGATTGCAAACAGGCATGAGGGTTCATTTTGAGGCGAAATGTTTTAAAACTGGATCATGGCGATGGATGCACAACTGTATAAATTTACTAAAAATAACTAAATTTTACATTTAAAATGGGTAAATTTGTGGTACATAAATTATACATCAGCAGAGTTCTTAAAATATTTAATATATTGACTGCTAAGAGTAATATATATATATATAAACATATAAATAAATATGTAGTACTATATATACACAGTTGGTTAGTTAACTAGTTAGTTACCTTGCAATAGTCCTGGATTTCTCAGAAAACCGAGAAAAAGAAATAGCTATAAAACAAAATTTATAAATCGGACTTCAGCAACATTAAAAAGGGAGTTCGAAACATTTCTGCTCATAAAAGGCATTGATAAGATAATTAATAGGAAGGTCACACACTAGAAGAACATATTCTCATTACATGTACCTGACAAATGACTTGCATCCAGAATATTAAAAACTTATATAACTCAACAATAAAAAGACAAAGAACTTAATTAAAAATTGGCAAATGATTTGAACACATACTTCACAAAAGAAGAAATATGAGTTTCCAGTATGCATGTGAAAGGACACACAACATCATCAATCATCAAAAAAATGCCAACCCCATACACATTCTTAGATACTGCGTCATGCCCGCAGGAATGGACAGAATAAAAGGACTGACAATACTGTATGCTGATGAGGATGTATAGAAGCAGAAACTTTCATACATTGCTAGCAGTAATGTAAAAGGTCACAACAACTTCGGAAAAGCACTTTGCTTTTTCTTATAAAGTAAACTTATACCTACTCTATGACCATATTCCATTCTTAGGTATCTACACAAGAAATTTTATTCATGCCCTTAAATTTTTTTTCAATTTTATTCATCATAAAGAAAAAATATTATTCATCATAATTTTATTCATAATAACCAACCCTGGAAACAACCTAAATGTCCAAAAACAGAAAAATGGGAAATATAATGTCTTACCTTAATATGATGAAATGCAGCAAAGACAATGAATGAATTACCTCTACCATCAAAACGGAATAAAGCTCCTAAACGTACCCTTGAGTAAAAGAAGCCAGACACAGAATGAACCCATTTCTGTGAAGTTTTAAAACAGGTAAAACTAATCGATAGCAACAGAACTCTGCATAGAGGTTACCTAGACAGGAGTGTTTGAACAGAGCATCATGAGAACCTCTGAGGTATCACTTATAAGACTGCCTTCATCATGTGATAATTTATTGAGCTGCATAGTTAGGATTTGTGCACATTACTTTGTGTATGTTAACCTGCAATAGAAAATGTCTTTTAAAAAGTGTGAATAATATGAATGAGAAGAAAATATGAGACTAGGAAAAATTTAGACACATCTGATGAAGGACTGTCACACAAAGAATACACAAAGAACTTTTAAAACTCAACAATGAGAAAATGAACAACTGGATTAAAAAGTGGGCAAAATATCTGAACACACTTCACCAAAATATACAGATGGTTAATAAACATATGAAAAGGTGTTCAAGTCATACATCATCAGGGAAATGCAAATTAAAACAACAACATGATACCATGACCCACCTATTAAAATGGCCAAAATCTGGAACACTGACAATACCCAATACTGGTGAGGATATGGAACAACAAGAACTCTCATTTATTGCTGGTAGGAAAGCAAAATGGTGCAGCCACTTTGGAAGACAGTCCAGCAGTTTCTTCCAAAACTACATACTTTTACCATACAATCCAGCAGTCATGCCCCTTGGTATTTACCCAAATGTACTGAAAACTTATGTCCACACCAAAACCTACACATAAATGTTTATAACCAGCTTTATTCGTAATTGCCAAAACTTGGAAGCAACCAAGATGTTCTTCAGTAGGTGAATAAATAAAGTGTGGTATATCCAGGGAGTGCAATATTATACAGCACTAAAAAGAAAGGAGCCATCTAACCATGAGAAGGTGTGGAGGAAATTAAATGCATATTACTAAGTGAAAGAAGCCAAACTGAGAAGATTAGATATGATATGATTCCAGTTCCAAGACATTCCGGAAAAGACAAAATTACGAAGATCAGTGGCTGCCAGGGACTAAGAGGGAAGGGATAAATAGATGGAGCACAGAGAATTTGTAGGGCAGTGAACTATTCTGCATGACACTGTAATGGCAAGTACATGTCCTTATACATGGGCCCAAACCCATATATTTGCCCATTTGTTGGAGAATATACAACCCTGAGAGTGAGCCCTAATGTAAACTATGGACTCTGGGTGATAATGATGTGTCAATGTAGGGTCATCTTCTCTCACAAATGTACCACGTAGGGGCAGGATGTCAACAGTAGGGAAGGTGTGTGTGCGTGTTGGGGAGGGACGTGATTCAGAGTGTACAGGAACTCCCTGTACTTTCCATACAAGTTTACTGTGAACTTAAATTTCTCCAAAAAATAAAGTCTTAAAAAAAAAAAAAAAAGAACAAGGAAGGGACTAAAGAGATAACATGAAAATTGTTGTCAGTGACCGAAAGTGTGACAATTTGAGCATTTATGAAATGACCATAATAAACTAAAACACAAAGAATATATAACATCCCATAAGTCCAGTGAATTTTGGTTTGTTTGTTTTTTGCTTAAAGGAGAATGAGAGAGAAAGGCTGGACAAGAGAAAAACAGTAAGAGGAGCATCGAAACGCACTGCTTACCATTGACAGTAACTAGGGTCCCATTCTAGTTTGGGTCCCCCATGAAACAAAGCCTGGGACAGGGACTTGTGTGTAAGCAGTTTATTTGGGAAATATTCCCTGGAAACACCAGCCGAAGAGTGAGGACGTGAGATGGATAAAGGAGGAAAGCTTGAGAAAGTTTATAGAGTGTGTGTCATTAAGCCAGTTGTCACAGTGGTCAACCGGAGTTTCATCCTTATGAAGAATTCTGGAAGCCAGTGACAACAAGCACATCAGAGGCATCTCACCTGGGAGTGAAGGACTTTGGGTCTTTACTCAAGGGTTTCTCTCAGGGAGCAGAGTCGCCATGAGGAAGGGAGTTGGCGGCCTCGAGTCCCTTGCACTCTGGCCGCGGTGGCAATATGGTACCAGGCACCGTGAGGTCTGGTCGTCAGAGAAAGCTGTCAGGCAAGAGCTGCAGTTTCTGTGGGCAGGATGTGAAAGCGGCTTTTGGGCAGAAATGCTACAACTTAGGGACTATGGCGAGGCCTCACAGTGTCTGCTAGAGGCACCAACTTCTCACTCTGAAAGCTGCCAAATAAAGGAAAGAATTAAACATAATTCTGTCCATTCGTGAATGAGATGTACTCAAGGTGATCAAAAAGCTAAGTCCTCTGTAAGAGACACAGCTTTCAAAGACGAACCAAAAGACAAAGGAACATTAGAACCACATGGAGTAAGCGTTCATCTCTGAGGGGCTACCTGCATCACCCGGATGAAACCCTTCCCAGCCTGCTGGGATCTATCCTGGCCCTTCATCTTCAAACGGAAGAGGGGCTTTCTCTCTGGTGGGCATCTGTAACAAGGCTGATGTCACTCTGTTGCTCTCAGACTCTCAGTATGTACTTTGCTACTGTTAAGTCTTTTTTTTTTTTTTTTTTTTGGCATTTATCTATTATCCATTTATTGGCTCCCTTTATCTGGCTAACCACTCCTCCTTCTTTTCATTTGTCATTAATTTTTTACACGCAGCCTAATCCCCACCTGATGTAAGACTATATCAGATTTAGAAATAGGACTGACTCATACAACTGGCAGCAATATGAGACTATCCACTGTCCCCTGTCTGTCCATTCCCAGTCACATACAGTAGGGCTGGGCGAGCACAAACTTTTAGGACGGTCTTATACCCTGGGTAGAAACAGAAACCATTAGTTATGCAACCCCATAGGGTTTTGATTTAAAATCCCCATGTTTCAGTCTCTTGATTTCATCTCACTGTATCTATATAATCTGTTGGTAATCTATATAACCAACGACCACATTCCAATCCAAAGAAATATCTATCAAACTCCCCTTTTGTATCATGTCCCTCATTTCCTATTCAGTAGAACTGACACCCTTACTCAGTTACTTCATTTTTGCCAGATTAGCAAAGGAGCAGCCAAGTCACTGAATGCTTGGCCAAATTCCCATCTGTCTGAACTTGTTTTGCAATCTATTTATACATTGTCCCTGTCTCTGGATCTGTTAGACTCTGGCTCCATGATAAATAGTATTAGGCAATATATATGTTAATTAATTTGAAAAGCAGTATGCCAGGGAAAATTTTATTTTATTTTATTTTATTTTTAATTTTATTATGTTATGTTAATCACTATACATTACATCATTAGTTTTTGATGTAGTGTTCCATGATTCATTGTTTATGCATAACACCCAGTGCTCCATGCAGAACGTGCCCTCCTCAATACCCATCACCAGGCTAATCATCCTCCTACCCCTCTCCCCTCTAGAACCCTCAGTTTGTTTCTCAGAGTTCATAGTCTCTCATGGTTCGTCTCCCCCTCCGATCTCCCCCCTTCATTTTTCCCTTCCTATCATCTATTTTTTTTAACATATAATGTATTGGGAAAATTTTATTTTAAAAATTACCAAAATAGATTATAAATTTTAACAGAAAACTTACCTCAGTCAATTGATCAAGGTCAACATCAATAGTGATAAATCATGTTGGTATGTGAGTAGTGATGAAAATTGCACTTCACCTCTGTGGTCCTCCCCCCAAAGACACATAACCACAGTCTAGTCATGAGAAAAACATGATACAGATCCTAATTAGCAAACATTCTATGAAATACTTGACCAGTACTATTCAAGACTGCCAAGGTCATCAAAAACAAAGAAAGGCTAAGAAACAGTCACAGCCAAGAGCTTGGTAAGGTGCCCTCCACTGCAAACTCATGACCATCCCAGAACCCAGAAGTAAGGGTTTTGCAGATGTAATTAGTTAAGCGGAGGTCATGGTGGAGTAGAGTGGGCCCTTAGTCCATTATGATTAATGTTCTTATAAAAAGAGGAGAGTAGACACAGAGACAGACGTGTGCAAAGCACAGAGGATGTGACGAGACAGAGGGAAAAGGTGACGGCAGACAGGATGAAGTCAGAGATTGGAGCGAAGCATTTACAGGCCAAGGAAAGGCAGGAATTCCCTGCAATACCAGAATCCAGGGAGAGGCAAGGAAGGACTCTGTCCGACAGCCTGTAGAGGAAGCATGGCCCTGTCAACACCTTGATGGGACCTGGATGGGACCCTGAGAAAGAAAAAGGACAGGAAGTAAAAACTAAGAAACTCAGAATAAAATATAGACTCCGTTAATAAGTGTATCAATATTGTCTATTAAGTATAGCAAATATACCATACTAATATAAAATGTTAATAATAGGAAAAACTGGAGGCGCCTGGGTGGCTCAGATGGTTCGGTGTCTGCCTTTGGCTCAGGTCATGATCCCAGGGTCCTGGGATCGAGCCCCATGTCAGGCTCCTGGCTCAGCGGGGAGCCTGCTTCTCCCTCTCCCTCTGCCTCTCCCCTTGCTTGTGTTCTCTGGCTCTGTGTGTGTGTATCTCTGTGTCTCAAATGAATAAATAAAAATCTTTAACAAAAAAATAATAGGAAAAACTGGGTGTGGGATATACGGCAGCTCTGTGGTATCCTCATACTGTTCTATAAATAGAAAACTGCCATAAAATAAAAGGATGATTTAAAATGAAAGAACACTTGGAAAAGTCAATAATCATGTAACACATATCTAATATTACAAAATAATTATCTTTAAAATATTTTTTTTTAATTTTTTTTTTTTATTTATTTGCGAGAGAGAGAATGAGAGACAGAGAGCATGAGAGGGAGGAGGGTCAGAGGGAGAAGCAGACTCCCTGCTGAGCAGGGAGCCCGATGCGGGACTCGATCCCGGGACTCCAGGATCATGACCTGAGCCGAAGGCAGTCGCTTAACCAACTGAGCCACCCAGGCGCCCTATCTTTAAAATATTTTTAAGTTCAAAGAGTTTTACCAACAATTTTTATTAACGATTTTTCTTGAGCTTTAAAAGTAGTAGCTCCAACATACATAAAATTTGATCCAAAATATACTTTTACCCAATGAAAACTCTTTTAGCAAAACCTGACTAAAAATAGCACATTAAAAAAACCATAGTCTAAACTCTTAGTAATATTGGAGCAATTTTTTTCAAGTAAAACACTAAAAAACAAAATGCTACAATTTTTCAATATAACAGGATCAAAGCTGAGTAGGGGGAATCCAAAATTGCAAAAATAGGTTAAACTTAATACTAAATTACTGTCCTAAATCATTATGAACATTCTAATTGATGCAATGAAATCTAATATTCATTCCTCATTAAAATAACAGTTATATGTAAAAATAGAAATAATAGGATATGTCCTAAAAACAATAAAAATAAATATATCAATACCCAACATCCTTTTTAAAAGTTAAACAGCACAAGCCTATTGAGGGAACAGTCACAGAGACACACCCAAACTAAGTATACCTCAGCTCATCATTGCCATTTGTCATAATTCTATTGGATATAACACAGGTAGTAATTGATTATAGAAATAAAAATAAACATAAGTAATAAGTAACATAAAAGATACGAGAGATTCAACATGGAACCTACTGTATTTAAAATTAAGAAAGGAGGTGGGGAACATAATATATGGCAACAATGGCACACAGAAGAGGAATTATTTTCATAGAGGTTAAAAACAGAGATTAATAAATGTGTACCCATGGTGTGAGCATTAAGCACAACTCTCTCGGTAGCTGCTGTGATACGATATGCCTAGAATCACTGCAGGTGTACAGGATCTGAACAACATGACTATCAAACTTGCCTGTATGAACCAACAACTATGCAATTCATACTCATACCATGAGACATTTACCAAAACACATGCTATCTGGCTCATTTAAAAAAAAGTTAAACAAATGAATAAACAAACAAAAAGTAGAATCAGACCCACAAATACAGAGAACCAACTGATGGCAGCCATAAGTGAGGGGGTGGAGAATAGACAAGGTGGGTGAAGGGGAGTGGGAGACACGGGCTTCCAGTTACGGAATGAGTTAAGTCACAGGCATGAAGGCACAGCACAGGGAATATGGTCAATGACACTGTAATAGTGCTGTGTGGTGACAGATGGCAGCTGTTCTTGTGGTGAGTACAGCCCAATGTACAAACTTGTCCAATCACTTACACAACCTCTTTCAGAGAACACAAAAATGGGGAACAGTTTGCAGCTCATTCTAGAAGCCAGCATAACCTTGACCCCAAAATGTTATGAGGATTTACAGGAGAAGAAAATTACAGGATAGCTTATCCCTCTAACACAAACACAGATATCTCAAACAATATGTTAGCAATTCAAATCCAACAACATATAAAAAAAGATAATATCATGGTCTACTGAAATTTATTCCAGGAATGTGATTCCAGCAGTGAAAAACAATGCACTATGAATTCACACAACATGGATGGATCTCATGGCCAAAATGCTGAGTGAAAGAAGTTAGAGAGGATAGGCTACATCCTTTATGGTCCCATTATTTTTTAAAGATTTTATTTATTTATTTGTCAGAGAGAGAGAGAGAGAGAGCACAAGCAGGGGGGAGCGGCAGGCAGAGGGAGAGGGAGAAGCAGGCTCCCCACTGAGCAGGGAGCCCGATGCAGGACTCGATCCCAGGACCCTGGGATCATGACCTGAGCTGAAGGCAGACGCTTAACCAACTGAGCCACCCAGGTGTCCCCCTTTATGGTCCCATTATATGTAATTAAAAGCAGGCAAAACAAATCATTGGCGTTAGAATCAGAATAGTGATTACCTTTAGCAGGGACATTGCCTGGGATGCTGCATTAAGGAGCATTCTGGGCATTGGAAATATTCTGTATCAATCTGTATAGTATACACATGAGTAAATATCCTTTGAGCTGTATACTTAAGATTTCCACATTTATTGTATGAAAAATATATCTCAATTTTTAAGTAAAAGGTAGTAGAATATCCTGTCTCCAGCACATGTGATTGATTTTTTTAAATCATTCTTCATTCTTTCATTTATTCAGTTGTATCCCTTTCCACCAGAATAATTATTTAGAAAAATGAATGGAAATGGTAGCATTCAAAATTGGCATCACAAAATAAAGTGGATAAACTTAAGAAGACTTTTATAAGACCTATATGAATAAAGTTATAAAACTCTACTGAGAATTCAAAGAAAACTTGAATGAGGTGTATCCATGTTACCGATCAGATGATTTTACATTTGAAACGTATTAACTATAACCAAAATAGAATAATGATTTAACACAATGCCAAAATAATTTTAATACATAACTATATCACAAAGTTTTATAATATTTTAAATTTGAGTAAAACCTAAATTTCCAAAAAGAGTAATTAGTTAACTGTATAATGGTAAATCTATAAACATGAATTTCCTTCACTGGGCAACTATTTAAAGCTATTTTTTAAATCAGCATGGATTTTAGATTGTGCAGAACATAGTGCTGGAAACTTAGGATCTATTGCACTCTGTCCTTAGCACAGCTCAGCACTTACCCTGAGCACTCAGTTTGATGTTAAAAAGAACATTGCTTAGCTGGAATATGCCCAGATGAGGTTGACCAGGATAGAAAAAATTCATGTCAGAAATGCCTTGGGATCAATAAAGGAGTATTTTGATGGTGCTATTCTCCATGAGAGTTGACTATCTGCATATGGGTAGATACTAAAATTAGGATTATCCTAGGAGGGGCAGTCTTCGCCGTATGGGGACTTTGTGTGGTATGTTCCTTCCCTTACAGCAATTAGGCACATCTTACACACACACTAAACACCTTTGGATGAATGAATGAATGCATGCATGCATGATAAATAAATACTCTCTGAACACTAAGTTTCTATGACTCAAAAAATTTTTGTGTCATTTAATTTTGTAATCATTTTCAGGATTTTTCAAGAATCAGGATGAAAACCAAGTCTAATATGGTATTAGTATTTTCCAGAGAAACGGAAGCAATAAGATATATGAAGCAGTAAGATATATATGCAAGCTCAAAAAAAAAAAAACCTCACACTTACATGGTCAATTAATCTATGACAAAGGAGGCAAGAATATATATAATTGAAAAAGACAGTCTCTTCAATAAATGGTGTTGGGAAAACTAAACAGCTATATGCAAAAAGAAAGAAAGAAAGAAAGAAAGAAAGAAAGAAAGAAAGAAAGAAAGAAAGAAAGAAAGAAAGAAAGAAAGAAAGAAAGAAAGAAAGAAAGAAAGAAAGAAAGAAAGAAAGAAAGAAAGAAAGAAAGAAAGAAAGAAAGAAAGAAAGAAAGAAAGAAAGAAAGAAAGAAACTGGACCACTTCCTAACACCATAGACCAAAATAAACTTAAAATGGATTAAAGACCTAAATGTGAGACATGAAACCATAAAAATCCTAGAAGAGAGCACAGGCGGTAATCTCTCTGACATTGGCCACAGCAACATTTTTCTAGATATGCTTCCTAAGGCAAGGGAAACAAAAGCAAAAATAAATTAATGGAAATACATCAAAATAAAAACCTTTTGCACAGTGAAGGAAGCAATCAACAAAACAAAAAGGCAACCTACTGAGTAGGAGAAGATATTTGCAAGTGATATAGCTGATAAGGGATTAATACCCAAAATATATAAAGAATGTATACAACTCAACACCCCCCCAGAAAAAAACCCACAAACAATCTAATTTAAAAATGGGCAGAGGACTTGAAGAGAAATTTTTCCAAAGAAGATATCCAGATAGCCAACAGACACATAAAAATATGCTTAACGTCACTTATCATCAGGGAAATGCAAATCCAAACAACAATGAGCTATCACCTGACACCTGTCAGAAAGGCCAAAATCAGAAATACAAGAAATAACAAGTGTTGGCAAGGATGTGGAGAAAAAGAAACCCTCTTGCACTGTTGGTGGGAATGTAAATTGGTGCAGCCACTGTGGAGAACAGCATGGAGGATCCTCAAAAAAATTAGAAATAAAAATACCATATGATCCAATAATTCCACCACTGGGTAGTTACCCAAAGAAAATGAAAACACTAATTTGAAAAGAGATATGCACCCCTATGTTTATTGCAATATTATTTACACTAGCCAAGATATGGAAGCAACCTAAGTGTTCGCTAACAGATAAATGGAGAAAGATGTGTTGTATATTATATATGATGCTGCCAACAAAAAGGTGAGATCTTGCCATTTGTGACAACATGGATGGACCTAGAGGTATTATGCTAAGTGAAATAAGTCACACTGAGAAAGACAAATACTATATGATTTCACTCGTACATGACATCTAAAGAAAAAAACAAATTAATAAATAAACAAACAGAAAGCAGAATCAGACTTGTAAATACAGAGAACAAACTGATGGTTGCCAGAGGGAAGAGGAGGTGAGGGGAATAGGCAAAGTGGGTGAAGGGGAGTAGGAAGATACAAGATTCTATTTACGAAATGAATAAGGCATGGGAATAAAAGGCACAACATAAGGAATATAGTCACTTATGTCGTAATCCTGTTGTATGGTGACAGATGGCAGCTACGCTTGCATCGAGCACAGCGTATCATAGCATAGAGAAGTTGCCTCACTATCTTGTACACCTGAAACTAATGTGACATTGCCAACCACACTTAGATAAAACATTTTGTTAACAAAGGGGGGTCTAAGAATAGGAATGTAAGTATGGTGTGTTTGTGCAAGATTACATACAGTATTATTTAAATTGCTCCCCAATTTTATGTTTAATTATAGTTTTTATTGCCCTTTAAGGAATTCAGCTGGTGAAATACTCAGCTGAGGATTTAGTTTCTCTAAAAACTTTCGGCCAATCCTATATACGGAGTTTCCATGGCATCTTAGAGAAAGCACATGACTGTTGGACTTCACTTAGCACTCAGCATTGCTCTGTGGCAGAATTATGTCTAGACTAAATGGGAAACTTTGTAGAAATGAACAGGAAGACAAGATGAAATCAGAAAAGAACCATTTTTCTCTGCAACTGCCTGAGGCTGCTCACTTATATCTGTAAAATATGCATCAACTGTTAATGAAAACGTAAGGTCCTCCCGAAGAAAAATCAGAATTCAAGTGTGGGAGAAGCTGTCAGCTTCACGGCCCAAGAGCCCTATAATATTAACCTCTATGCAAGTTTAAATTGTACCTCTGGTACTGAGATTATGGAAATATGTCCCACAGCATAAGCATCAGAGAGAGGTTGAGTATTTCTGCATTCCGAACACTCTCAAATAGGCTAATACATAACGAACTGAAAATTTTAGTCTTGCAAAAAACTATTAAGTTCCATATAATATTTAGGGTAGTCCAAATTTAGGAATATGTACTATAGATGACCAGATTCTCAATAAATCTACTGTAAGAAGTTTGAAAAAAACAAATCAGATAAAAATACTGACCAAATAACCTGGGATTATTTAAAAGGGTAATTTAAAATTATCTCCAGTAAGAGACACTTTATAAGAGATTTCTAGTTGTAGAATTCTAGAGATATCATTCTGGAGGGAAAGGAGAAGAGAAAACCTCTCACTAAAAGTAGATTGAAAATTATGATCTCTGTTCAATAAAAGAAAGTTCCCACTGCCCATTTAAGATTTAAAAACATGAAATTTTATTCATAGAAAACCCTCCCATTCCCAGTGCTCTTAAATTAAACTTTAAACTTTATGAACTTCTGATGAAGTCATATTCAAATATTCAAGTATAAGATTATGCATGCATGTGATCTATATAAGTAACTACATGGCTTTAAAATCAAAGTCAATTTTAGTGAGTCAGAACAAATCAGAATATCACTGGAATATATCCTGCATTTTGCTCTCTCTCTCTCTCATATACACACATTGTGCTCATATATATCACAAAAGTATAATGATTAACATATACGAACTTAAGCACTTAATTTGAATATAAACTTTTCTTGAGAGAATTGCAACATAAACTCAGATTTACCCAACCATGGTACTATCTTTCTTTCTTTACAATTTTTTTTTGTTCCTCTACGATGTGAAGGCTCTATGCAGAGTTAAGACTATAAAATCTGGCCCCGATCATTCCAGGAGTAATTGAGTGGGGTGTACAAGATGAGCCGCTCTCTAGAGGACGGGACAGTGCATGATATAAATGCACAGAAGTGGTTTCATTAGCGATGTTGAGGAGAAGGAGGGGAAAAAATACCAAAAATCACTGGTGGAAACTAAATATCAGCTTCCAGTCTTCAAATAGTGGATGCAACACACATGCATGCCCCCTCTCCTTCCAGAACGTTGCAAATACATGACTGAGTGCAAAATAAAGTCCAATAGTCATGTCCTTTCTCTAAGAGGCATCAACCCAAACAACAGAGAAAACTAGACGGAAACAACAGGTTGGCGTAACTCACTGGACTGTAAAAGGTCTTCAGGAAGTGAAGGACTAGAAGCTGGCTGAGAGTCCCAGAAACATCTGAACAGGGCATGAGGGAGCTGGGGGTGGGGGTGGGCTGCAGGCCAGAGGACCAGCGCTGTCTCCACACGGAGGGGACGGACTTCTGGCTCCCCCTCCCACATAGAGCACCACCGACAAACTCCAATTCCACAGAACTGGAGGCTTATTTTCTGGAAAAACTCAACCTAGGGGATAGGGATTTGAGAAACAAGATATAGCAGAGGCCTGGGGGAGGAAAGAGGTTGCAAACAGTGAGATTAATTCCTTAATTGAACTGTGGAGACTTCCAAACCTTTCCCTGACAAGCTCCCCAAATGCCAGCTGTGGGTTTCTATGCTCCACAGACAGGCTATGGTAGGACTGCTGTCCGGGGAAAGCTGCTGGCCACAACCTGAGGCTCCCCACACCCGCCGACATGACCCAACAGCTGCTTCCTCGCCCAGTGCCTCTAGATGGAAGCCCGCTCCTCGGCAATCGTTGTCTGTGCACACAGGCTCTCGATACGCTTGTTAGGGATGACTCTGAAATCCAAACAGAGAAAGCAATACACCAAAAACAAAGGGAAAACGATCAATGGAACTTTTTAAGCACCATTGAATGTGTTCCTTCATTCCCTCGGAACGTTTGGGTAACAGTTACTAATGGACACAACGAGGCTGCCCAGGGAATGTGTCAGTGTCCGTTCCCTGGGAATCAGAGATTGGGAGAGGATGGGTGGTGGAGAAGTTTGCTGGGGAAAGCCCGCGATGAGTGAAAGGGAGGGAGTCAGACCGGTGGCCACCCTTCAGAGCACATCTTGGAGAAGGAGAAGGAGGAGGGAAGGACTAGGTGAGAAGAGCCTGAAATGGGCAATTCCTGATCTCCCAGCAGGTGAGGCCAGAGCGACAGCTAACATTAGGGAAGTCCCACATCAGATGGGAATGTTGGGGCTCCAGCTCACTCCCTCCACATTGAATGGGGAGATTCTGGTTCGAGGACCTTCACCATGCCCACTCATCGGCTGGGACAGGTTGGGGAGAGTGTGGTCTGGTGTGAATGATGCACGGTCCCACAGAGGGACAGCCGGTCACTTCAAGTAGACAGATGTGTGCCCAAGAACAGACAGTGGTGGCTCCTGAAGACATGAGTACGTTGCAGGAGCAAGCAGCTCATCCTTTGATGACACTTTTTCTTGTGTATTGCCTGTTTTCACTTCACCTCCACTCAGAGACTCACAGAGGTTCCCGATGACCAGTTTACAAAGGAAGTAAAAACCTGAGCCTGGATTGCCGGTGATGCTCCGGGGTCTGTTACGCTGCTGCAGGACTGTGGGCCCACATGGGGACGGCACTGAGGAACGGCACTGAGAGGAAATCCCCCAGGTAGCGCTGCAAATAGCCCATCTGGTTTCCAATTTGTCTGGACTAAAAACTGGCCGGATGTGGATCTATGCTGAGTCATAGTGAACAACTAACATTTTGGCCCGGTGAGCAGAAACTTGGAATAAAAGATGGAAATCCAGATGACCAGAACTTCCGGGGGAAAGACCTGTAGATGGACCCTCAGGATGGGTATAATGTATGAAGGCTTTGTGCGGACACTCACCCAATTGCACCCACTAACGAGGAGGCCCTCAGAAATCAGGTGGACAGAGTGGTGTTCTGTTCGTGCCACGCATTTCCTCATCCCCCCTGGTGTTTGCAGAGGCTCATGTAGAAAATGGCCAGGGTGGCAGGAATGGGAGCTATGCAGGACTTTGTCAACCTGGACTTCCCCTCACCGAGGCTTATCCAGTTAGAGACTCAACTGATTGCCCAACCTGCCAATAGTGGAGGCCACCCGAGCCCCCGGCATGGCATCATCCCTTGGAGGAGCAGCCAGCCACTTGTGCCCTCTTGGTTATCCTGAAGCCTTCCTTCAGGTTTTGTCCTTATCAGAGTAGACACTTAACCTGGATATGAACGTGCCTTCCTCACCCAAAGTGCTTCTGCCAGAACCACCATCCCAGGCTTGCTGGATGATCTTCTCACTGCCAGTGTATTCCACAATACACAGCATCTACCAAGAACCCCCTTTTATTTTCAGGAGGAAAAGTGTTACAACGGGCTCCCACCCACAGAATTCATTGTTTTTGCCACATCCAGAAGCTGTTTGTCTTGTAGAAATTTGGAATGGCTTATTGAAGATTCAATACACTAACTGGGAAACACACTGTGCAAGTTTAGAAAATCACACTCAAAGATGTGATCAATTCTTTCACCCAACAACCCACGTATGGGTCATGTTAGTGTCCTATTGCTGCATAGCAAGGTGCTACAAACTTAGCAGGTTTAAATGGCACACATTTCTGATATCACAGTTTCTGTGGGTCATCTTAGCTGGATCCTCTGTTCAGGGTCTCATAGGGCTGCAGTCAAAGTGTGGGCTGGGGCTGGGTTCTCCTCTGAAACTCACAGTCCCTGCTCTTCCAAGTTCATGACATTTATTGGCAGAGTTTATTTCCTTGAATCTGTAAGACTCATGGTGACTTGCATCTTCAAGGCCAACAGGAGACAACAGTTCTGCCTCCCAAACTCTTGAAAGGACTCACCTGATAAGGCCAGGCCCACCCATAGGCTTTTGATTAACTCAGAGTCTGTTGATTAGGCCCTTTGATTACGTAAGCAAAAGTCCCTTCACCTTTGTCATATAATGCAACCTCACCATGGGTGTGACATCCTTCATGTGCACAGGTCCACCCACAATGAAGAGGAGGGGCTCCTACAGGGTGGGCACCACATGATAATTCTGACTACCACAGGTTCCCTCCACAGGGCCAGAATGCAGGGCCTTACTGGTTGAGAAGTCTTACTTCCCCGGGGGGCATATAGCACGAGCTGGGCTGCATCAAAGGGGTTTCTGCTTATGGGCAGAAATGTGGTGCCTACGGAGCCATGGGGGAACCAGCTCTCCAGGTGACAGGCAGTAACCTCGTTCACACCTCCACTCTGCCTCTCCAGACCCCCTAACCTTTTTGTAATTGATTTTCTACATTAAATCTCCCTCCATTTGATGTAGCTAACATAGCTTCTGTTTTTCTGCTTGGACATTGACTGAAAAAAATCATAAATTGTCCATTATGTAGGCTCAAAAAATGTTAGCTCAAGAGATTGCGATTTATTGTCTTTTAGGCAATACGTTTCTTGATGTTATACACACATATTCTCACGTGGATATGCAGCAACCATTAGTCCAGAAGATGACAGAACTCACGTAGGTTCTTCGAGCCTTCAGAATTACACCAAACACCTGTCCCAGCATAGATCTTTACACAAGACTGGATTATTTTTTTTAACTAGTAACAAACTGTAAAAGAATCAAAACTGGAACCCAAGGGCATAAACATCTAGAATGCAACAGAAAGAGATTTGAACACTGGACGGTGAAATTACCTGGCAAATTCCTTAGTTTTCACATCAAAAAATAGAATTAGTGGGGGCTCCTGGGTGGCTCAGTTAGTTGAGCATCTGACTGTTGATTTTGGCTGGGTCATGATCTCAGGATTGTGGGATCAAGCCCCGCGTTGGGCTCCACACTCAACACAGGGTCTGCCCGAGATTCTCTCCCTCAGCCTCTGCTCCTTCCCCCCCTTCTCTCTCAAAATGAATAAATAAATCTTTTTTAAAAAGATAGAATTGGTGATAGATATTTATGTATATATGTCTACATGCATCCCTATATTCTTGTTAATTAAATGATTTGGTGTATCCTTGCACAAACTACATAGAGGAACATTGTTTTCCAATATAGCATGTGTTCTGAACCGTGTCGGGTGCCACATGCCTACCTTAGCAGCATCCCTAAACAGGGTAGTTCTCCCCGGCAGTACTAGCTGTCAGGAAGCTTTTACAATCATATCTCATGCATTCTATTAGGAGCATTCATTTATACTATGAAGAAAGATCTTGACAAATGAGCTTCTGCTCAATCTGAAAACAATTGTTCAGAAATCCAAAATTAGTGGATTTCATGCCACTGTTTATGAAGTTTTAAGCATATCAATTATTCATTTAAATGAAATACCTTTTTTCCTAAGGAAGCATTTGCTTAGAATTTGATAAATCATATCCCTCTGGGAGTAAACAAAGAGAGAACTGGAACTGGTAACAAAATTAAACCAATACACACCTGTCTCAGGTGGTTTTGGTTATCTTGCATTCTGTATAACACCAGCACTTCAGCTGAGATTACTGTTGCCCCCCCACCATTACTAGACACCTACTTCTCTAGTCTTCTCACAAGAAAGCAAATACCCCAAGATCAGCAAAGAATTTCTCTCTCTCTCTCTCTTTTTTTTTTTTTTTTTTTTGGTTCTTTTCTGTTAGGAATGTCAGGGCACTGTTAAGAGAGTATCACATTTTGAGATAATCTCAAAAACAATGAACTTGGCCTTGAAAATGTATGTTGGGGAAGAAACTGGGCACATCAAGTGATGTAAGTCTCAGTAAATCAGCTCAAGAAACAAGGAAACAGGAGATTTTGATATGACAGCCAGGACCTACCAAGATTCATTTTTTCCTCTGCTCTAAAAAAATCCCATTCACATCTTCCCCCCAGATTTCCTTACACAAACACATCAAAGAAATAACATTTGCTCTCACATTTGTCTCCTCATGCAGGCCCTACTCAACACGTACTCAAAGGCAACATTTGGTATCAGATATGACTAATTTTATCAACCATAAAGCCTTGAGTTAATAGCAGGTACACAAATTGTGTCTTCATCTTCAGGCAGCTTATTTTCCTAGACAAAAATCACAGTTTTGTGGGGCAAATCCCTATTTGCCACCTCTTCTCAAGGATACTTACGGCAAATGAAACAATCCTGTTTTTCCTGGGGAGGTTTAAATTTCTGAAAAAAAGCCCACGTCCCTCCCTCTATAATTAGCAGTTTCCCAAGTTATGGAAAATGACCAACACCAACATAGAGCCCTTACTTGACCCCTCCAAGTCTCTGTTAGGGTATCTGTACACCAAAACAGGTCTGCCGATCGCGCTTGTATTCTTAACCAGCTCCTGAGGTGGTCTCTGAATCATTGCAGACCTGCAAGATTATACACTAACCAACCTAAGTGTTCGAGTCTGCCAGCTGGACCACTGCAGCCTACTGGCATGTAGGCAGCGTTAAAATGGCTAAAATTTCATCCAGCACTTAGAGGAATTCAGACCGCCAGAGCTCCATAAATTAAAGACTGATAACACTCATTCTACTTGGGTCTTCTCCAGCTGTGCATTCTGTTCTGCTCCATCTCCACTCGGTTTGACTTGGTACATTTCCTAAACACAAGGGCCAGGAGTCCAGTGCTGCCAAGCCGAAAGTCGTTTCTATTTTGGATGGAAATAAGCAATTCCAATTTAATTCTACTTTAAATCTTTCAAAATAATTTGTAAATATAACCTGATTTTCAGCAAAAGCCAGATGATTCTCACAATAGTTCTCTGCTTCTTTGTAGAAATTCAGTAAGTGTTGATTGATTTTTCTAAAATCCGTCAATTCTTTCTACTAATGATGGTTGGATGATCAATTTTAAATCTAACCAGAGAATACACCAACTTTATTAGGCCGAGTAAAATATTACCAAGATGATTCAAGTAAAGGAATCAATTACCATAAGGCACCATTTCTCAAGACCCAGATTATATCAGGCTAGACATACTCATTTCACAGAGTTGATGTCAAAGGCTGATATGTGTTTGTAATCACATGCACAGATTGATCTTCTAACATTATCTTCTGAAGTCCATGAAGGGAAAGCTCAGGCTTTCTGAAATTGCTTAGCCATTGTAATCTTTAATTCAAAAGCAGAAGCTCAGTCTCCACTATCTCTAGGAATTTTTGAATCTAAATGAGCTAAAGTACCAAACCAGTGTATTGACCATTCTTGTTCCAGGGCTTCAAATCAATAAACTCTCCAAATCTAATAGTTTCAGTAATAGAACTGTTCAATCATTCACTCACAGAAATAAGGATGCATGCAGTTATGGTCTAGAGCAGCTTAAAAGATAATTAAATCAACACCATTCATCTTCCTGAGGATTGCCTGGAAAAGATGAGAGAAATAAATAAAAGATTGAAGACGAACTCCAAACTTATTTAGTGAAACATTCTGTCTTTTTGCAGGATTCCAATGCACACAAATAGAACACAATCCACAATGATTTTCCAACACTTTCTCTTCCTTTTTACCCTCACAACACTGACTGTAGTTTAGGGAAGACAGAATTAATGGAACACCTTTTCAGTGCATGCACACGTTATTTCCCACACAAGACCACCACATTACATAAATATGGGAAGCACCGTGCACCCTGCAGTCTCTTTGAATGACATTCCCTGGAGTTGTGTAGCCCCTCACCCACTTACTATTTTAAGACAGGAAGTCAAAAAGAATGAAAGCACCCTAAAACCAAACTTTGCCTAGTTAAATGGAGAGCGTTCCAAGATTTGCCTGAATTCTCTGAATGTTTATTTAGAAAATAAATGGGTCTCCTGGGAATTTTTAATAAACTTAAATGTTTTAGTTAATTCAAGGAAAAACATCAGTGAGCCTTTATTCACATTTACCAATACTCTGAGGTTAAGAATATTTAAGAGAAGAATTTGCAAAATCATTGCCCACTAGTATCTCTGAGCCAAGGGAAAAAAAGGATAGAAAATTATAATCCACAGTCCAGTTCTTTTAGGCTACAAGTAAAATATTTAGAGACAAAATAAGGGTGTGTAGACATTTTATAGCCCTCTTGTTTGTTTTCTTCTTATTTTAAGTAAACAGAAAATGGATTACTTTAACGCAGCTATGTGAAACTGATAGAAATTATACAAGAAATGAGAGGGACAGATTAGGATTATTTTGCTCTTTTAAGGTATTTGCACTACCCAAGAAGCAGTTTAGTGTTATTTGAAAGCAGATTTGTATTAGTTGTAAATGTATATGCGAAGTCTAGAGCAACTACTAACAATAGTTACAAAAGAAGTATAACTGCTAAGAAAGAGGGGAAAAGCTAATCATATAAAATGCTGAATTAAAATCACAAAAGGCAAAAAAAGTGGAAGAAAAAAATAAGAACAAAGAAAAAGGGCAAAGAATGGAAAACAGTAACAAATGTGGTAGATGTTAATCCAACTATACCAATAATCATCTTTAAATGTCAGTGGTCTAAATTCGCCAACTGAAATACAGAGATCATCAGACTGATGATCATGTAGACTTGTCTACAAGAAACCCATTTTAAATATAAACACATATAGATTAAAAGTAAAGGATTGGAGAGAGTTATACCATCCTGACACTAATCAAAAGAAAGGAGGAGTAGGTATATTAATTTTACACAGAACAGACTTCACAGCAAGGTTAACATGAATAAAGAGGGGCATTACATAATGATAAAGGAGTTAATCCTCCAAAAATATAAAATAATCTTTAACCTCTGTGTGCCTAACAACAGAGCATAAAAATATGTGAGGCAAAAGTTGATAAAACTGCAAGGAGAAATAGAAGACTGCACTATTATATGTGAGACTTGAACTCTGTTCTATCAGCAATGGACTGACCCAGAAGCAGAAAGTCAGTAAGGACAGAGTTGAACTCAACAGCGCCCTTCGTCAACTGGATACACTTGATAGCTATAGACTATTTCATCCAACAACTTCAGCATACACATTCTACTCGGCCCCACTGGGACATTCACTAAGATAGACCACATTCTGGGCCATAAAACATACAAGGATTAAAATCACACCACATCTGCTATCAGACCACATTAGAATTAAACTAGAAATCAATCAGAGAAAGGAAATCCCTAAATACGTGGAGACTAAACACCACACTTCTACATAACACATAGGGTAAGGAAAAAATCATGAGCGAGATTAAAGCATTTTTTAACTAAAATGAAAGCAAAAATACAACTTTTCAAAATTTGTAGAATACAGCACAAACGGTGGAGGGGAGCTTGAACTATTGAATGCATATATTTGAAAAGAAGGAAGATCTATAACCAAAAATGTAAGCTTTAACCTTGAGCAACTTGAGAAAAAAGAGCAAATTAAATCCAATGTTAGCATAAAAAATAATAAAAATTAGAGCAGAAATCAATGAAATTGAAAACAAGAAATCAATAGAGAAAATCAACAAAACCCAAACTCATTTTTGGAAAAGATCAATAAAATTGATAAGCCAGCTAGCTAAGGGAAAAAAATGGGGGGGGGGGGAACACAATTACTAATATCAAAAATGAAAGAAAATGCATCAATACAAATCATATGGACATGAAAAGGATAACAAAGGAATATTATAAACACCTCTATGCCCACCAGTTTGATAACACAGATGAAATAGACCAATTACGTGCAAGACAAAATCTGCCAAAACTCACACAAGAAGAAATAGACTATTTGAACAGGTGTTATAAAAAAACATTGACACACCAGGCCCATGTGGATCACTAGTGAATCCCACCACACATTTAAGAAAGAAATTATGCCAATTCTCTACAGTCTTTCCTAGAAGATAGAAGCAGAGGAATATCCTTAACTCACTGTATGAGCCCAGCATTACCCTGATAGGAAAACCAGGCAGAAACATTACTGGAAAAGGAAGCCACAGACTAACGTCTCTCATGAACATAGATGCAAAATCCTTAAACAAATATAGCCAAACAAATCCTACAATGTCTAAAAAGAATTATACACCTCAACCAAATGGGATTTATTCCAAATATGCAAGTTTAACATTTGAAAATTAATTAAAGTCATCACATCAACAAGCTGAAAAAGAAGAAAATCACAAGATCATATCTATAGATGCAGGAAAAGCATTTGACAAAATCCAAAACCCACTCATAAAAAATAAAAACAAACAAACAAATGAACAAAAAAGCAAAACCTCTTAGCAAACTAGGAGTAGAAGGGAACTTCCTCAAATAGATAAAGAACATCTATAGAAAAGCTACAGCTAGTGTCATACTTAATGACGTGAAAGTTGGAGCTTTCCCATTAAGATCAGGTACAAGGCTAGGATATCCACTCTCCCCACTGCTTTTCAGCATCATACCGGAAGTCATAGCTGATACAAGAAAACAAGAAAATGAAATAAAATGTAGACAGATTAAGAAGGAATAAATAAAAATGTCTTTGTTCTCAGATGATATAATTACCTATATAAAAAATCCAAAAGAATCAACCAAAAAAAAAAAACTTCTAGAACTGTTAAATAATTATAACAAGGTTACAGGATACAAAGTTAATACACAAAAGCTTATGAACAGATGTTTAAGTCCCAGATCATTCAGAAATTACAATTTTAAAACAACAGTGAGATACCATTCCATACCTATTAGAATGAAAATGCAAAATAACACAGCCACTTTGGAAAAAAGATTGCCAGTTTCTTACTAAACAAAGCATACTCTCACTATACTATCCAATAATCATGCTCTTGATATTTCTCCAAATGAGTTAAAAACATATAGCCACACAAACACCTACCTATGGATATTTATAGCTGCTTTGTTCATAATTGCCGATTAGAAGTAGCCCAGATGTCCCTCGGAGGTAAACTGAGAGACAAACTGTGGTGCATCCAGACAGTGGAATATTATTAAGCAATGAGAAGACATGAGATATCAAGCAAAACATGAAAAGACATGGAGGAACGTTAAATGGATATTGCTAAGTGACAGAAGCCAACCTGAAACAGTTGCATATCATGGGACTCCAACTATATGACACCGTGGAAAAGACAAAACTATGGAGACAATATAAAGATCAGTGGTTCCCCGGGGTTGGGAGAGAAGGAGAGGAAGGAATAGTCAGAATACATGATTTTTACGGCAGTGAAAATGTTCTGTATGACATTACTATGGTGGATACACTATACATTTATCCAAACCCATAAAATGTACAAGACCAGGAGTGAGCCCTAATGTAAATTATGGACTTTGGCGGATAACGATGTGTCAGTGTAGGTTTATTGATTGTAACAAGTGTAGCACTCTGGTGTGGGGTGTTGATAGTGGATGAAGTAGTGCATGTTTGGGGGCTGGGGTTACATGGGAATTCCCTGTTCCTTCCACTCAATTTTTGCAGTGAATTTAAAACTGCTCCAACTCTCCAGCTGTGGGCCCACGGGGAGCTTGGCAGCAGTCTTTGAGTGGAGACAAGGAGAAGGAGCGGCCGGGAGGTGGCTCTGGAGCAGCCCGCAGTAACAGCACTCCAGAGAGGCTGCTGTCTGTGCTAGAAGATCTGGAAGTCTTGTCGAGAGCTTATAGAAATACTAGCAATTTCAAGAAACCAAAAGTTGTTGCCATCAGATGAGGAAAACCAGGTCCTGGAGTTGTTAATTCACAGAGATGGGGAATTTGAAGAACTGATGAAATTGGCACTCACTCAGGGAAAAATCCATCATGAAATACACGTTGTAGAAAATGAAGTGGAGAAAAGTGACAGTGATATTCAGCAACTACAAAAATGCTAAAGGAAGCAGAACAAATACTGGCTACAGTGTTTACCAAACAAAAGAAAAAACTCAAATTAATAGAAAAAGCAAGAAAAGGTACCGTCTCCTCGGAAGATATAATTAAGTATGCACATAGGATTAGTGCAAGTAATGCTGTGTGTCCCCCACTGACCTGGGTCCCAGGGGACCTACAGAGACCATATCCAACTGATTTAGAGATGGGAAGTGGGTCAAAGGAACAATCCTTCCACTAATAGTGTTAACAGTCATTTACCAGCGGACGCACTACAGCACGCAGACTGCCAGATGTCCTTGCTCCACAATATCCATGGCAGTCAAATTCATGTCAATGAATATGCTACCACCAAATCACAGTAATGACTTCTTGTTGGAACTTCCCGGACATAATAAGGAAAATGAAGATGATGTAGACTTAGTCAACAGACTCCTCAAGCAGTAGTACTGATTCTGATCAAAAAACATAAAAGACAAAATTCATACAGAATTGAATACAGTGGGGGAGTACCTCAGTGGCTCAGTTGGTTGAGCATCGGACTTCTGATTTTGGCTCAAGTCATGATCTCAGAGTTGTGAGATCGAGCCCTGCTTCGGCATGGAGTCTGCTTAAGATTCTCTCTCTCCCTCTGCCCTTTCCCCCACTTCACTCCCTCTCTAAAAAACAAACAAACAAACAAACAAACAAACAGAATTGAATACTATGGAATTCTGTTTCTTAAATAATTACAAGTCTGTAAAAAATAGCCAGATAATACTGGCTGTAGTAGAATTGTGCAGCCCATTAAAAATCACTGGACTTTCCTTTTTTTTTTTTTAAGATTTTATTTATTTATTTATTTATTTGAGAGAGAGACAGAGATAGTGAGCTGGGAGGAGAGGGAGAAACACATTCCCTGCTGAGCAGGGAGCCGGACGCAGGGCTCGATCCCAGGACCCTGAGATCATAACCTGAGCTGAAGGCAGACGCTTAACAGACTGAGCCACTCAGGTGCCCCTGTACTTTCCTTTTAAAGCAAAAAATCATGGTTTCAATTCTAAACCACTAAGTGAATATTTAAAGAATAATTAAAATTTACTGTTGGAAAAAAATTACTCATTTCAGTGCCGCTCCACCCTGTTATATTCCATTTATGTTGGATTTGTACATAGTAGTTCTGGAAATAAAAGTTGAAGGAAATGACCCATGTACCTATCACTAATCAGCTCTTGGAATTATTTAGAAAAGCATTTTAAATAATAGCAGTGGATCACTGAAAGTGTATCATATCTCAAAATAACAAAACCCTCATTTGAAAGTGAAGGCTGGTAACTTCTGTCACAGTAATGGGAGAAATTGTCTCAATTTGTACTGTCTGTAATTATTGTAATTTTTGTAAGTAGTTTTGTAAATACAAAACTTTTATTTGTAAAAAAATAAAAATAAAAAATAAAACTCCTCTAAAAAAGCAATGGCATGGATGGAGCTAGAGATTATTATGCTAAGTAAAATAAGTCAGTCAGAGAAAGACAAATACCATATGATTTCACTCGTATGTGGAATTTAAGAAACAAAACCGATGAATATAGGGGAAAGAAAGAAAGAGAGAGAGGGAGGCAAACCATAAGAGAGACTCTTGACTACAGAAAACAAACTGAGGGTTTATGGAGGGGTGGAGGGTGGGGAATGGGCTAGATGGATGATAGGTATTAAAGAGGGCAATTGTGATGAGCACTGGGTGTTATATGTAAGTGATGAATCACTGAATTCTACTCCTGAAACCAAGATTACACTACACGTTAACTAATTAGAATTTAAATAAAAACTTGAACTGTTCATCAAAAAGAACTGCTCTAAAAAAAAGGTCTTTATTAAAAAAAAAAAAAAAGAACCCTCACACATAATTGGATCTTAAAACAAAAGTTTAAAATAAATGAAGCAAAAACTTATAAACTGGAAAGAAAAATAGACAAACCCACCAGTTACATACTGTATTATTCCATTTATATGGCATTCTTGCAAAAGCAAACTATAGAGACAGACAACAGATCAGCAATTGCCTAGGACTGTGGGCTGGGGGAAGGGTTCACAACAAGAAGGCAGAGGGAAATGTTTTAGGGTGATGGAACTGTACAAAATCTTTATCGTCGTGGTGGTTGCAAGCCTGTATACATTTCTCAAAACTTACTGAACCCTACACTAAAAAGGGGGAATTTTACTATATGTAAATTAACTACTATTTTAATTTTTAAATGGGGGAAAATAAAAAAACATTAAAAAGCGACAGAAAATATTCATTGCAATCTCTATCTACAGCTATATATTCTTACTTCCAGCAATTCAATTAACTTTTTTTTTACATGTATCAATTAGGAAAACTTAGTTCCAAGATTAGCTCACACACATCTTAGCTGTGCTAAAATCGAAACTACCCCAGGGTTCACATTTCTCGTGTTAAAAATTAAATGAGTGCATTCAATAAACAAAGTAAATGATATCTGAGACCTCTTTCAGAATACATGGCATTGCCTTGATTCAGTATACATCTGTTTAAGCAATTCTTTTAGGTTTTGGTTTGAAACTAACCATCTTCATAAACTCATCTGAAAGTTGAAAACAAAAGTAATATGAATCGCTGTACAGCCAGAGATGTGGTTATTCAATGAAATTTAGAATCAGAAAGCAACTTTATGGTCAGACATTCCAAATCCTTATTATAAAGCACATTGGGTCCAGATGGGTTGATGCCCAGGGCAGCTTGTTGGTGACCACCCAGGACCATGTCAGATCATGTCAGCTGCTTTTGCTTCTGCTTTCCATCTCAATCCAGCACCTGGTGGAGTGCAGCAAGTGTGATCATGTCTTTCTTTAACTCCAAACTTCCCAATGCTTTCCCATCTCACTCAGAGCAAAATCCCAAGTCCATATAGTAGTAAGTATGGCCTCACATGATATACCCGCTTCTTGCTTCTGGGACTTTACTTCCTATGACTCATTGTCCCCATTCTTTCCATTCCAGGGACACAGAACTCATTGCTGTACCTCAACCACTATAAAGCTGGCTCCTCTTTGAGAATTCTCTTCCCTGGCATCACTTTGCCTCTGGTCCTCTCTCTCTTGGTTCCTCCAGGTCTTTATTCAAATGCTACCTGAAACCATCAGGCCATCCAATCTAAAGGTGCGACCCCCTATCCCCACTGATTGCATTCTTCTTAGCACTTATCAGTATGTGACCTGCTGTAGATCTTTAAATAATGTTTGCTTAGTTCTATCCAACTAGGATGGAAGCTCCACAGGACCAGGAAAATGGATAGGAGAGTTACTCCCAGGGAGCAGAATTAGAGTTAATCGAAGAACTATCCACCGTCAGCCACAGGGTCTCCACAGAGCCTCCCCAGCATTCATTCTTAAATGCCATGGACAGCGGATGCTCTCTGTCTCCCATTATTTAATTCTTTCCTGCACTGGAGATTGTGTTGCACTTATCCTGCACCTGTTTCACATCATTGCTGGTGTGAGGGAGACACACATGACTTTTCTATTGGACCATAGCTTTCTAAACACTGTTTGCAGACAGCACTGTGGTCTGGACTTGGCATTACATGTACTGACTGGGTGGGACACTGGGTTGTCTCCCTTGGAGATGGGCAAGAATATTCCCTTTGGGGAAGAAGAGTGCAAACAGATTATCTCATGCTACTGGATGGCTAAATGGACACAAAAATTCATACACTTCTCCCCATAGTATAGAGTTGTCACTGGAAGCTCTGGCAGCACCCAGGTGACAGTCCCCAGCCATCTCTTTGCTTCTAGGAGGGGCCACAGACATAGTCCTTGCCAACAGAACATAAACAGAAGTATTTTTGTCACTAACAAGTCACAGCAGGAGAAAAGTTGAGATGAGTCCTTAACCCTGTCATGCCCCTCCTGTCGACGGGGGAGTAGAGGTGCGAAGTGTGAGCAACCACAGACTCGAAACCATCACGGTCTGACCAGGACCATGGACTTGGACTTCTGTGTGAGCAAGCACCAAACTCCCACTGTGTTAAACCCCTGAAAGACTGGGGTCCTTTGACTGTACCAGCTCTTACTCTACCTGAAGCATGCTCAGAGTTGCTCTTTAAAAATTGTTCTCACCCTCTCCCAAAGCTAGAAAGTTAAGGGTATGAGCTAATGGCTCCCAAATACCACCAACACACACACACACACACACACACACACACACACACACACACAGTGCATTTGCCTAGAATGGACTCTCAAGTGACAGTTAACCGAACAAACAGGATCTCCTCGTTTATTTTCTCTGCATGCATAAATATGCATCATGCAGTGTTCTTTGATTATTACTGATGATGATTTTTTTAAAAAATGACAATTCCTGGTACCCCATTAAATCATAAAATGGAATTATGAGTACTAAACAGTGGTCACTATAAAGTGCTCTGTGAAGAGATCCAAGAAAATCTGAAAACTTGGGAGTCAGTGACAAGAAGTGCAAAAGAGAAGCAAGAGTTAGATGGTGAAGATGCCTCCTCACATGCCCGAATAAAGGGTTTGGATTTGATATTAAGTAAATGCACCTTTAGTAAACGTGTTTAAGATTCTCTCTACTTAAATATCCCCTGCTCGGAGACTTCTTCCGTTCCTGGAACACCCACCTAACTAGAAACTCTGTCCTTGAAGTGTGTTATGTCTCTTCGTCCAATGATCCCTTTCCTGTCCACCTTCCTCACTAGAACAGAAGCTTCCTGAGTCAGTCAGGGGTTGTTGTCTTACTCATCCCCCACGTATTCTCCGGACTGAGCAGATGATCTGGCCCAGGGTGGACATTCAGTAAGTAACTGTCGAATGAATAAAACGGGAAGTGTTTGTGACAGGTCTGTGTCACTCTGTGCATGTGCCTAGACTCACAAGAGTCTAGACGCATTGTACCAAATGGAAAATAAACCCTTCAACCTTAAAGCCAGAAATGTATACCTAAATATGTTGTAAGGGGGCCATATAATTGCCACGTTCTTCTTCAAGTTTTGCCAGTTCATGTTTCTATCAGTAAGAACACTGGTACAGTGAGTGCCGGGCTGCCTTGCTAGAACAAGCAGACATGAGCCAGCTTCCCTCTACCTGGAGAACATGGTAGTTAACAGCGTCATGGGGACGTATCTTCAAGCCACCCCAGAGCTGGAAAGCTCATTACTGACAATTAATGAGGTGAGTTTTTTCTTTTTTTTGAATTCTACATGCCAACCCTCATTGGGTTCCCTTGTCACCTCCAAAGCAGTCCTGCCCTGCCTACACACACTGGCATTGAAAATCCCTATTTGGGAATGAGAAAAAATACTTCTGTTTCTGTAATGCCATTCAGACATGATAAATAACACAGTAACCTAAAAAGTATTTATCATTCTCCAAATCCCTTTTCTGAGCCAAGGTGTGTGTTTAGCAAACAGCCAACTGCTTAAGGAATTGGAGAAGAATAAATTCTAGACACCAGTGAGATACATAAGGAAAAGCAAGATAACAGGTCTTCTTCTCAAGAGTATTTGGTTGAGTGTGTTAAGCCTGAAACCCTCACTGCAGGTAAAATTTATATCTAGTTCTTAACGGTATAAATAAAGCCCCTCAAGGGGGCAACCTGAAGTACATCAGGCACAGGAGCGTCTCCACTGAAAGGAACTCTCACGGGCATGAGCTGCTAAAAACCGTGCGGGTCTGTGGAGAATGAAATGCCACCAGGACCTCAGAAGCAGCAGTCCTGATTCCGGTAGCCGAGCAGATTTAAATGCCCGGAAGCCTCTGCCTGTGGCCTCACGCAGCAGGAACACAATAGTTCTGGGGTTTGTTTTTGTTTTTTAAGATTTTATTTAAGACAGAGAGACAGAGCGCATGAGCAGGGGGGAGAGGCAGAAGCAGACTCCCCGCTGAGCAGGGACCAGGACCGCCCCCCCCCCCCAGTGCGGGGCTCCATCCCAGGACCCTGGGATCATGACCCAAGCAGAAGGCAGATGCTGAGCCGACTGAGCCTCCCAGGCGCCCCTGCAGCTCTGTTCTTACCTGCTTATTCAGAGGTGATCAAGTTCAGGAAAAATAATTCATTATCACCAAACTCCTGAGAGATTGATTTATGAACCAGAATGCCAATATTATCAGTTGATAACATGAGCTTCAGCTGAGGAAGCAGTGGACGTCTCTTGTACCATCAATAGGTCTCTCTAACAAATTTATTTTCAGGCTACATTCCTTATTTTACTTAGTTCACCTATTACGATAAGCTCTTGGGTGATTTTCCCAGGAGTTAAAGACACTGAAATAATCACATATTTCTGTGATGTGAAGTTACTACTCAAAAATCAAAAGACAATGTTAATTAAGCATAGGGTTTGCTAATCCCCATAAAGTTACTGGATTACTAGCTGAAAATGCATGCGAATCTAGACTATTATATAAAAACAATAATCAGTTTATAGTTTATGTAAATTCACAACAAATGCTGTAATCAATAGAAATGTTTATTCTTTCCCATAGAAAAGTCATCTCTTTGTCTGATTCATGAATATATTTTTACAATAATGGTTTCTTTTAAATAATTTATGTTCACGTGAATTATGGATCCCACTGCCTTTCACACTAAAGACATGCAATTCTGCAAGCCATGTCCCGTGTATCAGCAAATTACTCAGGGAAATGGCACACATTTATTTGAAAAGCTGTGAGTCATTACCTTCAGATGCTGTTATTAATTAAAAGTGCAATGCTGAGAGGGATGGATTTCCCAATGTTAGCACTAAATTGATCTACCTCGTGATACAAAACCTGGTTTTGCTGAACTCTGAGCATGTAAGTACTGATTTTTTCTTGTGAATGTTATGTTCTCACTTTGAAGTCTAAAGTTGAATTTTCAATGCGGAACAAATTAAGATGTTATAAGCACCAAGTAGGTTTGTTATATCTGAAAGCGTATGAAGGGATTCTTTTAAAGATGGTTCAGTGAACATCTGTAAACGGTATATCTGAGTACTCTCTCCCTGTACATCTCATAGAGACTATATATTGAACTACTTGGAGCTTTTTCAAAAGAAAAAATGCTTGAGTTGTCATAGAATAAAAATACTGATAATAAACATTAACTGAAATTCTTAATGTTAGTTATCATTATATGTCACTGATATAATAATAAGTGCTTAATATGTAAGATTTTACTGTGGAGGAGGTATTATTAGACAATAATAGATATTAAATTGTATATATTGTTATTGTCCCTACTTTATACATATTGAGGTTCAGGGGGATATATAACTTCCTCAGTTCATGACATCGTTAAGGGGCAGTCAGAATTTGCTCTACTCCCTAGTATGTTAACTGAAGATACACTGCTCTTTTTAATGCCAACACCCTCTGATGCTCTTTAAAATGTACTGAAAGAATGAATTTAACAAAAATGATCATACTGAGTGAGATATAAATTACTATGGGGGATAGGAGTAAACTTTCCAGCCTATTCTGGATAATACAAAACCTTCACAGCCATGCTAGGGGAGGTGACTGACTACTGAGTGACCAGGTTGATTTCTGAGATGTCAGGAGGACCAATTTCATCAGACAATATCACTATGAAGTGGGGACACCCATAAATCATTATATATGTTACTGCACCTTCCCTACAGATTGTTGAGCAATTTTGCTTAATGTCCATATAAACCATAGAAAACAATAAAGAATCCAGAAAGAGACTCACACATCTATGGGCAATTGATTTTTGACAAAATATAACATAAATTGACCAAAGTGTAAGGGCTAAAACTACTAAACATACAGAAGAAAGCATATGAAAAAATATACTCAACTTTGAGAACATGAAGATTTCTTAGTTATGACACCAATTACAAAAACTATACAGCAAAAAAAATAAATTGGATTTTAATCAAATATAAAACTTCTGTTCCTCTAAGACAGTCTTCAGAAAATGAAAATACAAGCCACTGACAGAGTTTACAATATATCTATCAGACAAAATAATGATACTTAGATTATATATAGAATTCTTACAACATAATAAAACAACTAATGAAAAATAGCAAAATCCTTGCAATCTCTTAAAATAAGAACGCATAAAAATGGTCAATAAGCATCTGAAAAATGTTTGACATCTTTACTTGACATCAGGGAAATGCATCTTTACTTGACATCAAGGAAATGCCAAGTAAAACCTCAATGATATAATATACACCCTAGAAAGGCTAAAATTAAGGAAAGAGACAATACAACGCGGATGTAGAGCACCTGGAAGTCTTATACATTGCGTGTCAGAGTGCAAAACAGTACGATCATTTACAAAGCAGTTTAATAATATCACTATACCCAACAATCCAGGCATTACACCCCTCGATATCTACCCAAGAGAAATGAATACATATGTTCACCCAACGACTTTTAAACAGATGCTCCTAGCAGATTTACTCAGGTATCCAAAACCTGAAAACAACCCAAATGTCCATCATCAAGTTAGGAGATAAACAATTTGTGGCATACCCATATGTGTAATACTTCTCAGCAATTAAAAGGAAGAAACTATTTATACACTCAGCATCATGCTGAGCAAAAGAAGGCAGACAAAGAGCACATGCTGTGATTCTACTTATGTGAAATTGTGGAACAGGCGAAACTAATCTACAGTAACAAAAATCATACCAGAGGTATGCTAGTCATCAGAAGTAGAAAGGAGGAATTATTTCAAAGAGGCATAAACTAGCTTTTGGGGGTAGACATGTTCTATAATTTGTGTTGGTGTCTACACTGATGTATACATTTGTCAAAAGTCATCAAACTATATAATCAGGATAGATATATTTTATTAAATATGAATTATAACCATAATAAATTATATAAGAATGGCTACACTTTACCATTTTCACCTCAGATTGTCAAAAATTTAAAGATGTGACATTTTTTGTTAAGGCTTTGAGGAAACAGGCACTTTTGTACACTGCTGCTTGAAATGCAAATTGGTTCATGCAATATTTAGCAAACCTACTTAGCATTTATCTTTTGACTTAGCAATCCTACTTCTAGTAATTTACCCTAAAGATACACCTCAACAATACAACTACTATACATATGCATAAGGTTATTCATGGCAACATTGTTTATAAATGCCGATTATTAAGAACAACCAAATCCCCCCACACAGGAGTTGAAAAAACAGATACCTCTACACAAGGGGTATATTATGCAGCTTTAAAGAAGAATAGGGAACTGCTCTGTGAACTGATATAATGTGATTTCCAGGATACATTGCTAAGTGAAAGTAGAGTGCAAATATCTTTAGTTGGTGACCTTTTATATGAGAAGGAAAATGAAGAAAATAAATATGTATCTACTCACCAGTGCAGAAAGAAGTACAGAATGTATAAACAGAAAATAGATAGGAGGTAGGCTCAGAAGAACACAGAAGAGATGGAAGGTAACACCTACCAGCATACTATTTTTCATAGTCCGACTTTTAAAATGATTTCCATGTATCATATACACACAAGAAATAATAAAGTCAACAATAATACTAAAATAGAATGCAAACAGAAAGCAACCTAATTATATTTCAAATGAGAGACATAACCACACAGAAAAGAATGAAAAGAACCGACCCAAGTGACTTTTGGCCAGTATATCTTTATTAGATATCCTCAGGCTGAACAGAAAAATGAAACATAAACAAATATTAAATTCTAGTTATAAGGGATTTGTTTTCTTTTTTTTTTTCTTTTTCAGTGGGTGTGACTTAACAATTCTAATGCTACTGTCTGTAAAGTCTGGGATTGAGCAAATAAGTAAATATACTGTAGCCAGATGAAGCCAGGACTTTCCAGGTGAGGCATAGGAGGGAGGATTTGAGAGTAAACCTTTTATATTACATTTGAATTGGTGGTGCCAGAATGAACCCATGATTTGATAGATGGATGTAGATTTGATGTACATAGTGACATATACATGTATAGTTGATATGTTGAGAGATAAACAGGTGTGTGTGTGTGTGTGTGTGTGTGTGTGTGTGTATGCACACACACATATTTCCTGGCTGTGTCTGTTAGGAAGAACTAAACGCAATAATATCCAGTAGCAGTGAGTATATCTCATCATATTATGAGATATCATAACCTTGGTTTCCAAATAACATTCTCACTAAAATTAATCAGGACTCATTGGAAAGACTACTGATTCCAGGGCTGAGACTGCAGAAGAACAAGATGAGACAGAGCATATTACTATGCCAAAAATTAAGAGAGTGTTGAAAACATAATGGGGCCGTGACAAGGGGACACAGGAACCCATTTGCAGGGGCTCCCATTGGCTAAAATGCATTTACTATAGTAAGAATACATGATTCCATATTAAAGCGAAGAAATTAATAGTAGAAACATAAAAGTGCTCACACTTTAACTCCAAAGCATAAATTTAGAAGGAATGATCAAATTAGAAGAACACCGTTTGATACTCATTACAGCAATAATTTATTCTGGCAAGAATCATCAGTGGGTACTAAAAATAGTGGATGAAATATTTAAGGAGAAACAAGATATTGACCTATTCTCAAAGTATCTCCTCACATGATACTTATTAATAACAAAGATAAAGTAAGTAAGATTATATTAGTAAGATTATATTAGAGAAACCTGGAAGACATAACTTTAACAAAATGATCAAAATTAACACCATTGGTAAAAGAGCAAGTCAGTACTATATACCATCTGACATAACATACTAAAAACATCAGTCTGTGTTCTTCCAGTTACAAATGCACTCCCTGAATCCATTTGTTAGTAAACACCCAGCAATCACAGATCAGAGGATGCTGAACACAGTAACTAGCCTGCACTTGTCAAAATGTCACAGACTGATGAACTGTTCCAAGTTAAAGAAGACAAAGAAGTGAGAACTAAAGGCAACAAATATTCCTGGACTGGATCTTAGATCAATTTTTTTTTCCTTCTGCTAAAACAGACATGACTGAGATAATTGATTAAATTTGAATAATGACAGGTGGCTAATGAGAAACATAATACAACTGATAATTGCACTGCAGATATATAAAACAATGTCCTCAATTTCAGGAAACACACACTAAATTATTTACCTGGAAGGAAGAACATGTCTGCAACTTAACTTTAATAGGTTCAGAAAAAATTATATAACATATGTATAATTACCTTAGTATGTTAGTATATATTTATATGTAAAATAAATCTGGTATGAACATTTGAGGAATCTAAGCAAAGGGCATATGGGAATTGTTCATATTATTTTTGCAAATTCTCTGTAAGTCTGCTATTATTTCAAAATAAAATGCTTTTGAAAACTACCATAATTAGGCACATCATTGTAAAAACAGATAAAAACAAAAGATAAGGAGACCATATTGAGAAAAGACAAAAAAAGTAAAGACAGGAAAAAGATAATACAATGACAGCAAAAAAAGGAGAACAGAACAATAGAATGCCAGCTTACAAAGTATGAAAAGAAAGAAAAAAAGAAATGTCAGCCCTAAATTCTATATCCAGTGATAATATGCTCAGAAACTTAGAAGATAGAAAGACATTTAAAAAAATAATAAAAACTCAGAGAACTTATCACTAGCAGACATGCACCACAAGGAAAGGAAAGTTATCAGAGGAAAGCTGCAATCTTCTGGAAAAGATAAGGACCACCAAAATCAACATATGTATGAAAATATAAAAGAACATATTTTAAATTGCTCTCTTATTTTCTTTATAATATATGTAATTAATGTGGGGCTAAAGGTCTATGTAAAAGTAAATTAGCAAACAATATGTATGACAAAACACTTCAATAAAAAGACTGAAATTATTGCAATCATAAAAATGCAAAATCCAGCTAGATGCTATCTATAAGAAATGTCCTTTAGAGACAGTTTGAAAGTAAAATGATAAAAAAGGTTATACTCTGCAAGCAGGAGGCATAAATAAGCTGGAATGTTTATCTTAATATCAGGCAAACCAAAATTCAAGGCAATGTGTATCACCTGAGATAATGAGGGATATTTCATAATGATAAAAAGTTCAATGCATCATGAACACTTAATCATAAATGTGTGTGAACCTGACTGTATCTATTAAGGTTCCACCAGAGAAACTGAATCAGTAGAATATATCTATTAAAAGATTTATTGAATGGAATTGGCTTACATGGCTGTAGGGGTTGGCTGGGCAAGTCCAAAGTCTATAGAGAAGAGCATCAGGAAAGGCACGCTGGAACTTTCAAGCATGAGCTGAAACTATAGTCCACAGCTAGAATTTCTTCTTTGGAGAAGCCTCAGCTTTGCTCCTAAAGCTTTTCCACTGATTGAATCGGGCCCACCCACAGAGTAATCTTCCATACTTAAAGTAAACTGATTATAGACATCAATCCAATCTACTAAATACATTCACAGCGTACCCTAGATTAGTGTTAACTATACAACTGGGGACTACATGCTAGACGAGTTGACAAATAAAACTGAATATCAAACTGAGCATAGAACTTCAAAATACACCAAACAAAACCTCACTGAAGGAAGATATAGACAAACCCACAACCATAATAGATTTTAATACCTCTCTCGGTAACAGAGAAAAGAACAAGACAAAGAATCATAAGCATAAGGAATAACTGAACAGCATTATCAACTACCTTGATTAACTCACACTTAAAAAATAAAATATTGTAATATAAAGCAATCATTGGGTATGTTATGTAACATATTACCCCAACTTTAGTGGCTTAAAACAACACATCTTTATTATTTCAGTTTCTGTGGGTTAGGCACCTGGACATGGTTTAGCTGGGTCCTTTGCTTTGTTGTCTCATCAGGCTGTAATGCAGATGTTGATTGGGCTGCAATTTCATCACGTGTCAGACTGGGGAAGGATCAACCTATAAGCTCCCTCCAGTAATTGGAGAATTCATTTCCTGGCAGCTGAAGGATTCATGAAGCTTGCTTTACTAAATCCAGCAAGAGAGAGAGGGAGACAGAAACAGAGGCCAAAGACAGAGAGAGACTCCAAGACCAGTCTGTGAGAAGGACAGAATCTTGTATAACACAATCACATAATTACGGGAGTAATTTGCCCTATTCTATTGGTTATAAGCAAGGCACAGGTTCCACCCAACCTCAAGGGGAAGGAATTACATAAAAGCACAAGTACCAAGAAGCAGGATCTTGGGGGCCAGCTTAAAATCTTTCTATGACAATACCCAAACCCAACAACTGAAGAAATCATACATTTTCAAAATTCACATGAAAGGAAAGATAGAAATATATATATATCAGAAAACTAAAGAAAAGTTTAGAATCCAGAGCTAAACTCTAACTTAAGGAAGCTAGAAAAAGATGCACACATTAAAGCTAAAATAATTAGTAGAAAGGAAATTATAAAAATAAGAACAGAATGAATGAAATGGAAAATAGACAACTGAAAAAATAACAAATCACAGTGCTTGAGAGAGTAAAGGTGAAAAAGTTTAAAAAAAAAACCCTCAAACTATCAAAATCATAATGAAAATGAGATATCATTACAGACCCTACAAGTAGTAAAAGGTAAATGAGGGAACAAACTTTTTGCCAATAAATTTAATGACATAGTTGTAGTCACATTTTTTTGAAAAACACTTCAAAAACTGACTGAAGGTGAATAGAAAATATGGATCGCCCTTTACCTCTTAAAAAGATTGAATTCATCATTGAAAACCTTTCCACAGTAAAAATTCTAGGCCTAGATGGCTTCACCAGTAAATTAATTCAAAGACTAAAGAGTAAATACTACCATCATTTCAGAAATTAGAGTAGGAAAAAAATACCAATTCATTTTATTTAACCAAAGCAAACCAGATAAAGACATTATAAGAAATGAGAACTATAAACTAATATCCCTCATGAAACTTGATAAAAATACACTTAGCAAACATGAATAAATCAAATATAGAAATACATAAAAAAGACATCATGACTAAGAGTGTTTTAGCCTAGAAACGTAAAGTTGATGGAATAATTAAATATCAATTAATTCACCATATTAACAGAGAATGAGATTAACCATATAATTTTATCAAAAAATGTAAACAAACATTTGATAATATTCAATCCTTATTCTAATAAAAGTTCTCAGCAAACAAATAAAAGGAAACTTTCTCAAATTAATAAGTCATTTAAAAATATAGTTAACATTATACTTAATAGGAAAAGTAATGCTTTTTCCCTAAAATGGAGAGATGTCTTCTCTCACCATTTTTATTCAACATTGTTCTGGAGGTTCTAACCAGTGAAGGCAAGCAATAACATTGAAAATATATATCCACAAAAAAGATTATTTATATAGATAAATGATAGATGATAGATAAATAGATAGATGATAGATAGATTAGATAGATAGATAGATAGATAGATAGATAGATAGATAGATACACATACCAGAATTTCATAGCAGCTTTATTCATTATAGCCAAAATCTGGACACTATCCAAATGTCCATCCACAGCAGAATGGATTGAAACATAGTGCCATAAAATGGAGCAAACTACTGATACATATGAATTAATTTCAAAATATTGAATAGAGCAAAGAAACTGGACACTAAGAAATACATCTTATATGGTTCCATTTATATGAAGTTCTTAAACAGGAAAAAATATGATGGTCAAGAGCAAAACACTGATTGCCTCTTGGGACAGAATTGAAGGAAAAGGCACAGATGGACTTCATGGAATGCAGGAAAGATTCTGTACCTTGGTAAGGATATCAGTTATCCCAGTGCATGCATTCATCAAAAATCATCTAACTGTACACTTAAGACCTGTGCATTTCATTTTATGGAAATTTACCTCTAAAATTTTTATTTTGATTTTTATTAAAGATTTTATTTATTTGAGAGAGCACGAGCAGAGAGGGGAAGAGGAGGAGGGTGAAAGAATTTGAAGCACACTGCACTGAGCATGGAGCCCGACAGGGGGGCTCGATCCCACAACAGGGAGATCATGACTTGAGCCAAAACCAAAAGTCAGACACTCAATTGATGGAGCCACCCCTACCTCTAAAATTTTTAAATGAACTGTAGGAAAATATTGGAACTGAATTAATAGTATGAGCTGTGGTCATGGGGTCTAAAACAACTTTTTAAATATGTAAGGCTTGAAAATGAGTAACTATGTTGAAGATTTAAAAAACGGAAGCACAGATTCACAGCGGCAGAGTAAAAGTCGTGAGCCCCAAACATTGTATACTTACATCAGCCACCCACCACATGATCCTGGTGGTCCATTGCCTGCTGTTCTAGCAAGGAAGAAAGTTCTGTCCCTGTAAGTAGAACTCAAGTAGACTCGTGGTCAGCGAACTCCCCTGAAGCCAGCAGCACCTGCCATGGCTGGATTCCGATGAGGTGATCGGTTGGAGAGAGTGGACGAGGAGCCGTGAGGTTTCTCATCAAGCTGAAGAGGAGCGGCGAGGCATTTGAGGTGGAGGAAAATGGTGAGGCCACTGGAGTCCTGCAAAGAGGCCGATGGACAACCGAAGATTCAAGCACAGTGATTCAAAAGTAAAAGATTACCGGTAAGACACTCCTGAGCTGGTTTATTTCAAGGTAACAAATAACATCACAGGAAATGAAATGCACCAGTCCAATAAAACCTGGACATGGTGAGGACGGGGGAGGCTTATTTTGGCAAGGAATTGAGATCTTTGGGACCTGAGATTTCGTTTTGGCTTCATCCATGTACTTCTCAATTTCTGTCATTTGACCTTTTTTCTTTTCATTTTTCCCATTGAAAGATGAAATAATGAATGTTCTTTCAGCCTTTTCTATAATATTGATAAATTGTGGGGGTAAATTTAATCAGTACAAAATTATCCAAGTTTAGCACTTGGCAAGAAAAATACTAATTCACAGATACAAATAATCTAAAATTTGTTTTTTTATTACATGAGAAATCACAGAATAAAGATTTATCTTAAGGGAAAATATCAAGAGTTAGACAGAAATGTTTTATAATACACACCTCAAACTGTAGGCGAGAAAAAAGCCCTCCAATCTCAGATATTTCTTTGAGTATACCTAGTTTTTCACTAAAAATAATTAAATGAATTTAATGCTAAGTGATGTTATGTCACATTAATGCTTTATTTTAGAATATATTCATGCAACTCCATCAGGAGCATGTGAAAGTGCAAATAATGGCAAGACTGTGTCCCTTGTTCTGATTTTTTTCCCTTGCATCTTACTGGTACTCCCTGGTTCTTCCTAACTTTATTTTGTTTTGTTTGCCTCATAAACAAGTGAGAAAATCTTCTGGTTCTTTTCTCAAGAAGGAAAGTAGATCTGAACCAGCTAATAAAATAGACTCATCAATTTTCAAAGTGTTAAGTCCTTCATGTGATCCTGGACTCAGTAGTTGGAAATGTTAATATTCTGAGAATTACTGGTGAAGACCTTAAAGTGCAATTATTAAATTCAGCGCATTGATTGGAAATTATTGCACTGTATATTTTCCAAGTCACATTTTATGGAATTACATGGATTATTATATTAGTAACCTCATTGTCTAATTCCCTTATAGCAAAGTTCCTTCACACAAAGTTGGCTAGGTTAAAAATAACAATTCTACATATTCAAACATCTACCCGAGCTCCCAAACAGTATGGGAAAATGGCATAGTAGCATAGTAGAATGAAAAGTCATATTTGGTTCTCTTACACTTTTCCTAGGTCATCAATAACATCCTGTTCGCTCCTTCTCCATTGTGCAGATAGCACTAATTTATGTGAAGGTTTGAGTCCTGTCATAATCCCCAAGCCCCAGGCAGCCAAGCATCAGTTAGCAACTGTTGGATACCAAGTTACTAAACGCTTTTCACTATGAACTATCAAGACCCAAATGGAAAGTAACAAGAATCCTACAAAAATAACAATAGATCATTTGTTGCAAGTGAAAACTATGTTAACTAGTTGCATATGACTTTAGACACAGGTGGAGCAATCACTGAATGGTTAATAAAATAGCTATTTCCCCAGAAAAGACACATTCAACGCGCAGTAAAAAGAGGAAGGTGGTAGAGAGGGGTCAGAAGCAAAAAGAAAGTAGAGGACTTTATTTTATAGCTTTTGTAAAGCATTTTTTCCCAAAATGTTTAACATGTCCTGTGAATTCTCTTAAAAAGGTCAGACTCAGGGGAAAATTTCATGTAACTTCTTATATTGAAGACATAAAGAAGCAAAAGGACATGAATTAATGATTTCATGACTTCCTGCTTTCTATTTCCTTTCTGCTCATCTCTTGGCTGGGAAAATGGAACAAAGCAATGAAAAATAGACAACAGTAAAAGAGCAATAGAAATGATCCAAGTGGCCACTAGAATATTCTAATGATTCTGCATTTTGGTGATGACATCATTACATCAACATAATATTTCGTGGCTTTATTATCGTGTTAAAATTATATTGTCTTAGGTCACGTATGCTGAGCATGCCAAGGGCTAATGCTAATAACTAACTGTCAACTCTTCCATAGATGATATGATTGATGCCAAGAGCCTTGAGAGGTCCCACAGCCCCCAAATGGCCAACTCTATAAACTGGCTAATATCTCATGTTCAGAATGTGCTTTAATTCCTTTACCATATATGCTTGGTCCCTGTTAAAATTCAAATACCCCAGAGTGGACGTATGCCATGCTTAAGGCATTTGTCGTGTTGTGTGAACAAAGGATCTGAGCGCAGGTTTTTCAGAGACTGTTAGATGCTACCATATCTACCAGCCCCATCCTCCTTCATAAAAGGACGACATTTCCCAGACTTTTGCCACAGACCACAGTCTGTCAGATCTAAGTAGAAATTATTCAGGGAGGGTTTTGGAAGTAGAGCCGCCACATTGTGTGGGTGGCTAAGGGAAAAGATAGAAGGGGCTGGGTTGTTGGTAGCAGAAAGGATAGTGCCCCTCTTCCAACCTAGATGACCACTTCCAGGCTTCTTGAGATGTGAAAAAGAAATTGTTCAATACAGATTCATCTTTTTTAGCTAATATTGTTGGGATTTTTATTATTTGCAAATGAACAAAATTTCTAACTAAAGCAGCAGGAAATACAAGTATAGAAATGCCTTCGAAGACTGAAATCAAAACGAATGTATGACATAAGTTGACAGTTTGACAACATTTGATGTTAATTCTTACAGATAATGGAGCCGAGCGAGTGGCACAGACATAGGCGAGGGAGGGGGAGAAGGACCCACTCGCTGCAGGTGGGCAGCTGAGGAGCACGTGGGGGTCCTGGGGGCGGGAAAGCAGCCCAGAACGAGGATGCCCAGGTTCCAGAGACAAGTGCGAGCGAGACAAGGTCTCGCTCCAGCAGGTGCAAGATGGCATTTGGGGCATCCCCGCTTTCCTTAGCGCACACACACACACACGTCCCCACATCTTGGGACCCAAGGTTGTCCAAACCTAACAGCTTTTTTCCTTACCTGCACCCCAGGACCATTTAAAACACAGCCGTGGGACAGTCTGAGGTCAGCATGCTGCCGTCAGTAGGAATGCAGAAGGCAGGTGACTTTGCTTTACCCCTGGCCAAGGGGACAACCACCAGCATCCCCCCCCCCCCAGCTCCACACATTGTTAGGGCACAAACACGACGTGCTCTGTAGAGACGAGCTGTCCCACCAGAGCCTGGCCCTCCGACCTGGGAAGAGTGAGTGAGTGGGACAAGATTCATGCCTCCTCCATGTGGGGGCAGGAAGAAAGGGGAAAGTGGGCACACACACACACCATACCACACACACACCACACACACACATTGTACCACACCACACACACCACACACACCCCCACACACTATACCACACATACCCACACACACACACACACACATCATACACGTACACACATCACACACAATACGTATAATAGACACATACCACATACAATTGCACACATACCACACATACACACACACACGTGTGGGCACAAATATTCAGAATACACATGCTCTGGGACAGGGCTTCTTTCCAGCATACAGCTCACGCATTCAGTGCTCAGCCGCACCTCATTTGGCTCAGCTCTAGCATCATGTCGGCAAATGAAGCAATTGTTTTAGTGATGACTGATGCAGTACATTTTTCTTCCCCGGAATTTTTCCATTGTCTGTTTGGGCTAATGTTGGACTTCATTTTGAATCCAGGGATCCTAATGATTAACTTTATGTCCTAATAAGTCCTCAAGATTTTCTAGAAAAAAAGTAAAGATGCATGGATAAAAGAAGTATCCAAATATCTTTGCAACCTTAACATAAAGTTTCTAGATCTCATATAGTATTTGTGCTACAATAACATTGGCAATGATGAAACCCAAACTTTTTATTTTACAGGTGAGCAACCTGCATCATAAAGTAGTGAAGGGAGTTTCTCAGGATCATCCCTGGCTAGTAGCAGGATTAGGACTTTTCCCAGGGCTTGGGACTCATACAGAACTCATTCGCTGCTTCCCTGTCATGACAAAGCCTGATTTCTCCCTCTCTATAAGAACTGCTATAAAGAGCCTAGACCTGCAGAGCAGATGAATGCTTTGTGCTCCCACAAAGCTACTGAAGGCCAACAACATATGGCCTGAAGTCTTAGGAAATATGGTCAAAGAAATTTATTCCCAAAGCCTGATCACAGATCTTCTAAAATTTCCAAAGATTGGCAAAGACCATCAATCGCCATGATGAGGAGCGATAACAAGATACATCCTGCTAAATATGAAAACAGAATAGTCTTTCAAAGCAGGTGATTCTCAATTTCATTTAGTGGATTTCTTTCTGCTGAACGATTCTGTTTCTCTAAAGTCATTCTAACCCTCCAGGGTTGTTGAAGACTTAATTTTACACCCTTTCTTAGAACTTTATCTTCTGTAATAACTGTCATTTGCTTAAGTGCTATAAAATCAAGATGACATAATCCTCTCCCTTGAAAGAACAAAATGGTGAAATTACCACCAAAAATTTTTTTTAAAAAAGACATCTGCTTGCACTTGGTTATATACCAATTGAGAGTGACAATAAGAGACAATAAGATCATTGTCCATAGAGAATTAAAAAATTTAAAGAGTCTGTTTTTAATTATCACCATGTCCCTGTAATTCTAAACAACATTGGTGATAAGCTATCCCTCCCCACTGTGGCAGACCACCGCCTACACCCACCTTGGTCCATCCCTGCCTATACTGTTCAGTCTCAGCTTTACACAGTCAGAGTCGACATTAGACTAATCTAATGGTCAGTAGTTACTGTAGTGTCCAAGGTCTGGGCACATGGTCTGAGAAAGGTACATCATAGTCCCTTTCTAGAGATTGATATGGATGCTCTGAGTAAAAGCGTATCTGACTTAGATCCCACAGTGCTTGTAACTATGTAAGCCAGGAGCTAAGAACGGTCTCAGAGTGCTAAGAGAACTTGCTGGGATGAGGGTATTTTGGATGGAAGTGGAGCCAAGACACGGAGACACAGATTCACGATGATGTGTCTAAAGCTAGAGATGTGGCCAATTCTGATATTAAGCCAACATCTTTTCTAAGTTAATTTGAACTTTTGGATTCTGTCACTTGCAACTGAAAGTATCCTGACTGATAAAACATCAGATTTGCATAGTCTGTATTTCCCAGTACACTGTCAAGTGCCAAATTCCTTCATGTGCTTCTAGTGTCTGATTTCAGTTCAATTTTCCATGCTCTATGAAGTCTCAATTCTTCTGATGGGCTTATTTGGGCATTTTCTGAAATCCTTTTGAACTGTGTCTATTGGCTTTACTCACAATATCAAAACCTGGCTTCTGTCATTTTCTCCTATTTAATCTTCTCTAGAAGATAATGGGTATTAAGGGTTAAAATATCTGTAAAATATATTTACAACTAAGCAGATAGTCATCGATCATACAACTGTGTAGCTATAAATATGCAGATATTATCCCCTTATCTTGCGCATGAGTAGCACCTACTTTTCCTTGAAATTCTCCCTTCCCTTGGCCTCCACGATACCTCTTTTCTTGTCTAACTAAAATATGAGCAATCTTTTCTCTTTCCAACATGCTTCCACAGCTCCCTACGGTGCCTTTAAGTGTAAATGAAAACCTCTTTTCTGGCACAGGTCACGATGTGGAATCATGGTTAGCTGATGGGCTGTGGCTCTGATTGCATCTTCTCCGCTAGTTAGAATTTAAGCTTCCTGAATCTTCAAGACTCTTATGTGCTCTGTTACTACTGTGTCTGGGTCACTTGGTGTCCTTCCCCTTGAGCATTAGGCATTCAGTAGTTGTTTGCAGGATAAGTGAGTAGATGAATCAAAACTGGATGTCCCACACCTTTCTGGACACACCTTTATGCCTCTGCCGCCCCGGGGCCCTACGTGCCAGCACAGTGCCTTGCCGCCGTGCCCACCTTGCTGACCTCACTCCTCTTCCCTTGGAACCTCTTCTCCCCTCAAACTGGAGAGCTCCTACCATTATTTTCACCTATCTCCTCTCTTTTGAGATTTGTCCTGAAGTCTTTCCTGACCTCTCCCCTCCTCCACCATCAGGATTAGGTGCTCAGAACATCCATATCAATCTCTAGAAAAGGACTATGACAAAGTAGGTAAGAGCCTTCTGGAACGCTTTGTCCCAGTAGTTACCACAGCGCATTGTGGTAGTCTGAGCATTTGTCTGCCTCTATTGTCGAGTGCAGGAATGCTGCCATTTCCGTCGGTATCTCCAACACAGCAACACATCTTTTAATGCCAAGATCTACTTTGAAGATGAAATCATTTATTGACAGCAAGAGACTTGGATTCCAGGTTTACTCAAGGACACTGTAGGTCATTTCTGTTCCCTGTTACAGTTTCAATACCCTGGCATTAGCATCATTCCACAAAGATGTTTTAATATATAGAATTTGTCCTATAATTCTGTCATTGAATTAAAGAAAAATCCCCAGAAAATAGAGGAAAAAAAACCATTGCTACCAAGTAAATCACTTAACCATAAAATAGATGTGTTAAATCACTATGAATCATTTTTTTTAAATTTTACTAGTTCACCATATGTCACTGTAGTTGGTTGTTTGCAAAATTTCTGCCATAATTACCTCCCTGTGTCCATGCACTTGCATAATCCCCTCCCACACGGAGCCCGGGCTTGCCCATGTTACTTGTTTTAGGTGGAACAATAGTAAATATGAAAAAGGCAGAGATTTGAAAAGTGCTTGTGCAATGGGTCTTGCTGTCTCATGCTGCAGGTTTTTCTGTCATCATGTGAAGGATCCTGGACTCACCTCACAAAGTAGGTAAGAGCCTTCATGGAGCAGAAATGAGCCAACTGGCTAAGCATCCCAGACATCCCACACACCCTAGACCAGCCAGCCTGCCAATGACCAGACATGAATGAGGCCATCCAGATCATCCAGTCCCGGTCAAGCCCATGCAGACAGAAGAGCCCCAGCCTACCTACAGCACCGTGGGAAAGAATACATGTCTATTGTTTCTAACCACTACATTTGGCAATGGTTCATTATTTAGTGAAAGCTAACTAAGAGAGTTACAGAATTTGAATAATTGGGCTAGACCCATAAGATCTATAGTCAAACCAGAAAAGTACTTTAGTTGAAGTAACTAAACTCAATAGATTTTTTATGTAGTACCGAAATAGTCATAGCTTTGAAAACTATGTCTTATCTTCAAAATCCATCCATTGACTCAACAAATGTTATCGAGCACCTATCTGATGTGCCCAGCACATATTTACATAATTCATTCAGATAAGATACTTCAAGTTAAAACAGTAAATCATTTGAGACTCATACTCCAGTTCAGGATGTACCTTTGCTCAGATAAGACTTACATGCAGAAGCATGAGGATGAGGATGAATGAAGGGATGACATTCAATGAAAGTGCAGAACAGTTTTTCTCCTGACTTAGAAAGAGAAGGAGAGAAAGAAATAAAGGCAGATTTTTATTTTTCTTCTGAGTCAAAAAGAAAATAGGAAATAAATATTTGTTCTCACTTGGTAGGGACTTGAGAAAAAATGAAAGGCTGCGTGGCATACTGGTGGAGAATAGGCATAAATGATGATTATTTCCTGGTCCACAGCAGCCACGGGGTGATGTGACGTCAGGAGGAAAAGAGAAGACAGGAAGGAGCCAGCTCATGTGTTCTCCTTGCAAGCTGCTCCTGGAGGATGCAAAGTCAATGCTTCCATGTGGCAGAACAGTTTGACAAATCATCCTCAATCACCCTTTCATTCTCTAAGTCCATCTGAAAAGAAAGTGGCTCCTTCTCTTCTTCAAGGGTATCATCACTTTAGTGTTGAGCTAGGCTTGTGCTCAAATTCATTATGAGTCTCAACCCATGCTTGAGACTCATAAAATGTAGGAAATGACTTGCTTTATATCGGGGAAAGACAGAGTCATAAAGTGGCAGGAAGAGAGAGAGATAAAAGTCATAAAAGGGCAGCAGCAATGCCAAAGTACATAATTGAAGAGAATCTGTCCCCGGGGAGGTGTGTTCCAAGGAAAGGATGAGCTAGTGCCCACACAGGCTTGTGGTTTTAAATGAAAAGACTTATTAGACAACCGAATCAGTGAGACAGCCCTGAAAAGCAGTGGAGTGCTCTGCTCTGGGACCGTCCTTCAAGCAAAAGATCACTCCAGGTTGACTTACATAAAACCAAGCACACCAGGGACAGGCCAGAACAGGTAGGAGTCCTACCGTGGGCTTGTGGATGCCCATATTCTCATGCATCTGCATGTGCCCACAGTCTGTCCATAAATATATAACATGTATTGTATACATTACCTATAGTACACATAGTACTCACATAAGTGGGCTGGGATTTTAGATCGTGGGCTACTTCTGGCCCTGTTTATGAAGCCTGGATATGGTTCTGAATAGGTTCCCTTCAGAAAGAGTTTAAGGCAACTCATTAGACAACCTTTCGAAAAACCAATTGTTTAGTTAATTCAGTAAACAAACTATGTGTTAAATACTCCTTAAGTGACAAGCCCTATGCTAAGCCCAAGACATACAATGAGGGACAAAAACAGAAAAAGGTGTATGCTCTTATGTAGTCTATCATCTAGCAGGGAAGCAGAGAATTACCAAACAATCACAAAAATAGATGCATAATCACCATAGTTATAAGTGCTAAAATCAAAAACGTGCCACCAACGGGTACCATAAAAGTATGTGACCTAATCAAGGAGATCAATAAAGAAATTACTTCCGAAGTATAATCTGTAGGATGAGAAGAAACTACCTAAGTGACACGGATAGGGGTGGGAGGAGGAAAGGGCTCAGCGTGAGGGGAGCCTGTGGTGAGGGATAAGATGGGGTTTTCACTGTCTTGTGAAGGTCACTGCAGCTCAATATAGAACATAAGACAGAGGGTGATGTGGGATGAGACCACAGAATTGGGGAGAGGCCAGGCTGGCCATGGCTTCAAAGCTGTATGGAAGATTCTAGATGGTAGCAATGAAAACTTTAAGCAAAAGCTAACTTAGCCAGATTTGCTTTTTGAAAAGAAAGAGGGTGCCATGCAGGGAATGGCATTCCAGGTGAGAGGTGGACATAATTTGTACCACTGAAGAGGTAAAGGAGGTGGTAAGAAGGAAACGGATTTCAATTCATTGTGATATAATCAATTCCCTTCTCATGTTATTTTCTTTGAGCACTGAATCAATTGACAGACAAATATAATATGCCTTGGATTTTTAATCATTATTGATAGGATTTATGCAACCATCTTTATTGGCACAGATTTGGAGGCATCAACTGTTATAGACTGAATTTTTGTGTTTTCCCAAAGTTCATATGTTGAAACCCTACCTGCCCCCAGTGTGATGGCAGCATAGGTGGAGCCTTTGGGAGGTAATCAGGGTTAGATGAGGTCATGAGGGTGGGGCCCTCATAATGGGATTAGTGCCCTTACAAGAGTCACCAAAGAGCTTACATCTGGGCTCTGCTGTCTGCCATGTAAAGATACAAGAAGTAGGCAGCCTGCAACCCAAAAGAGACCTCGCACAAACCCAGCCATGCTGGCACCCTGATCTTGGACTTCCAGCCTCCAGAATTCTAAGAAATAAGTTTCAGTTGTTTATAAGCACCCAGTCTCTGGTAGTCTGTTTTAGCAGCCCAAACCACTGACCTAATACCAAACTCCGTGTTATACTACTGTTTTCCAGTCTATGTTCCACCAAACAGTTGTGTACTACAAAACAGCTCAGGCTATGGAAACATTGGGAAACTGCATACAAAATCCCCCTTTGTATATGAATGTCTCTGAGTAGTCTTTTATAAGAGACACCCAGTGGACATCATTTGACCCAACATCTACAAAATGTATTTGATCCAGAAACATTTATTGTTTTTTGTTTTGGAATCCTGTTATTATTCTGAATATCCATTTATAGACTTTTTAAAATAGGATCATAATAGGGGCGCCTGGGTGGTGCAGTTGGTTGAGGATCCAACTCTTGGTTTTGGCTCAGGTCATGATCTAGGGTCGTGAGATTGAGCCCTGCATCAGGCTCGATTTTCAGCGCAGAGTTGGCTTAAGTTTTTCTCTCCCTCTCCCTCTGACCCTCCCACTTGTGCTCTCTCTCTCTCTTAAATAAATAAATCTTTAAAAAAATTAAAATAAAATAGGATCATAATAACTTATTTCAGGTACTGTGAGATTGTGATTTAAAGTCTTGATTGCCACCCACACTTTCTTAGAACTTCATTAATAACACAAAAGTTTTCCAAATGAGTCAAAAGTATGAGAATTAAGGATCCACAGTTTCCCTTTGGGGTGAATTGATAATGATTAGCCTTCACATTCTTTCTCCAAATACAATAGTGAATTTCCTTTTTCTGAGCAAGAACATGCCTTACCTTTCCAGGAACTTTGTCTGACCTGTAACACTTGCTCTCTTACAGAACCCAGCACTTGTTAAGCCCATAAATGTGCTTCCCAGGGAATATTCCATTAACAATATCATTAAGAAACCAAATTCGTGCCAACTTTTTAAACTCTATTTTAAAAATGACAAGGAATAAGAAAAGGGAAATAATATAACTACAATACAGTGTTTTAAAATATTTTTCTTGCCTTAAAAGGAGATATAAAAAACATCTATTTTTTTTAAATTAAAGTATGACTGGCATATAATATTATAGTCATTTCAGGTGTGCAAGATGATTCAATGTTTGTATCCACTGCAAAGTGATGCCCACAGTAAGTCTAGTTATATCATACACAGTTAAATTTTCTTATGAGAACTTTCAAGATCTACTGTCTTAGTGACTTTCAAATATGCAGTACAATATTATTACTCTAGTCACCATGCTGGACATACATTCCCAGGACTTATTTATTTTATAACTGGAGATTTATTCCACTTGATCCCCTTCACCCATTTCACCCATGCCTTGGCCCCATCCCCTCTGGCAACCACCAATAATCTCTCTCTATCTATGAGTTTTGTTCTGTTTTATTTGTTCATTTGGAAGAAGAAGAAGAAGGAGAAAGAAGGAGAAGAAAAAGAAGGAGGAGGAGGAGGAGAAGAAGAAGAAGAAGAGGAAGGGGAAGAAGAAGAAGAAGAAGAAGAAGGAGGAGGAGGAGGAGGAGGACGACGACGAGGAGGAGGAGGACGAGGAGGAGGAGGAGGAGCATTTAGTGGTAAAGCAATAATGGCAGGAACAGCAATAACCACTGTGGACTGAGTATCTTTAACAGTGTGGGCATCACACACACATTGTTTCATCTTTGCTACTGAGCTTTAAAGGAGCTAGTTTTTATCATCATTATGTGTCAGTCCGTTTGGGCTGTTGTAACAAAAATACCATAGACTGAGGGCTATGAACAGCAGACACTTGTTTCTCACAGTCCTGGGGGCTGGAAGTCCAAGACCAAGGTGCTGGCAGGTCTGGAATCTGGTGAGAACCCACTCTGGTTCACAGATAGCTGTCTACTACCTGTGTCCTCACTCAGTGGAAGGGCAAGGGAGCTTTCTGGGGTCTCTCCATAAAGGCACCAATCCCATGCATGAGCACTCCAACCTCATCACCTAATCACCCACCAAAGGCCCATCCTCTAATCCCATCACATTGGGGGTTAGGTTTCAACATATGAATTTGGGGAGGGCACAAACATTCAGTTGATAGCACCCCAATTTACAGATGTGCAAACTTAAACTAAGACAAAGTCCAATATCATTTCTAGTTACAGAGCCAGAAACCACCATCAAGACTGGAACCCAGATCTGCCTGTCTGAAAGAAGGTTCTCTTCACCCTACCACCATCCTTCCTCAACACTGATTGAATGCCAATAGACACCCAAAACTGTGTTCATATAAATTTATGCATTAGGGCTATTTATTTATTTATTTATTATTTTTGCTTGGCGCTCTTGCAATCACATCACCAAACTTCTCAGAAAATAATTCTATTACTTTGACCTTATTTACACTATTTAGAGAGCTGCTGTATTTCCCAGTGTACTCAGCATGTGCATTCCTGCCGCGCTTAATGACCACTTTGCAGAGCCATAAACTGTTTTCCCACATAATAATAAATTTCAACTACTCCCCCAGTGTCTTCTCTTTTTCAAAGAAGATATTTAATGGAATATACTTAAAAATAGAGGCCTGCAGGAAATTGAGTAATCACAAGTATTAATTCATTCAATAAATATTCAACAAGAATCCATTCTGTCCAGGCGCTGTACTGGGGACTGCACATAAAACGGTAAACAAGACACACTTTTTGACCTCAAGGATCTCGCAGTGTGATAGCAGATACAGACAAAGAAAGAGAATTTATAATGTGAAAAGCACTACCTTAGAGGTAAGTACAGGTGCTCTGGGATTAATGACTCTGTGTGCAGGTTCTGGAATAACCTCCTGAAGAAAGTGATGTCTCTGCTAAGAACATGAGTAGAACTGAACCAAATGAAGAGAAGAATGCAAGTGTTGTACACACACACATACACACACATACACACACACACACACACACACACAGATAGGCCTGGATAGGCCTCCAGTCTTGATAATATACAAGAAAGAAGTAGCTGGAATGCACAACGTGAGGATGAAAACTCAATAAGAATCCTCAGAGTTATAGAAAAATTATTTTTCAAGCAGAGAGCCATATAACCAGATTTGTATAGAGCCAGCACTCTGTTTTCAAGGTGGAGAATACATCGGAGATAGTGAAATCTGAGGCTGGAGTTTGAGTTAGAGGCTGTCACTGCAGGACATGACGTGTGACTGTTGAGTCTTCCATGTAGTGAGTTCTCTAACCCATGATCTGTGCATCACACAAATGGGAAATTCAGTAAACCAGTAGCCAAACAGGTCTAGACAATCAGTTGGAGCAAGAAACAAAGAGGTCTCAGAAAGAAGCTCAGAAAAATCATTGAAGATATCGATACGGAAGAGACTGACAAGGACCGTGTGTGTAAAGAAGAGAAGAGCCTAGGACACAAGCACGGGCTCAACGGTATTTACAGGGAGACAGAGAAAGTGATTGCTGTCAGGGAGACTTGGAAGAATGAGCAGGAGAAGAAGGAAAACTAAGACACTTCAGTTATGAAAGTCAGAGTAAAAGGCAGACTCGGATGGGGAGAAGTTTGTGAGGTGGCCTGGAAAACCTGAGCTCTCTGTGTGTGTGTCTGTGTGTGTCTGTGTGTTTGGGTGGTGGCTCCATTTGATTTATTTTATTTGTGTATTTAATGCAAGGTGGAGAAGTAATCGTCTGGAAGTAGAGGTTGAGCTGAAGGAAAACATCACCCTCTCCTTCTGAACTTGAGGAGGTGAACGTAAGGAAAATGAGCAGGGCTGTCCATGTGATAGGGCCACCACCACAGAGCTGACGCCAGTAGTTGGAGGAAAATTGAAGGAAGAGTCAGGATGTAGTTTGCTCAGCATGGGGGTGGGATTTGTTTGGGTGCAGAGGGTTATTTGGGGATGAGCTGGGTAATTGCAGAGAAGAAGGAGGAAGGAGAAGGAAAGTGCAGGAACGGACCATGGCATGGCGAACCAGCTGTGAGTTGAATGGGACAAGGAAATAATATAGCTCCTTTTAAGAAGAGTGGTTGGTTTGGGGGATTCAATTATTAGTTCCCTGGAATCAGAACCAAGGAATAGAAATGAGGAGGACAGAAAATAAATTCATTAAGCCCTTGAGAATTGACTGAGGTAGAGAACGAAAAAGTAATCACCATGCTCCATTTTCTTGTTTTTATTTCCACCTCTCCTCCACAGTTAGCATTCAATGGTCTTCTTTCAGTCTACCATTTTTCTATTCTCCCTTACTTTCTTTCAAAACAAGCTATTTGTATCACTGACTAAAAAACTGGAAGAATTTCAGAGATCATCTAGCTGAACATCACATTATATAGGTGAGAAAACTCACTTCGGGAGAGATTATATAAATTGCTGGTGTCATACAGCAAAGACATAGTCAAAATTAAACCCATGTGTACCAACTTCCAGCACAGGGCTCCTTCCAAAAGTAGTGTAAATATTCTATCAATTTTAAAATGTTGAAATTTTTCAGCTGATCATTCAAAAGCCCCATTTATCCATAACTTTTAAAAATAAACTGTTAAGTCCATTTGATGCAAAGATAAGCTGTCAATTAATTTTTCCAAAGTCTTTGGTCAGTAACCAAGTCTTGAGAGATTATTTTCCATACACAAGGTGCCGTGTGTGCGTATGTTTGTGCATGTTTGTGTGTGTGTGTGTGTGTGTGTGTGTGTGTGTGTGTGTGTGTTGGGGAGAAGGGGAAGAAGGAAATAAATTTGGAAAATGAAATGTAGGTTATAAATACCAAAAGAAAAAAAAAAATAGAGGACAAAGTCCCTAACCTCCAAGAACTTAAAATATTTTCAGGGAGACGCAACCTGAAATGACAGAACTAATTACAAAGCAATTTATCAAAATTACATAGAGCATAGTGAATACATAAGCCTGAAGATGATGAAAGGTCAAGGAGTGATTCTAAATAATGCTGTCCAAAAAGCAATATAAAAATCATGGCTGAGAAACCATGCATCCAGCTGGTGGCAGCCACACATAAATTACTCATAGCAAAACTTCAATGAAATTCATTCAATCCTATGCACTCTGGCATTACGCATCATTCTCTTAGGCTTTGGGTTGGACTTGGACAGGAGAACAATATACAGCCTTTATTGTTTTCAAAGTCACATAGTCTCTGTCCTTACATTTCATGGGCTTCATGTTATTAATGTTATTTGACCCCATCACTCTCTCTGCTCTGCTGTTATTTATCATTCTTCCAGGTAAAGGTCTTTTGTGGTGTGAGTCTTCCTGACCTAAACTTTGTTCTCTGTTTATGTACGTCATTCTTCCCGGATTGTTCTAAAGTTTCACCCATTCTTTTCTCTCACACTTTCTTTGGCTGTTCACTGTCCTCGGTGCCTTTATGAAGCCATTTTACTTCTACTTCCCATGTTCTCAAATCTGCCTTACTCTCTTGTTTATATTCGTTAGTTCCCTTGCACCCTCATGCTCCTTTCTTAGGCATATGCCACGATCCCACTTACCTGCGCCATTGTAATCCTGCTCCCCACACCACTTTGCCTCTCCCTTCCCCTCGTTCACAGTCCAACGTGGACTTTTCAGGAATTACATTTTATCTATGAGTATAATTTCCAGAAAGCTTCGAATATACTTGTGTTTTCCCTCTAGAACACTGAAATATATACATTTCTTAACCATGTTAACTAGAGAGAAAATACTGGTGTGAGAAAGACATTTTCATGCCAGAAGCACTTCACCACAAGAAGTTAACTACTCAAGTGCTTCATTGTCTGTGTGCGTATATATCTTAGCTCTTGTGAACATACATGTATATATTATATATTCACTATATATGTATGTGGATATGTATAATATGCACATCTATATGCACAATATATATACCTGTGCAGACATGTACACAGTGATAGAAGGAGCTGAGGACTCAGTGCCCAGTGTACAAAATCCCCAAATCCATGCCTAAATCGTTGTGCATTCCTTGATTAAACCATGTCCTTTATGCTCCCCCAACCTCCTTCTTTAGATAAAGCATGAGCACTAATAACACACAGAGTTAAGGTAAAACATATAATTCTATCGTTATTGAGTGACTACTGCCCACCATACCCCCGATGATGTGTGGTGTCGATCCCTGTGCCAGCATTAATCTTCTCCCCTTACTCACTGGCAAATTCCAGAGTGACAAAGTTGCAGAGCTCATTTCTGACCTCTCCCCATGCCTACAACGGTCTGCACTTACCTCAGTTCTCTTTTCAATTCTACACCTTCAGCCCAGGTTTGCTTTACTTTCTTCAACACAGTCATCATCTCATAGGATTATGTTTTTGTTGATGTTGTTTTGGTGAAAACATGTAAGTTCTACTCCCTTAGTGAATTTCAATTACACAATCAAGTGTTATTAAGTGTCATCACCATGGCTTACCTTAGATCCGCAGAGTCATGTGGATACCATGCAGTATCTCTTTCACTGTCTGACTTATTTCACTTGGCTTATTGCACTCCAGACCCATCCATGTTGCAAATGGCAGGATTTTCTTCTTTCTCGTGGCAGAATAATATTTCAGTGTGCATATGCACCACGTCTTCTTTACCCAGTCATCTACTGACAGACACTTATTTTGTCTCCATCTCCTGGCTACTGTGAATAATATCGAAATGAACAGGGGAGTGCAAATATCTCTTTGAGATCCCATTTTGGATATATGCCTTTGGATATATGCTCAGCAGTAGAATTGTTGGATCTTATGATAATTCATTTTTAATTTTCTGAGGAGCCTCCATACTGTTTTCCACAGTGGCTGCACCAGTTTGCATTCCCACCGACAGTGCACAAGGGCTCCCTTCTCTCCTCATCTGCCAACACATGTTATTTTGTCTTTTCGATAATGCCACACTAACAGGTGTGTGGTGATATCTCATTGTGGTTTTGATTTGCATTTCCCTGATGATCAGAGATGTTGAGCACCAGGCTTTCTTCATCCCCTGCTTTCTCTTTTGTTGCTGTAACAATGTCTTACTTCTCCTTTTAATCATTAGACATTATTGCCCTCATATGTTCCATAATTTCTCTTTTCTTCTCAGTTATTTTTCCAGTTTTTGCAGAAACTGCCTCAACCTTTTCCTCCCTGAAAGAAATAGGTGTTTATACGATGACCTATTCCCATTCTATAGGAGACAATAAGGTCATTGTGTAAGGTGACATAACTAACCAGTGCAATGTTGATCCTCAGCAGAGATGCCGATGGTGCATGTGTGTCCGGTCAAACTAAACCATCATGCAGGAGAACTGCCTCTAAACTTCCTCAGCTGAACCATTTCCCAAGTGCTGGAGTGAAGAAAGATGATGGCTTGAATTGAAAACATCAGAAAGAATTCCCAGGTCCCATGATGGACACATCACTCACCCTCTGCCAGGCTCAATGTTACCATCCGTAAAGCAACATGTTCAACAGAGACTGCCCCTGGGGATTCTGAACATGTGTCTTATGTACCCTATGGAGTGAATCCTTAATAGGTGTCTTCTCTTAGAAAGGTCTCATGGCTCTTCAAGAGGAAGAAACTCGAATCTAATTGATATTTGTAATTAAAACAACTGCGACAAGAAATTGTGAAAACTCACTAGGTAGTAAAATTTATTTTGGAAATGTGTCATAATTTATAATGTTTTTAAATATTAAATATAAAAAAGCTGGGCTGCCTGGGTGGATCAGTCATTTAAGCTCTTGGTTTTGGCTCAGGTCATGATCTCACGGTCATGAGATTGAGCTCCACATGGGGCTCCATGCTCAGCAGGGAATCTGCTTGAGGATTCCGTCTCTCCCACTGCCTGTCCCCTCTCTTGTGGGCTCACGCTCTCTCTCTCTCGCTCTCCCTCTCTGTCTCTCTCTAAAATAAATAAATTTTTATTTATTTATTTTTTAATTTTTTCTATTTGCGAGAGAGAGAATGAGAGAGAGCACGAGAGGGGGGAGGGTCAGAGGGAGAAGCAGACTCCCTGCCGAGCAGGGAGCCCGATGTGGGACTCGATCCCGGGACTCCAGGATCATGACCTGAGCCGAAGGCAGTCGCTTAACCAACTGAGCCACCCAGGCACCCTAAAATAAATAAATTTTTAAAAAATAAATACGTAAAATAAATAAATATTAAAAAACTGATTATAGAGATGAAGTTTGTGATGGGGATGTAAATATATCTGTTCGTCCTCATTTCTGACCTTCCCATCATGGAAGGATGTAATTGAAGGAGCAAATCTAAAAAGAATTCCGCCGTGGAGCAGAGACTAAGTCATTCATACTGGTGTTTTTGTGGTAAGTGTGCAATTATCATAACTAGACGGGATCCTAAAAAGTTGCAGAGAAGCAAAATCTTGGAAAATAGAATCCTGTTTCTCCTTTGACTTTCTAAACAATTCCAGCAAGCCTTGGAGTGTTTGCCGGACACCGTCTGATCATTCTTTCTTGGTAAAATAGGCCTCCTGAACTTGAGTGACCGGGCTGACTGAATTCTGGAGAGCAGAGGTAGACACTGATTCTGAGACCTGGTGCCTCACCGAGCACCAGTGTGACGGGGCTGGTTTCAAGTCCAGGATGAGCCCACAGACCCCTACCACAAGATCAAAGGAGGCCATTGGCCACTGTCATCTATGGCACGAAACATCCTCATCCCTGTTCCACTGGAAAGCAAACCCCTGGTTTTTATTTTGAAGTGAAATCAATCAACTACCAAATAAATAAAAGAGCTAAAACCACATAAGCTGTAATAAAATGCATCACAGAGGATCCCATGATCACTGACACGTGCCCTGGGATGGTCTGAGTGTAGAGGAAGAGAGGGTTGCTTGAGAACGCAAGGAGGGAGACCCAGGGACGAGGAACCCGTGGCTCACACCTGTTAGAGTAACCGGATTAGGCCCAAGACGGAGTCACTCATGCTACGCCCCACATCAGCTCACCAAAACGTAACTAAGTTCCTGTGCTTGCTCTCCCAGAAAAGGAAGGCTGAGGTCCACCAATCCACACTTGCCTGCTCAGCACACATTACCTGACCAGCAACAAGCCTTCCCTTTGCTGCACATAAGGAAAGGAACCCTGTTTTAACCAGTCTGCAAATGCCCAGGATAACGTCTTTGTTCCTGCTTCATTTGGTCTAAAAAAATCTCGCTTTGTACAGTTCTTCTAGAGCACCTTTCTCCCGGCTACGCTGCGCGCTGCCCCAATCATTAATCGCTGAAGAAAAGCCTCGTAGATCTGTAAACTGTCTGTGGAGAATTTTCTTTTAACACACCAGCGGCTGGAGCACCAAAGAGCTTCGCAGGAATCTCCACTGTTTCCTGGGACTTTGAGAAGTGGGGCGGATCCTTTCTCAGGAGTGACATGATAGTCTTCCCCTCCACAGAACAACAAAAAAATCCTGCTAAAATAAAAAGCCAAAAGCCTGCACAAAGGGGCCAAGAGGCTCTGCTTAGTACATGGTTTCCGAGAGATGAAGGTGTCTTCCAGCGGCCTTATTTTCCACTTGGACACCTGCTTCCCAACCCTGTGCACCCTGAGAACCAGGGCCATGTGTGCCTGGCCGCCGTCACAGAGCAAGGCTCCGACTTCCACAGAACTAGGCAAGCTAGCTGATCTATAGCACCGACAGCACAGTGGTGCGAATTATTTTGGAAAACAAAAACGTCATACTCTTATGTAGCTATGAAATCACTAGAACAACGACTTTGATGATTTGGAATTACCTGTGTGTCTACATTTCAACCTGACCACTGGTCTTAAGTTACACGTTTGCTTTTCAGCTTTGGTTGACACAAATATTTAGTCTTTAACATAAAGTAGTACATGTCCGTGGTAAACTACTAAAGACAGCATGAATATAAGAGGAAAGTGAGCCCCACCTGGCCCCAGTGACACCTTGTTCCATTCTAGAGCCAGTACTTTTTAACACAAGCATGAACACACTGTGCACAGCATTTCCTACAATATGTCCTGGGAAGTTTGCATAGCAGTGCACATGAATCTACCTGCCCTTTCCATGCTGCACAGCATTCTCATTTGTCGACCCTCCACAGGGCAGGGAGCAAATGCCCTAACACTGAATATTTGTTTCTACATTTTTGTTATAAGAATGTTAGAGTAAGCATCCTCGAACATGCATATTTACATACACGACATGCCTAGCAGTGGAATCTGCCTTTATTATTTTTATTTTTACATTATTTTCAGAGTTTGATTTGTTGCTTAACTGATTCACTGCCTCATTGACTCAAAGTGGTGGAGAAGGTATTAATAGTCGGGATGAAATTTAAAAGTACCCCACGTCTGTAGCTTTACATTATGAACACCACAAAATTTGATCAAATATCCTTTACTAGTCAAAAAGGATTACCCCTTCAGAAAAGAAGTCATTGGTATCACTGATAAATGACTGACGTTTAAAAATTTGTTTCTGTTTTCACTGTTTTCTTTTTTAAAAATTTTTGTATTTAAATTCATCACTCGACATCAGGGAAATACAAATCAAAACCACTGTTTTCTTCTTATGGAAACAGAAATAATAACCAACATGTATTTAAAAATAAACAAAAGGGCAGCAATGTCCACAAAAGCCAAAATATGGAAAGAGCCCAGATGTCCATCGACAGATGAATGGATAAAGAAGATGTGGTATATAGATCACATATATTGTGAGTATATATATATATATATATAATGGAATATTATACTCAGCCATCAAAAAGAATGAAATCTTGCCATTTGCAAAGATGTGGATGGAACTAGAGGCTATTACGCTAAGCGAAATAAGTCAGTCAGAGAACAACAAATACCATATTGATTTCACTCATGTGGAATTTAAGAAACAAAACAGATGAACACAGGGGAAGGGAAGGAAAAATAAAATAAGACGAAAATTGAGAGGGAGGAAAACCATAAGAGACTCCTAACTCTAGGAAAAAAACTGAGGGATGCTGAAGGGGAGGGGGTGGGAGATGGGGTAACTGGGTGATGGGCATTAAGGAGGGCACGTGATGTAATGAGCACTGGGTGTTATATGCAACTGAAGAATCACTAAATTCTACCTCTGAAACTAATAAGAAAATAGACAAAAGATATGAATTTTTACATTTCACCAAGGAAGCTGTGTGGGTTGCAAATAAACACATGAAAAATTGCTCAAAATCATGGGCCATTAGAGAAATACTAGTTAAAACCACAATGAGACATTAATACGCATCTATTAGAATGAAAACAATTGAAAACACTTACCGTGGAAATTTTAAGAACCATAACTGCTCCACACTGCTGTTGGAAACACATTTTAAAACACAATTTGGCAGTCTCTTAAAAAGTTAAACATTCATGTACTCTCTGACATAGGCATTAACTCGGGAGAAATGAAAGCATATGCTCATATAAAGGCTTCTATGTTCATGGTCATAGCAGCTTCATTTGTAAAAGCTAAAAATTCATATGTCAATTAACAAGAGTAGATTAACTGTGGTACATTCATCTTACAGAATACTACTCAGCAGTAGAGTGAGTGAAGTATTCATACGCACCACAGGGAGAATTTCAAGATAATCATATTGTAATGAAGAAATCAGACAAAAAAGAGTGATTCTAGAAGAGGCAAACAATTCAATAATAAAAGAGAGTAAAACAATGATTTCCTGGAGATGTGAAGCTGGAGAGGGAAGGAGAGAGCGATTCTAAAGGGTAGAGTTGGAGGTGATGGATATGTTCATTATCATGATTACGATGATGGTTTCATCCATGAATATGTATTTCAAAACTTATAAAACTGCATACACCAGATATTTACAGTTTATTGTGCATCAATTATACCTCAATAAGATGTTAAAATAAATCATCGTACATGAAAATCTGGATTTACCCCTCATTTTAGAAAAACAAGATTTGATAACCCTGTATTCACTCAGCTGTCTCTGTCCTCAACCTTTACTGCAAATCCCAATCAGCAATGACAGCCCTTTCCATCTGGGTCATCAAGAATACTCTATCACAAATGCCACATTGCAGGACTATGAGGTCTACCTTCCTTCCCTTCCCCATTTTCTTACATGTGCAGCAATGACCTTGAGATGGATAGTCCACAGAGGCTGCAGTAACCCACAAAACTTTAGATTATTTGCTCTGGCAATAACACTGAGCAAAGGAGAGACACTGGTCTAGGAGTTCTGAGAATTTCTGCAGAAACCTCATCCTGCAGAGCCATGTTTGTGGAAGTATCTGTCGATGCACCTTTAGAATAGGCAACTTCTCTCTGGTTTGCTGTAGCCCTACCTAGTCCCTGTTAACACTGCCAGTGATCTCATATATAATATGGTTCCCCCGTGATCCTTGTAGTTCCTACAACCAATGAGCTCTGGTTACTCGTGATTCCCTCCAGGGACCAGGGAAAGAGAATAGAAGTCCACCTTCTCAGAGAATATGAGCTGACTGCAAACAATGAAGACCTGCTAGCTGGGAGTGCTAAGATGACTTCAGCCACAAGAGCTGATTAGTGACAAAACTGGTCAACCCCATGAGCAGACCACAATTGCAACACGCTCCAGAAAGCTTCGGACATAACCTGTACTTGTGGGGACTCTTTCTATGTGGAAAAAATGGGTGAATGGCATTGGACATTCAGCTTTGTAACAAAGGCTACCCTCAGAGCTTCTCTGTGTCGTGAGCTATTATGTTAAGAAAGAAGAGAGCACGTTTTTTTAACACTGTAGCCTCTCTCCAGTGGGAGATTCCTGGTGCTGAAAGAGTTTAGATCTTTGTGTAAAGGTTTTTCCACATCTGATGCCCCAGCAAACAGCCTATCTAGGTTGTTAAATTTCTAGTGCTAATTAGATGAGACCTCTGGCTGAATGCTCTCCCACATTCACTGTACTCATGAGGGCCTCACCTGGTGTGAGCTTTCCATGGCAAGGGAGGCAGGAGCCAGAGCTGAAGTCTTTCCCACGTTCGCTACACTTAGAAGACTGTTCCCAGGCTGAGCTCTGACATTTAATGAGCTGTTTCAATCTCTCCCATTGGTCGGACTCATGAGGCTTTTCTCCAGTGTGAACTCTCTGCTGTTGAAGGGGGCAAGAGCAGCAGCTAGAGAAGTTCCCACATTCACCACAGTCGGGAGGGGGGCTCCTGCGTGGTGCTCCTGTGTGGACACGTGTGGGTTTGTAGCTGAAGGCTGACCTTGTGCTGGCAGGAAATCCTGTCCACGCAGGAAGCTTCTCTCATGGGTGGTCTCGGCAGCTCTTTGCAAATGAGGCCCTGCCCTTAACACTTCCGATGGGTTTCCCTTCATTCTGCTGCCTCTGGTGCTGGTGAGGGTTTGCCCTGAATGAGACCCTCTCGCACACGCACCACCCTGTGCAGAATGCCCTTCGCGAGTAGGCCAGACAGGGGGAGGGGGATGGACAGAATGGGACTGGGAGGCACAGGCTTCCAGTCATGCAGTGAGTAAGTCACAAATAAAAAAAAAGGCACACCTAAGGAACATAGTGAAAGTATTGCAATGGCGTGGTTTGGTGACGGGGGGGGCTCCAGGTGTGGGGAGCACAGCATGATGGAATCACCATGTTGTACACCCGAAACTAATGTCACATCATATGTTAACTGCACTTCACCTTTTTTTAAAAATAAAGAAGAGTAGGCCACACATGTCGCAGGGACAGGCTTGCCTCGGCCCTGCGGTCCCCACAAGGTTGTGTATAGACACCGTCGCAAGGCTTCCCGAGTCCCAGAAGCCCGCCCCTCGGAGCCTCGGGAAATGCCCCTTTCAGGTCCCACAGTTTCTATTGTAAAGTCTTTGCCTGATGGCAGCAACGGCACGATTGCTGAGAAGATGATAGGGAATTAAGGAAGTTCCTACTCAAGTTGGCCCACCTCTCGCTTTCAGAGATCTTTCCACAGTTCATGATTTTGATCTGTTTCAATTTGATTCCTCCCTCTTGTTCTTTTCAAGCATTATTTCAAACCTGGCCTACGTAATAATCTAGTCTTTTGTTCACACGGAGATTTTCCAAGGTGTCAGTGTTTCTATCTTCCCATGTCCCTACCCTCTGCCACTTGCACATTACAATTATTTTTCCTTCTCCTTTCAGAGGGGTTTAAAAAAAAGGGAAAGAATCCAATATACGGTTGACCCTTGAATAATGCAGGTTTGAACTGTGTGGGACCACTTATACACGAATAAACACAGTACAGTACTGTAAATAGATTTTCTCTTCCTTGTGATTTCATTAATAACATTTTCTCTCCTCTAGCCTACTTTATTTTAATAATACAGTATGTAATACATATAAACATACACAATTTATGGGAAGTGACTGTTTAGGCTCTCAGTAAGTCTTTCAGTCCACAGTAAGCTCTTAGTAGTTAAGTTTTAGGGGAGTCAAAAGTCATACACAGATTTTCAACTGTGTGGGGAGTCAGCGCCCCAACCCCCACATTGTTCCAAGGGTCAGCTGTAGTGTTATTTAGGCAAGATGAATCGATAATTGACCAATATTAAGATTTCCTGGGGCACCTGGGTGGTGCAGTCAGTTAAGCATTCGACTCTTGATTTCAGCTCAGGTCATGATCTCAGGGTTGTGAGAGCGAGCCCCAGGTCGGGCTCTGTGCTGAATGGGGAGTCTGGTTGAGATTCTCTGTCTCCCACTCCCTCTGCCCCTCCCCATGCTCATGCTCCCTCTCTCTCTTAAAAAAAAAAAAATTTCCTTTATTTCATTAAATTTCTATGGTCAACCAAGCTCTATAAATCATAAAGATGTTGTTTACTGCAGTAGGTTTCATAAAACAGCACTCCACAAAAGCCATTTCGTTCCAGAGTTGTTCAACCAGCAGTCCTCAACATTTTTCCCTTTACAATAAACCTTAGGGTTAGACTTCCTTCAGCAGCAGCAGAGACTCAGTAACTAGTGGTTCTTCCACACCAGCAGGGAGGTGGAGAATCAGAATCTCCAGGACACACGTCGAGCTGGGACCTCCCCACCTGGTTCTGACAGTTCCCCACGTGTCACCTCCCTCCATCCCCGACCCACTTTCCCCACCTGGAAAGGGCAGGACAGTTTCTGCCCGAGATGGTTGTGTCAATTAGTGAGATAACATGAGGCTTTGAAATTTCTAAAAGAATGTCAGCTCTACTAATCAATGAAAGAGCATTCTTGACATCTGCAGAAGTAACTCATTTATTCAATGTAATGAATAATAAGATGGAGGAGCATAAACACTAAAACAGGAATCATTGTGCTGTCCTCAAATTTATGTAACAATCAGTATTTGTTTAGAATTCTTATTTTCCTATAAAACCTGGTAGACACTCACAATAATCACTAGTAAAGGTCAGCGCTTCTGTACTTCAATTTCTCCCAAATAGAGTGTTTGTGTTCTTAACAGTCAACTCTACACTGTAAAAGAGGGAGAAGGACCTAGGTCTTCTTTTATTTTCACCTTACTGTCTATGTCACCTTGTACATTGTAATTACTGAATTTTTAAAATAAACTAACTCCAATAACTGAGAACAAAAGATCAAAATGCAGGTGAGAAATGAAGCTTTCTAAGACCTGCATCCATACGCACCACCTCGAGCACAAGTCTCGTCCACACGCATTCACGGCACAGCCCTGCACACCCCATCCTCACTCCCGGGCTTTCTTCCACGCAGTCAAGTATTGCTGGAAAAGATGTTCACAAAGACTTAGCTTGTTCATTACTATTAATCAGATCCAGGTAAACCTTGCAGGTTCTATGTTCCTCAGCACTTTGTGAACCTCTAATACTTAAACTGTTCTTGTATTTTTCTGACCCCTTCATTGTAAGTTCTCCAGGACCTGAAACTGAGTTTGGTTAAATTTTTACCCTTAGCAACGGGTGTCCGGATAGGGTCCACAAGGGATCACCATATCTCCCTAAGGTTGGTAGTCCCCAGTGCAAAGAGCAGGATCAGCCTCTTAATAGATGATGCTTCATGGTAGAATTGACACTATGGTCTGTTGAGCCCTGAGAAGTTGCTCTAAAATGAACTTTTTGGCTGATTCAACTCCATTCAGTGGGGAGACTGAGAAGGACAGCCTTGGGCATCAATTTCTTTAACACTAATTATCCAACCTATTCCAGATTAAATCCAGAATAGAGTGGCCAGGTCAGGCAATCTCCTTAAACTTTAATAGAAGTTAATTATTCATTGATCAAACTCATTTATAACTAATTAAAGTTTTCTTGCAGTAGAAAATACAAGATAGCGGTTATGTTTCTCTCCTTGGGAGTGTACCCGATATAGAAACAAGTGGACAACAAATCATGACATTTGTGTTACGTGAATACACCTTTGAAAACTGGATTGTCGACTTAAGGCATAATTCTTTCAGGTGACTTTCCTGTGTGAATGTAGTTTCCACAGTACTTCCAAATTTGGGTAATTTTTGCAGCCAGAGGAACAGAGCTTTACTCTAGACTAGCAATACTTATGAACACTTAAACAAAATCACAGACACTGACTTTACGGAGGTAACTATTACTCCTTTATGAAGCATAATCAATGTGCTTCACTATAAATATTTATAACAAAACAACTATAATAATTGAGTCTTGGGAGGGAATGGTGATTTCATGACTAACTTATGTACCACCCTCCCCAAAGGCCGCTGTGATGGCAGGATTGTCGAGAAAATGGAAGAGATCAGATGCTTTTCCTTGGAAAAATAACATATGTCTATCCTAAAAAAAATGTCTCTTGTGCATTTAGCAGTGATGAGTTACAACATGCTGCTTGAAGTGTATCACTTTCTTTAACAGAGGATTTTCTAATATTGAACATACTTCAAAGTTTTATATTTTTGCTTCAGGGATATAATTTCTTTTCTCCAGGCATATCTGTGAATGTCTTGTTCTCTTATCATGGCCAGATTGACAGTTTTCTTTCCTGACACTATGCATCCTCAATTAAAACCACTGTCTGAAAATGCCAATTACCATGAATAAGCCATTATAAATAAATTTCATACAGTCTGAATTTCTAAGGCTAGATGTTAAGTCTCTTTCTGAATCCGTAGTGCTTTACAATTTTGTTATTATTTTCATTCATAATAATAGTAATCTATTGAAACCCTCAATTCACTGCCATCTTCATGTTTGCTGTATACAAAATGCCCCCAACCCCTGGATCTGGAAATACAATAAGTGAGTGAGTGTACCTTACAGACATACTTAGTTTTTCCTTGGGGGAACAAGAGATCATTTCTTTCAATTATTTTTTCTAAAGACTATAGGCAGACTAAGGCCTTCTCAAGTTCCCATGTTGCTGATTTGAGTATTTCCCATCATTTTCAGTAGTTAAGCTGCATTACAATTGTCTGTTTATATGTTAGTCTTCCCACCAAACTGCAAGAGTCCTGTTTTATTTTCCTTTGCACCCAGAAACTAACAAGTTCTGCCCATGACATGAGGCAGGAGGAAAGCCAGAAGTATTTGACTCAATCATGGGGAGTAAATAAAAAGTTTGGTTTGCAGTTTGCAGGTTAAAAAAAGAAAATCTGTGCATAGAAAGATTTCGATAAATATCTGTTGAAAACATAAAATAAATGGAGGGATGGTGTTGGAAGAGGTCACTGAGAGGATGTAACCACTGGTTGGCCCATGAGTTGGACCCCAGCAATCTGAGGCTCCTCACCCCTTCCCCGGTCCTTGGAATGTGCATTCTGCTTGCTTTCCCCACTCCCAGAAACTGCCCCAAGGATACAGCCTTGTGACAGTGATGTGGTGTTGAGACCATCTGGGTGGTAGGGGTGGCTAAACCCAGTACAGACCTCCATATAAAGTTTTAAGATTTGGTGGGCGGGCAGGGAGATCTATGTATCTTATGGCCACTCCTGTGTAAGCTCCCTTGCTTATTAAACCTGCTACCTATCCTCTGGAGTGGACTGCCCCTTTCTTCGGTCTCTCCCTGCACTCCACATAAAGAGCTGGTTTCCGATCACACCCGGGATGCTCCCGAGGAGGCTCCGAACAAGCAGATGGACGGATGGATGCAGACAATCACCACCATACACTGCCTGATGCAATTGGCATGTTGATTGTCACAGATACTGGGCCAGCCAGCCCTATTCCCTTTCTGAAGGTAAATAATGGCCTAAAATAAATTTCCAAGGGATGTGACTGTATGTGCTAACTTAAAGATTTTGAGAGAGCTTAAAGATTTTGAGAGAGCTTTAGAAATCTTCATTGAACCATAAAAAATATTTTCACTGGAAGAGGCCAATGCTGTTTCTCCTGGTGAAATTTCATAATCTTGAACATATCTGAATTTTTTGTATGTAAGCCCAAATTTCAATGCTAGAGACTTATCAGCATTTAAATTATAATATATATAATACATATATACATAAAACATATATATATATAACTAATACTAACTGAACTGACTAGATAAAGTAAGTAACTACTTAAGGTTAAGAAAATAGCATGTTGGGGTCTCTCAAATACGTGTGATCCACACAAGAGATATGCTATCAGAAGCATACAGAGGAAAATGCAGGTCAGATTAGTTTTCAAGTAGCTAAGATGTTGGGCCGAAACGGCTCTGCTTATGGATATGGCCTGTACTATCTTAATGGCTTTCCTATACAATTATTTTTTCTCCACTAGCCTCCAGATAAAAAAGCATTCCCAAATTGATATCAATGAGACATAACGCTGCCTTATTTTATCATTTTCATTTTAAATCTCTTTTTTCCAGGAAACTCAAAAAACAACACACCTTAGAACCCAGTCTAAGCTGTTTCCCTGGATAAGCCAAGCAGAAACAATGCATTTTTCTCCTTCTGAAAGATAATAAACATTATTTTTGAAATAGTTGAAGATTTATACAGGCAGCATTAGAGAACATATTTCATTTTCAGGCGTTTTTTAAAAAATAATAATAGTATTAATTCTTACTGATCTGGTAAAGAAAAGGAAAAGGGTTTTCTCTACTAGAAAAGGATGAGATATTTAGGTTTTAAAGAAGAAACACAAGTGGATAATGGCACTAAAGCATCACACTATCTTGAGAATTGGCAATCAGTGCCCAATTTTGAAAGAAGTAAAGGCACAATAATTGGCAGCCATTGAGGATATTTTTCTTTGCCAGCCAACATCTCCTATATCTTTTGTTAATTGGATTAAAGCCAGCTGCTGTGCATCCAAAAACGGATCTTTTTCACACAGGGGAGCAGAGTGGTACAGTGATGTTTACTCAATACAGAGAGGCGTCCACACCAATATTTAGGACATGACATTTCTTTGTTATTTAAATCGACTGAGAGTTACCTTTCAGAAATTTCCAAGTAATTCAAACATAAGCCAATATACTCTCATATGAGGTCCCGTGTTCTGGCGGCCGGAGCAGGTGCTCAGAGCTGCATCACGCGGGCGCCCCGCGCGGAGTTGCTGGATGCGAGCCCTGCCTCCCGCAGCGACAGGCGCCTCCACAGCCCCACCTGAGGGGCTCAGATTCTGCCGCCACCATCCCCAGACCTCCCTCCTAAATGTCTCTGAAGGCCTTTCCGGATCTTGCAGGACAAAATTGGGTTATCTTGGGTTATCCGGGTGATCCCTAAAGATATGAACATCCCCAGTTTAGAGGATGGGGGAGTTTTAGATTCTATTTTCACAAATCCTGAAAACTTCTGAGATTGTTTTTCCAATGGGTTCTTTTCTTGTGTTAGCTTGTTAGAAAGGCCATGTGAACCCCAATGTTCATAGCAGCAATGTCTGCAATAGCCAAACCGTGGAAAGAGCCGAGATGCCCTTCAACAGATGAATGGATAAAGAAGATGTGGTCCATATATACAATGGAATATTACTCAGCCATCAGAAAGGAGGAATACCCAACTTTTACATCAACATGGATGGGACTGGAGGAGATGATGCTAAGTGAAATAAGTCAGGCAGAGAAAGTCAATTATCATATGGTTTCACTTATTTGTGGAACATAAGGAATAGCATGGAGGACATTAGGAGAAGGAAGGGAAAAATGGGGGGGGGGAATTGGAGGGAGAGATGAACCATGAGAGACTATGGACTCTGAGAAACAAACAGGGTTTTAGAGGGGAGGGGGGAGGGGGGATTGGTTAGCCCGGTGATGGGTATTAAGGAGGGCACATACTGCATGGAGCACTGGGTGTTATACAAAAACAATGAATCATGGAACACAACATCAAAAACTAATGATGTACTTTATGGTGACTAACATAACACAATAAAATTAAATTAAATTAAAAAAAAAAAAAGCTCTGAGTACATTACCTATGAATTCCTGCTTCCTCCTATCATGATCCCAGCCCATGATATTCTCTGCTGAGAAATGCTTGAAACAGGTGGAAGTTTGTGAAAAGGTTTCTGGAGGGGACGGTTTCCCTGCTGTCATGGTCATGGCCTCATGGCGCTGAACCACTAAGTGCGCTTTGGCACAGGTCAGCTGTCCAAGGGTGATAAAGCATCATCACGGAAATTATCTGCTGCTTCTCTCATTTCAGGTCATCTCGTACCGTAAGGGAAAAAAGAACCAAAGCAGAAAATAGTCCCCTTATGTCCTATGTCTTAAATACGCCTTTTTAAAAAGCCATGCAGTTGGAAGCATCTACTCGATGTAAATACAGCCTGAAGCCATTCGAAATGTCATCGAGGAAATGATCTCATTAGCTCAATAGTCACTGGTGATTACATAAAATAATACTGTTGCTTTGGGATGAAAACCAAAAATGTTTGAATTAATATTACTTCTCACCTTATGCTCTCACAAGCCATGTTTCCCCCACACTTACCTGTGCCCCCAGGAGAGGAACCCCCATCCCGCCAGGTGCTAAGGCCAGAAGCACCTGGCCAGTGCCACCGTTCTCACTTAACAGAATGTCTCTCAGACCTGTCAGCTCCTCCCAGCACGCACACAGCGGCATCCCACCTCCTAATTATCTCACCCAGATCACTGCGATAGTCCCGAACGATTTTCTGCGGCCACTCCTGCCTTGACAACCTCTTCTCCGTTTGGCAGCCGGAGTGATTATTGAAGGCAAGTTTGACAATGTCATCTCCAGACATCCTGCTGTATTTTCCATATCAAAGTCCTGAGTGTGTGGTCCCTGTCTACCTTCTTCAACCTCATTCCATGCCAGCATCCATGATGTTTTTAAGCCCCTGACACACTTGTTTTCTTTTGTTCCCTAAATGTTCCAAGATCCTCTGCGTGTGCTAAGGTCCCCGTCTACGATATTTTCCATCCCTCTTTCATCTGGCCAAGTCCTGCTTCTCCTTCAGGTACCTGTATCGGGGTGCTTCCTCATGAGGGCTCACTTCAAACTTCCAAGACTAGAGAAGACTCCTCCCTGCGCCATACACTGTACTTTCTTCGAATACACTTGCCACCATGGTGCGTATTGGTAAAATTATTGGTAAACTGCACATGGGCAGAGTCTGTGTCTCCCTTGTCCTTTATTTCTCTAGTACCTAGGCACACAATAATCCCGATGGATGCAATTAATTAATTAATTAATTAATAAGAATAAACATGCTCCCTGGGAAAAGAGCTGAGGTATACGCAGTTATGCCCTGGTGTTCTGAAATTCTGAATTTATGGAGGATGTGATTAAAATGCATCAATGCTGAGAAACATGGAGAAATAAATATCAGTAGGAGTCGTGATGTCTGATCTGGCAGAAATGTAAATGCATTACTCAAAACTGGAGTTTTTAAAGCTAGCACAGAGTATATTCATAGTAAAAGAAATGTATTATTTACTCCTGAAATAGATTTAAAGAATTTTTCTCGTGCCCATTTCTTCAGATGTATGAAAATATCTGAACTATTAGGTACTGAGAATTAATATAAAGAACTAACAATTTTAGATCTTACCTCTTTTTCTGTTTGGTCCACATTGTAGACACACTGAGTAAGACAAAAATTTCAAAGCTTGTTCCACTTCATGGGAGCATTTTTACCATTTTGACTACGTGGCTAAAGCACTCATATGTATTATTTATGAGGGGGAAAAATGAGGAAAGAATGCAGTATGATGTTGTAAACAGTTCCCCCTTGTTCTAGAACCTCATGGTGCTGATCTTAATGAAGACAAGTCCTTCTCTGGCTGGCAGGTGCACAGCGGAAGAACGCCTCGTGCAATGCAGTGCAGCCTGGCTCTTCACTTCAGGGACCGTCATCTGGGTGGCCCAAGAGTCCAAGCAGCCTAACGGTCCGTCTGAAAGTGGGGACATATGCTGATCTTTTCAAGGCCTGGGTCAGTTGCAAACAGCAGGGGATGATCCTTGAGCACCTTAACTTACCATCATGACCATCTGCAGTGACTGTCTCTGTCTTTACGTGCGCCATTCCTCACCTGACACTGACAAACGAGTTCTCCAAAAGAAGACTCTACACCCGCTGCCTCCCTTTCTCAGTGCCTGCGCACACCTCAACTCGCTGCAGGCTGGCTTTTAGCTCAGCTCTAACCCCCCAGTAACAACTTTAGTAGCCAGCACCAGACTCAGTACACCATGTACTTCTCAACCTGTACGCTTTAAAGTGGTCAGCCCATTCTTCTCAAAACTCTCTAAGTAACATGGATTTCTAATTCTCTCTGTCTGCTTGGTTCTTAGTACATTTTAAGGAATTCTCTCCTTTGTGATTCCTAAGCTTCTATCCTTTGTCATTTCTCTTCTCTTGGCATACTTCCCAGACTACCTTATTTATTCCTGATGTTTAAATAACACCTGTTAACTGATTATGCCAGCCAATGCATTCCTCCCAGCTTACACCCTATACTTTAGCTACATTAAGAGTAGTATCTATTAGGTTCCAACATTTCCTTAACTGATGTCTTCATCTTTCCCTTCAAAACTTCACTTTTGTTTATGTTTCCTATCCTAGGGGATGATGCCATCGTGCAGCAAGCTACGCCAGCCTCACTTGGGTAGCCGCCTTAAACCAGGGGTTCTTAACTGAGATTAATTTAAGGGAACCTGAGGGATGGAGCAAGAGCATGCTTGAGTGCCATATAGATCTTTGAACTCTTCCTCAAATCTCTTAGCAAAACTTTGTGTATTCGTGAGCTGATAACATTTTCCAAGCCAACATTTTACATGATTCTCAAAACTCCATGAATTCTAAAACACCAAGAATTATCTCAGAGCCTGATCTCTCCTTCAACCCTCATACCCAATATATCACAAAGTCCTGTCCATCCTACTTTAATATCTACCCACACTGTCCTTTCTTTTGTTATTACTTATGTTTTAAAGTGCTTAAAATCTCTTCTTCATAAAAAGAATATCTGCTTCCATTTTAACCCATTTTCTGCATTACCAAAACAATCATCTTTCTAAATAGATGATTTCTCCCCTGCCCCAAACCCTCCAAATGCCAACCATCACTTTCAGAAAAACTCTGTGGCATGGCTCTCCATGATTGCATCTGGCCTGACCATCGCCAACCATACGCCGCCTGACCCTTCCTCAGTGGTCACCCCATACTTCTCTCTACATTCTCCAAAAAAGTCTTTCTTCAGACTGCCTTCTGCATCCTGCCCCATCTCCCAATACGCTGCCACCCCCCACCCATGCCAAGTCATCACCATTGCTTCTGGTCAATCAACACAATGATGTCCCAAATCTCTAGGAAAGAGGTGAGTAGTCTAGAGGTGGGCGGTCAGAGAGTGTTTATAGGAGTGAGTCTTGGGGATGAGGACGATTTTGCCAGGCACTGGGCAGTGAAGTGTACTCAGGTGAAATTACTTAGACATGATCCCTCGGCCTTCCCTGCACACTGTACATGCTTCTTTCAGCTTCTGTCTTGCAGACCAGCTCATGTGCTCTTTCAAGAAGTAATTATTCACTGTTTTAACTTCTCTGCTGCCTTCTGAGGTCCCTTACATTCTTCCATCTCAGTGTTTTATGGAGCTTTTATTTTTCTGAAATATTTTAACCTGCTAGAAATTGCATTCTCATTCATTCATTAAGAAATTGTGGGAAAAGCATGACCACTCTGAGAAGCAGAGCAGTGCGAAGGATATGCGCAGATAGGAAACAGACAGTTTTGTTCTCACATGGTTTATAATCTGTTAGCCAATGTGTACAAATAATTATAGAAATACTTACTGAAGTATAGTTTTGGTAAATAATAGGAGGAGAAACAACAAGCACTTTGGGAGTATATGTTCTGAAGACATACTTTATTTTTACCTTGTTCAGTTTCCCAAGGTAAGGAATATACTAATAACACTGCTTGTAGCCACTTTCATTCTGTCCCTTCTTGAATGGGGATGCAGGCGTGAAGACATGTGTATTGAGGTATTTGACATGGTCCTCATGTACCCTTCTCTGAAATGTAAGGCCATGCCCCTTCTACTAACATCTTCCCCACCCAAACACGCACACCCCCTTCCTTGCTCTTCTTTCTCTCTACAGCTTCCTAATACCTCTCTCCCCCTCCCTTTATTTTCAACTTCTTTGATGTATATATTAATTCATTCACTGCCCTATATTGAACCTAATCTATTTGATTCAGAAAAGTGAACATAAGAGCAGGCCCTTGAAAGATTTGGATGCATGACATCCTTTGTGCTTGACTGGCCACTTTCTTCATCAGTGTCCACATTAGAATGAGATTTTCTAGAAATCAGGAGTCACATCTGGATTGCAGCGGTCACGGTGTAAGCAGCGTGTGTTACCAGGCTCGTCCCTCCAGGTCACTAGTTCACGCACGTCTGGTCTCAGGGAGCGGACTGCAGCTTTCCCAGCACCCAGGTGATGTGTGTGGTACGGCTGCCTCTTGCTACCTCTCTTAAAACAAGGTTATCAAGTAATCATTGTTAATTGTGCATCATAGTATAAAACAAACATTAAATCAATATGATGCATTTGGGGATGAAAACTTCCTAAACCACCACCATCTCACAGCTTTCCCTTTCTCCTACCTCATTCATGATGGATGAAAAGAACAGCTTGCATCTTCTCAGTGGTTACTCACACAATTTCTGGTTTGTGGCTCCAGAACCTCATTTTTACTCAGGAAATTGATTTTTGTCTTTGGTTGGTTGGCTTTGTTTTAATGTGAAAGAACTGTATCATCTCACTGACAACATTCTTTCCCTTTCCCTGGTATAAACAGTATTGATGCCCCTTACAATCAGTGGGATATTAGATACAATGAAATACTGTCAATGTCCAGACTTTTTAAATTATTATGACCTGCTCCCCTGAATAGTTCAGCATGCTCTCTTAAGAATAAGGATAGTCTCTCACAAAAATAAGGTATAATTATCACACCTCAGAAAAATAGAAACACCCCCATGATGCCATCTAATACCCAATCCATACTCAAGCATGTCCAACTATCCCAAGAATGTCTGGTACTGCTGGTTTTCTTTCTTCACTAGGATTCAACCAAGGTATATGCATTGCATTTGGTTATAGGTGATATTATTATCAACACAGTGCACCAACTCAGTAGGAACAATATGTTTAAATAAAACTCTCTGGCTTAGGCAAATTTGTTTATCTCCCTTTCATCTTGTATTTATCTTTTGTGCCTCTTAAACAATTTTATCAAAGTATATTTTACATATTACATATCATAAAATTCACCCATTTCAAATGTACAATTCAATGATTTTTATTAACTCTCCTGAGTGATACAACCATCACCATAAATCTGTTTGGGAATATGTTCATCCCTGCCCCCAAGTAAGATCTCTAATGCCCACTAATGCCCATCTCTCCTCCAGCACCAGGCAACCACTAGCCTACTTTCTGTCTATAAATTTGCCTCTTCAGGACACATCATACAAATGGAATCATACAATATGAAGTCTTTCATTTAGCATAATGCTTTGGAGGAGGGCCTTGTTTTAAAACCTTACTTCAAAGGCTTTTGATTTCATCCGCTAGCCCCGCCATGTCTCTCATAATCTCAGAGATGAGCCCAACCGTCTGGGTTACTAGCAGCCAGTTATTCCTACACCCACTGTTTGCATGAAGGACAGCAGACAAGTGTAGCCCCACTTTATCTGTACCTTGACATCTTGTTCCCTCTGCCAGATAGTGACATTTCAACCCTTTTCTACAGCTTCCATTGTTACGATTTTGGAAGATTCTCTCTTCAATCCACTCTCTACACGCTGCTCCCCGCTCCAACATGAGAACACAATGTATTCATTGGGATTTTTCCTTTGAAAAGATCAAATCCTGACCTAAAGTGGGGTTTTGATTTACATGGGGTGTCTAGTACAGCTAATTTCCAGGCAGCAAACCATGTTAACGGGATTTAGTTGAGAGATAGACATATGTACGTATAGGTGTACACGTATAATCTATTTCTGTCTCTATCCTTCCTCTCCAGTGCTTGACTCACCTTTCCTTTGGTTAGTTTCTTTCTTAGGCAGGCTCTCTCAACATGTCAGTTGAGTTATATCTCCTATAAACTTAGCAAACCTGCAAGAAAAAAGACCTCTTGTCTAACAAAGAATACTTCTATCAAAGTTCCTGAATTGGACCGAAACAAATAAAGTGCTCATCCCTGAACATTCGTGCTGAACTTGAATGCTCAGGGAGGCTGTTCCTGGGACTGGAGCAGGATTGGACCCATCAAAGAACACGGACAGAGAGTGTAGGAGGTTGGTTCCTTAAAGGAAAGTCATGAGCTATTGCCAGAAAAAGGAAAACTGGATCTTGTACGGGGGAAACAGTATTTTGCCACCACACATCCTCTAAGTCAGAAGAGACAAACTTCCTGTAAAGGCTCAGGTCCTCATGTACCCTTCTCAACTAATATTTCTAAGACTGTTATAATGAAATATAAAGTAGATAAAAGTAAGCTACTAAAGTTTATAAAATTCTGTAATTCAAAATACCTATACTTACCACAATAAATACAAAATTTTTCATAGCCTGTTACTTGTTTTTACAGCCTTAATCCATTTGTAAATATAATCCTTTCTTTATCATGAATTTGTATACTGCCACTACTTCATTATCGTATTTACAGTATTCATTTCACCACCTACTCCTACATGTCCGAATTCAGTGTTTACCATATTTTTATCATCACTTCCAAGCATGCACAATGGGCACCATCCCCAATCCACGTGGTCCGTTCCCCTCCAGAATGTCATCAGCATTTCTAATTTCTTCCTAGAACAGAAAATTTGGTTCTTCTTTAGAACAAAGGCATTCCTCTTCTGGGTGCCTTTTTTTTCAAATATTTTATTTATTTATTTATTTGAGAGAGAGCGCACACACACGCATGCGTGCCCAGGGGGCAAGGGAGAGAAAGTCCCAAGCAGACTCTGTGCTGAGCACAGAGCCTGATGTGGGGCTTGATATCACAACCCTAAGATCATGACCCTGAGAACATGACCTGAGCCGAAACCAACAGTTGGTCACTTCACCAACTGAGCCATCCAGGCGCCCCTATCTGGGTGCCTTTAAAAGACGAACATGGTGGGTGTTGAGGAGGGCACATTCTGCATGGAGCACTGGGTGTTATGCACAAACAATGAATCATGGAACACTCCACCAAATACTAATGATGTAATGTATGGTGATTAACATAACATAATAAAATTAAAAAAAAAAAAGGCAAACATGAAAGTGGTGATTCCAGTAAGATGTGACCATGTTTTCATGGCAACTGGGACAAAATTACTTCTTGATTTGCATACACGGTGATGGATTCTACCTGATGCATGAAGGCCCCAGTAAAGTTAGATAATTTGCCCCAAATCACACAGCTTGTTGTTGGCTCAGGTCTGTTCCTCTGTGAAACCTAAGAACTGCCCATCACACCTCCTGGTCCAATGAACCTGATCGTTATGCAGAGCTGTGTGAAGACTTTTCACAATACTGTTGCCCTCTAGCAAATAACCCACCCTCCAGCATACATCAACATTGTGGTTAATTGTGTGCTGTGTGTTTGGGTAACACCCTGGACCCCTTACACTGCACACTCATGTGGGGCTCCTTTGCTGCTGCGGCGAGCCTCCTTCATGAAAAACAGAGGTGCTGGTATCCCATTCCTCGTCTGGTCCTTATGAACAAACAATCACTGAAGTTGGCAAACTTGACCGGAACCCAGTTTACTCATTTGTTGAGTGGGTAGAGTAACATCAAACTTCACCAGATTGTTGCAAACCGCAAAGAAAACACTTTGTTTAAAAGTATAAGGTTGGGGCGCCTGGGTGGTTCAGTGGTTAAGCGTCTGCCTTCGACTCAGGTCATGATCCCGCGGTCCTGTGATGGAGCCCCGCATCGGGCTCCCTGCTCAGTGGGGAGTCTGCTTCTCCCTCTGACCCTCCGCCCTCTCATGCTCTTTCTCTCTCTCTCAAATAAATAAATAAAAATCTTTAAAAAAAACTTCGTTTTGGGGCACCTGGATGGTTCAGTCGGTTAAGCGTCTGCCTTCGGCTCAGGTCATGATCCCAGGGTCCTGTGATCGAGCCCCGCATCGGGCTCCCTGCTCGGCAGGGAACCTGCTTCTCCCTCTCTCTCAACTGTTCCCCCTGATTGTGCTCTCTCGCTCTCTCTGACAAATAAATAAATAAAATCTTTTAAATAAAAAAATAATAAAAAAAATAAAAGTATAAGGTCAATTCTCAAGTGTCATACAAGCATGACCATAATGTTGAAGAAGCTGCAGTAGGTATAGCTTTGTATCCCCTGCAATGGGCTGCCCAGGACCTTCCAGAGAAGTTGTGGATAAGTAGGAGTTTGGTTTTTATTTGAAACTGCACCTTGTGTGTGGTGGATAAGGCAAAGTGTGCCATGCTTTGTGAGGAACAAAAAGCATATGCCGCAGTCCTCAAGACTAAGGAGAATGCCAGTTTAACGGAAGAAATGAGACCTGAAGACATAACAGGCCCAAGGTTTTAAAGCACAATCAAGGATACAATACAAACTCAGAACAGAGCTGTCCAGGGGGTGGGCTGCAGAACATGAGTCCCATTTGTTCTCCCATGAAATCATATCTGTTCTCAAATATAAATATAAACCACAACCCCCCGCTTGAAGACTCGCAGATTTGGATATTAAAAGCTCTGCAAAGTCTTATGGTAAAGAAACCCAATTAACTTCATTTAAATGAACAACTCCCAAATGTACTTGACCCCGTAACTCTGCTTAAATGAACAACAACAACAACAACAAAATATATATATCAAATTTCCAAAGAAATCATTCTTCAGGAACGGCTGCTCTAGAGGCTCAGCATGAACACAAGCCCTGTGAGGAAGGGCTGGGGAGGTTTCATGGAGGCAGAATGATGGGAAAAGACGAGTCAGACAAGAGGAGAAAGAAAGACTTTCCAAGTCTGGGATTGGAGTAGGTTGTGTGTTGAAGGCAGAGACTGAGTTCTTGAAAGATGCAAGTGAGCTATGTAGATATCCTTTTGTTAATCACAGTTCCCAGCCTGGTGTCTGCATGACAGCAGATATTCAATATATTTCTGATTAATTAAATTCACAGATTAAGACACTGGAATTCAAATTTGGAGGGTGTTGAGTAGAACAAACTGAGTACTTAAGAGAAGTAGAATGTAAGGCTGGGAAGGGGAGGGGAAGGGAGGGGAGGGGAAAGGAGGGGAGGAAAATTAACACTTACCTAGGAATCATGTGCCAGATTCTGCTGACAGGTATTCATCCCTCATCTCACTTAAGCCTGGCAATCATCCTATGGCAGGCTAGTGGATGATGTCAGTAAAGCAGCAAGACTGAGGTAAAAAATAAAAATAAATAAAAAAATAAAAGGGAAAGAAGTCCTGAGGAACAGAGAGTAAGGGGAATCCAATGTGGGCAAAACAATACAACTCGATAAGAAAGGGGAGAAAAATCCTCTAGAAGATTTGCCCCCAACCTTTTAAAACTGATAAATCTTATTTTTAATAGTGTCAGTAGAATCCAGATTCCTGAGCTATTTTCTCTCACTATTTCTCATAAAATGAACAAGAATTATACATTTAGGGTAATTACCATGGTAATTCATTCTCTTTTAAAGGGATGTATCCTGCTTCCTAGTTTCTGATCTCCTGATACCTTCCCAGGTCTCTATTTTTGTGCTCTAAAAATAATCTTTGGTAGTTGAAGGTTTCAGTTAATTCAGCTGCAGTCTTGCATTTCATGCCATCTGGAACCACTAATTTTATTTTGCTTGAATTATCCAAGTATGTTCTTACCTGAATTTCAACAGCAGCTATTCTTACAAAGTTCTCATTACTTTCTAATTTTCCAGAACACATTTCTTCCTTTTCCAGTATTTTAAAAGAAATGATTAAGATACTAAAAGAATTGAAGGTCAGTGGAAAGTGCTACTTTGAGAGGTCTCCATTTTCACAATAAATGTCAGTAAGATTTGGTTGAAACAATTTTCACTTGTTAATTGTCTTTCACACTTTAATTAAAAACCTCTTCAAGGATTATTTTTAAAACCTTCATTTTCAAATCAACGGGATACTGACTTAATTTGCTTTGAAAGCTATTTATTAAAACTGAGTCACGAACAATTATTGCAATAAGTAATGGGTCATAGGTGAGCTCCTAAGCCTGGGAAAGGAACTAGCAAGTGACGTCATTGATCCAGGAGCACGTGCTTTCGAGGAACTGCACAGTAGTCTGCGGAACCCGGAGCTCCCGGGTACTGCCCGCACCCAGCTCTATTTCATTCTAGACACTGGACCCGCATACAAGGACCAGCCCAGCGTAGTCTCTACCCACCCCTGGCTCAGGAGTTTCAGGAGCTCGACTCAAAGCTCGCGTAGCTCTTCCGACAGCTCCCTGGCATCCTCCTGGGGCTGGGCCCTGCGCTGAGACGGAGCTCCGGTGCATGGGGACCTACCTTGCTAGTGCTCATGGCCTCCCCACCTAAACTTGCACATGTCTCGTCACTCAGATTCCCCGCAGGAGGCGGGACCCCCGGCTACCTCGCCTCAGAGCACCACACTAGCTTTTTGGTTGACTTTTCGCTTATCGCTTGTCAGATCCTTTGACTTCCATGCCCTCGCTTTGGAGTGGACCTCCACAGTCCCCTCGGGTAACCATGGGAGGGACCGAATTCCTTTTAGCCTTGCTCTTTCTCAGTCTAGTTTATCTTAGTAACGCCCAGACCAGGTTTGATGCAACCTAAGCTTTAAAGGCAATTTTGATATCTGAAAAAACATTCAACTGACAAGCAGCAGTAAATGACAGCAAGTACAGAATGATTCAAACTGCGGTTGTGTTTTTAAAATTAATAGAATGAGGAATAAGATGCGTGCAGAGAAGTCTGTGTAAAGTCGAGAAGAGGACGTTCCAAGCCAAGATAATCACAGATTCAAGGGCCCAGAGGAGTACGAGCACAGAACGGGTTTGCTGGTGTGAAAAGTGTTGAAGGCAAAGTGGATGAAGATGCAGCTGGCCAAGCCCAGAAACGTGGTCAAGGGCCTGTGTACCAGGAGTACAAATTTCCTCCTGAGAGAAGTATTGAGGGGAAGAGTAATAGAAGCCGACTTCTCAGTGATGAAGGCATTCTGGCAGTGTTGGGGAAGAGAGAAGACTGGAGACACAGAAGCCCATAGGGAGCTGTACCCTTAGCAAAGAAGATGCAACGGAGTACCTGAGTTCCGGGGCTCAGACCCGAGGAACAGAAGTGAAAAACACTTCACAGTGATCATGGATGATAGGGAGTGACTGCTGACTGGGGGAAGAAATGAAAGAGAAGAATGAATGTCTGGGTTTCTGAGTTGGATAGATCTGTGGAGAAGTTGATGAGCGCACAGTACACAAAATCCACATGTTCACTCATTAATCCATACTTCTACCAAACATTTAGTAACTCCTACATGCTCGACCTATCTGGAATATGCAGTTAGATACACAACCCTGGAAGTCAGGAGAGATGTGTGGGCTGGTGGGCACACAGGCAGCCCTGGAGTGCCATGAGAATCAATAGGAAAAGCAAAGGACAGCTTGTAAAACTAGAAGGTGAAACAGCTGGATAAGGCAAATTTTAAAGGTTAGCCCTTTTAAAAATGCTTAGTTCAAATGGAAAAATTCTTTGGGCAATAAAACCAGAAACATTATTGGGACAATTGACAAAATTTCAATCTGATCCATGAATTATATAGGTATTGCGTGAATGTTAAATATCCTGATTTTAATAATTGTACTATGATTATTGAAAAGAATGTATTTTTTTCTAAGGAAAGACATTCTGAAGTATTTAAGGGTAGAGGGGTATTGTCTGCCTCTTAACTCTCTGATGGTTTAGGAAAATAATATATATTTAACATGTAATTATAATTTAATTTATAAATATATAAATTCATCTAATATGTAAGTATGATTTAGCTTAGTATATAAATATATACATTATATATATATCTAGAGAGATAGAGAGAACATACTAAAGCAGTTGGGTAAAGTGTAAACAATTAGTAATCTGGATAAAAGATATTCAGGTTTTATTTATCTATTCTTATTACTTCTGTATAGGTTTTAAATGACTTCAAACTATAAAGTCATATAAAAATTAAAATTTATACAAAAACTTGAGGAAGTGGGGTCATTTAGGAAAGGTCAAAGAAAAGGAAAAATTCTTGTGGAAGAAATCATTTTCAAGGCTATTTAATATAAATAAAGTAAAAAATATGTCTTTTGATAGAAGACATATGGAATCTGACCCATTGTTTAATAAGCATTCCTCAATTAAAAAAAAAAAAACTATGTAAGCAAAAGAATGGAGCTGGGATATTAAAATTCTGGACAAAATCAACAAGTGGAGAGGTTGCCTGGGAATCAAGGATTTCTGGCCACTGCATAGTAAATGTCTGTGACAAGTGCTAGCTCTGATCAAGATATGTCCACTGGCAATAAAAGTCTTTAACCCTTGTCTGAGAGCTGGAAAAGGGCTTCTTTTGCTCAGAGGTAGCCTTTATGAATTTGTAAGAGCCCTTCTAGCTTTACACACTTGATGGTATACTATGTGTTTTGGCCATCCTACCCTTGTCAATTTCATGTGATTTTCTATAAATATCTTCCCAAGGTAGGACTACAGGCAATAATTCAAGCATATTCCTACCTTTTCATTTTTCTTGGGGACAATAAAAGTATTGACTGTCTTAAGGATTATACGCACTAATTATCTACAAAGGGAAATTCTGTGAGTTGCATGTTAAGAGGAACTGCTGATGAGGATAGAGGTGTGACAAGGACAAGGAAAGCCAGTGCAGGAAGAGTGTTGTACAGCAGAGAGTAGAAGCGGAAACTGGCAAGGGCCAGGTACTCTCCATCTCTGACAACTCTTTCTTCTGTATTTTTGCTTTAATCTCCTCTCACAACCGATGAGCTTCCTCTTTATGATCCACAATTAAGACATTGTTTACTCAGAGCACCTGCTTTAGTGAAAATGAAACATAAGATGTAGTCATAATTTGAATGCATTAAAATATACAATTTTCCTCCCTATTGATTTTCCACAAAGATGCCAAGACTACTCAGTGGGGGAAGTACAGTCTTTTTAACAAGTGGTGCTGGAGCAACTGGATTTCCACATTCAAAAGAATGAGGTTGGACTCCCACCTCACACCATATACAATAATTAACTCAAAAAAGATCAACCACCTAAATAACTGAAACCATAAAACTCTTAGAAGCAAACATAGCAGCAAATCAGTATGACCTTGCATTTCACAATGAATTCTTTGATATGACATCAAAAGCATGAGCAACTAAAGAAAATATAAATAAACTGGACTTCATCAAAGTTAAAAACTTTTGTGCATCAAAGGACATTATCAAAAAAAATAAATAAATAAAAGACAACCTACAAAATGGAGAGAATATTTGCAAATCATATATTTGGTAAGGGTCTAGTGTCCAGAATATATAAATAGCTCTTACATCTAAAGAACAATGAGGGGTGCCTGGGTGGCTCAGTCGGTTAAGCGTCTGACTGCTGCTCAAGTCATGATCTTGGGGTCCTGGGATCAAGCCTCAAATCAGGCTGCCCACTCAGCAGGGAGTCTGCTTGTTCCTCTCCCTCTGCCCCTCCCGTTCCCTCCACTCATGCTCTCTCTCTCTCTCAAATACATAAATAAAATCTTCAAAGAACAATGAGATAGCACCTTATGTCTGTCAGCATGGCTAAAATCAAGAAGATAAGAAAAAAAAGTGTTGACAAGGATGTGAAGAAAAAGGAACCCTCATGCCCTGTTGGTGGGAATGCAAATTGTATGGGCACTGTGGGAAAGAGTGTGGAGGTTCCTCAAAAAATTAAAAATAGAAATACCATGTGAACCAAAAATTCCACTACTAGGTATTTACTCAGGGAAACTGAAAATACTAACTCAAAAAATATATGATATAATCTCTATGTTTATTGCAGCATTATTACAACAGCCAAGCCATGGAAGCAACTGAAGTGTCCATCAATAGATGAATGGATAAGGAAAATGTGTATACACATATATACACAATGGAACATTACACGGCCATGTAAAAGTGTGCAATTGTGCCATTTGAGACAACATGGATGGACCTAGAGGGTATTATGCTAAGTGAGATAAGTCAGACTGAGAAAGACAAATACCATGTGATTCCACTCCTAAATGGAATCTTAAAAAGTGAATAAATAAACAAAAAGCAGAATCAGAACTATAAATACAGAGAACAAACTGATGGTCACCAAAGGGGAGGAGTGTGGGGTGTTGGGCAAAATGGGTGAAGGGAATTGGGAGACACAGGCCTCCAGTTACGGAATGAGTAAGTCTCAGGAATAAAAAGCAGAGCATAAGGAATACGGTCAATGATATTTTAACAGCAATGTACTAGGACAGATGGTAGCCACACTTGTGGTGAGCATCGCATAATGTGTAAACTTGACAAATCACTAAGTTGTACACCTGAAATTAATGTAACATTGCATGTCAACTGTACTCAAATAAAAACATGGAAATACCCAAAAAAATTTAAAAATTAAAAAAATAAAGAACAAAAGACAATTCAATTTAAACATGGGCAAAAGGACTTACTAGACATCTCATCAAACAAAAGATACAAATGGCCAACATACACATGAGAAGATGCTCAACATTTTTAGTCATTCAGGAAATGTAAATCAAAACCACAATGAGGTACCACTTTACACCCACTAAGATGATTATAATTTTTTAAAATGAAAACATAAAATCGAACCCTCATATATTGCTTCTGGGAATAAAATGGTTCAGCAATGCAGAAAACAGTTTGGTGGTTCCTCAAAATGTTAAACACAGACTTACCAATACCCAGCAATTCCACTCATACGTAAATACCCTCAAAATTGAAAACAGGCTCTTAGACCACTAGATGGATGTGCACATTGATAGCAGCACTATCACAACAGCCAAGAGATGGAAACAACCCAAATGTCCACCAATGGATGAATGAACACACCAACTGTGGTATAAATGTACAATAGAATATTAGCCACAAAAAGAAATGAAGTGTTGATACATGCTACGGTATGGATGAACTTTAGAATTATTATGTGAAGTGAAAGGAGCTGGACACAAAATAGCACATATTTTATGATTACATTTATTTAAAATATCCAAAATAGGTAAACCCATAGACAGAATGCCAACTGGTGGTTAATGGGGCTAGAGGAGGGAAGTATGGGGACCAACTGGTTAAAAGGGACGAGGTTTCCTTTTTGAGGTAATGAAAACGTTTTAGAGCTAGATTGAGGTGGTAGTTGTGTAACATTGTTAATATTCTAACATCACTGAACTATTCACTTTAAACCCAACTTTTACATCAACATGGATGGGACTGGAGGAGATTATGCTAAGTGAAATAAGTTAAGCAGAGAAAGTCAATTATCATATGATTTCATTTATTTGTGGAACATAAGGAATAGCATGGAGGACATTAGGAGAAGGAAGGGAAAAATGAAGGTGGGGGGGGGGAATCGGAGGGAGAGATGAACCATGAGAGACTATGGACTCTGAGAAACAAACAGGGTTTTAGAGGGGAGGAGAGAGGGGGGATTGGTTAGCCCAGTGATGGGTATTAAGGAGGGCACGTACTGCATGGAGCACTGGGTGTTATACGAAAACAATGGATCATGGATCACCACATCAAAAACTAATGATGTATTGTATGGTGACTAACATAACATAATAAAATTTTTTAAAAAGTTACATTAGAAAAAAAATAAAATAAAAAAATAAAATTGTTAATTTGATGTTAGGTCATTTCATGTCAACAAAAAAAGAAAGAAAATCATTTTCTTCCTTTCTCTTACTGATCTGAGTCTCCAATTCCACCTGACAGTGAAAATATTAGATATACTTAGCCACGATTTCTGGTTCAAAACTCATTGTCATTGGGTAAATAGTCTATTCATGATTTTCAAGTCAATCTCCATTTGAACCACAGTCCTTCCGATGGTTGACCTCCTCTCACCTTTGGGGTGGCTCTCATGATATCATGGCAGGGACCAAGATAAAGAGAACACGGAGAGTATAGTTGCTTCTTCCCTGGCATCTCCTGATGCTCCTCACTGTCTGAAATCATGAGTTATCTGTTCTTTCAGCTTGGACAATGTTTGGAGGTTATTCCAGTGGGTCATGATGAGCCAGTTTTGCACTTCCGTGATTCTCTGTGAGGTTCCAGCAGCATCTCCATTATTATGCCACAGCCTTTGCTCGGAGGAGCCCTTCACCTCACACACTGGGAATCCCACTTGGGCACAAGGACGTCTGGCTATGGTACATGCCACTCTCAGTTACCAGAAAGGGTCAGGGCATGGCTGGTGCTCTCCACAGTGGACTAGCTGCTAAGCAACTGGGTCGTGTAGTCATGTGGCTGGCAAGTCCAAAATCCGTAGCGCGAGCTAGCAGTCTGGAGAGCCGGGTAAGCATTGACGTTGCAGTCTTGAGTCTGAAGTCTGGAAATTGAGGCAGAATATGGCACGGTCTGGAAACAGAATTCCTCCTTCTTTAGCAAACCTCAGTCTTTGCTCTTAAGGCTTCCATATGATTGTATGAGGCCCACTCTCATTATGGAGGGTGACCTACTCTACTTAAAGTCAACTGACCAAATGTTAATCGTGTCTAAAAATACCTTCCCAGCAACACGTAGACTGGCATTTGACCAAACAACTGGACACCATGGTCCGGCGAGGTTGACACATAGAATTATTCATCACAGTGTCATAGAAGGAGCGTGGGTTCCAGCCCGGGGCAGTGTGCCTATATAAGAAAAAATAAAATGCTGCTCTATTTAACCCACCATTTTCCTGTTACTTTTTGCTGAACCTAATCCTGACTGATGGGTCTGCTGTCTTATTCTCCTAAATTACAGGATGCTGGATCCCACTTCCTTCCTCCGGGAACCCTAAGTGGTCTAGGGAAGTGGAGTGCTTCCTGTTTCTCCCTTGTCCTCCAAACTCTGTTATCCATACTCCTTTCTCCCCCCACAGCCTGGAGTTTATTTAATATTAGGCTGTGGAGTGAAAATCCTGTTCTCCTTCTTCAAAATCATCCCCAATCTCCCCAGTCTCCCACCATCAAATCACGCAGTCTCTCCTTGGATGATGAGAGGCCATGGTCGTGGGGAAGGAGGGGCGCAGGTGCATTGCTGCCCTTGATGTCTCAGGTAGTTGGGCTGCCCCGGGGGAACACTTTACATGCCCTGCGGCCGTGCTCACTTCCATTCCAGTCACACCCAGAGACAGAGCAACTGTCCCCAGGCCACAATTCTAAATTCCCAGAAAAGAGAATGTATGACCCCATTTGGAGTTCTTATCTGCTCCTGGGCCACCCAGCTGGGACAAGGGACGAGGGTCAGGTTGGGACATCCCTCCATGGTGAGGTTGCAATTCTAGACCCATTATGCAGATGGGCTTTGCTGCAACATTCCCTGCCTACAATTAGAAACAGCTGTGGGCTTGAGGGGACAGGCTCAGGGGCAAGCATGTTTATAACGCTGTCTACACAAGTTCTTGAACCTTTTTGAAGATGGGAAAATGACTTACTGAAAAAAGTTGAAAATGACACTAGCCATGTGAACTGCAGACATGGACTCATGTGAAACCATCCACTGCACAGAGCTTGCTTATAACTCTCTCCAGGAGTCCTGAGCCAGCTCTTGGAAGAGAACAGAAATGAGGATCACTCTTCTTTCCTTCCCGCATATTCGCTGTGTCCACTCTTCTCTTATACTGTGTCCTCCAAGATTAAGTGTTCTCATTACTACTTATTGTCCCACGTGGTTAACTTTACTTTATCCAGTTGCTCAAAAACCAGTCCTTAAGGGCAGTTGAACTAAGATTCTGCTCTCCCCATCATGGTCTGCAGAGCGCTGCTGCTGGCTTTCCTAGTTAACAGAAATGAGAGTGTGTGGCTGTTGTTCTTTACCCCCACGCTAGTACTTTCTTCCAAACCAGCAGCTTCTCTCTGCCAGTGTCAGCCTCCCATACTTCAGAGTGATGGGAGAAGCATTTAAAACCTCCTTATTGTGAGAAGACTTACTTCCAATTGCAGTGGTAATGGAAAAATTCGCCTGGGCATACCCCTTTGATCCGTAACACCATCCTTCCAAATTTCAAATTGAACACTGAAATGTTAATTTCAAATTGAACATTGAATAGCAGAGTTTTGTGGGGGTTTTTAATACAGTGTGAGATTCTTTAACTCTTTACTTATTAATTTATTTATTTAGGGTCTTCAATAAGCTTCATAAAGGTCCAACATCAAAGATACTCTCTCTCAAACAGCTAGGACCCTACTAACATGATTTTTCCCTCATTTTAAATTTAGTGAATTATCAACTACATACCTCCTTTTCTTAATGAATACAGAAGTGAAACCAACTACAGCCCACACCCAAACTCCACCCCAAGCCCACTTAAGCCACTGGAGGCTACGAAGGACCCCTCATCAGAGGGTACCAGATTGGGTGTGTCACATCTCGCCTTGCATGGTTTGTTGGTGTAGCTGCTGCATCTGGCATTATATATCAGCCAGGGTCAGGCAGGAGATGGAGGGTCCACTCAGATGGGATAACTGAGAGGAGTCCCAGAACAGGACAATTAATAAAATCGTGTGGAGGTTAAGGATGGTCAGTCATCCTGTGGCTTCCAACAGTGGGAAGCCTTTGCCGCTATGGATCTAGAGGGACGACGTGGTTACCAAAACCTTGAAAGGGCCAGTGTAACTCTAAGAGGCGGCTGTCGAAAAGCCATGATGCAGCTGACCCCCATGACCTGGCAGGGATGGAGTCAGGGAAATGAGCTCCAGTCTCCTCTGGTGACTCCTGTCAGCCAGAGTGCCAGAAGGATGCCATCGATTCCATCCACGCAGGGCCGCCTCCTGAGGCTCATACAGGGTAAAGAAGGAGCAGAGAGCACCTGAGGAGCAAACAGCAATGATGCCAACATACCGAGATAGCCATCTTATAAAAGGCTCCCAGTCTTCCCGCCCTGCTCTGTCAAGCCAGAGGGTTCACTGGCTCATTTAAAACCTCTCGTAACCTGGGGCGCCTGGGTGGCTCAGTCGTTAAGCGTCTGCCTTCGGCTCAGGTCATGGTCCCAGGGTCCTGGGATCGAGCCCCGCATCGGGCTTCCTGCTCCACGGGAAGCCTGCTTCTCCCTCTCCCACTCCCCCTGCTTGTGTTCCCTCTCTCGCTGTGTCTCTCTCTGTCAAATGAATAAATAAAATCTTAAAAAAAAAAAAAAAAAAAAGAAAGAAAAAAACCTCTCATAATCAGCTGGTTTCCATGTCCTGAGGACTGTGCTCAAGTCTCCTCTTTGGCTGAAAGAACTAGCAGAATAAGAGGTCAAGGTCAACGGGGTCTGCTCATCTTTGTTGCTCCTTTTTAAAGAGCCATTCCTGAGGTTAGAGATGAGCTCTTGTTCATGGCTTCATACCCAACTCCCTATTCAAGTGTTTGGTGACTCTCATACAGTCATAAAATACCTATTGAGCTCATGAATAATGAAGGATTTCATGGTCTTTTCTCCCTAAAATAGTCTTTAGCTAGAGGAACTATATGTCCTAGACTAGACTATCCTAATTTCAAATATCCTTACTCAGTGTTCCCACTTAAGCACACTTACCTTTGACAGACCAAATGCTCTGATTTTCAGCTCCAAACACATTTATTGTAGCTACTGAGACGTGATTTTAATATGCGAGATGTAAGCACTGAGGGCAAAAATGGCCACTGATAGCTCACAGAGCTCATGTACTATGGTTATCAATATCCTTGCTCACTGGCACATTGTAATAAGCCAGCCCTGAAACCAATTTTGTGTGTTCAAAGGAAAGTACAAAAATCAATTACCAAAGAAGGATTATTTTTGTATTGCAACCTCTTGCCTCCCAGAGTAATCCAAAAATCATTATAGACCACCACATTCATAGATACACACTCTTCCCTCTCTCCTGATAGATTTTTCTTTACAAAAAAGGGAGAAGAATGTGACAACCTGTTTATTGAAAGGTTTTTGTTTTACTGTTCTTTCAATTTGAATGTGCAGTGCTTCTTTATTTCAATTTTTACAAACTAAGTTGTCAAATTTAGTCAGTTTAAAAGATAAGTGAACAAGAAACAGGATAATCACATGGCCTGTTATAAAACCATTTTTCTGTTTTATTAGTCACATTAGCATTCTATTGCCCTTTAAATGTCACAAGTTCAAGAGCACAGCTGTACACATCCCAGAAATATTTCTTTTCATTGTAATAAAGCATGAGGATACAATTTCCTAGGACATAGATAAGATGATAGAAAAACAACAAAATAAAAATCAAAACTTGTTGGGTACTGTTACATATAAGAAGCATGGTTATTTTTCAGTCAAAGTTTTGTCTTTGTTCTAACACTGAGCTCATCAAGAAATGGTTTCATTTGTTTATTGATACATGCTATTGTTTCTTCTTTTATTATCTAAAACATGATTAGAAAAATAAAACATGTTTATTTTGAAACATGCCGAAATGTAAGAGTGGCCCTTCATTCTAAAGGAAGGGAAATCACGTCATGACGCACGGTATTCTTCCAGAAGCGCTTGCTACCTGCCACAAGCTGGGCATCATTTCCAATGTTACATCACTGTAGTTACAGGTAAGAGTGGCTATAACATCCCTAGTATCTCAGAGTCTACAGAGAGCTAGAGCTATCCCAGCGGACCGATCGAAGAAAGAGAATAGGGAAAGAACAAAGAATGGGTGGATTCTGGTTGTTTCTAATGCCTCGAGTCCATGATTAGACTGTGCAGCAACAGGGTGAAATGTGGTTTGCACTAGCATGTTCAAGAACTGATCCCCAGGAAATACACAAAAAAAGATTACTTCCTTATCCTACCCTCCCAGGCATAACTCTTGGCATTTTCTGAAACTATGAATTCTTCGTATTTCATCCTTCTTATCTCATCTATATTGGAGCCCTTCCAGTCCTCCTTCCTGTTTCTCAGACCCGTCTTCATTTGCCTATCTTTTACAACTTTCCTGGTTTATTATTTCTCTAATTTACATTGAGCTTTTTGATTCTTTTCTCTGACTCTGATTCTTCCCTATTTCCTATGCTGCACTATGACCCAAATTGGCTTTCTGAGATAAACCCAGGCATAGGTTTCTCTTGATAAATAATATTCTATTTCTCCCTATTGCCTATATCAATGATCTCCAAACCTTGGACAGAAAAGCAATATACATCTATATTTTCTGAATCCATATGTGAAAGAAGCACAACAGTCACCATGTGGTCTACAGATCAAAAGCTTCACTTCTTAGGACAAAAAAAAAAAAAAAAAAAAAGAACCAGCTTAAGCAATAAGACAAATGTATTGGTTGAACTATACAGGAAAGAGTGTCACTAGTGAAGAATAAAAACCAGAGATTTCTATGGCTCTGGAGCTTCTTTCATTCCATTTCTCCTCTCAGTACAGCAACTTCATATTTTCCTTTCACAAGTTACCTTTTCCCGAAGGCTGGAAGAGTACCCTCTGGAATCTCCTGGACTCACATCTTCAAGAGTTGCACAGGGAAAGAGGTTCTTCTCTGGTTCCAACCTGGGAAAGATTCCGCTTGGCTTGGCCTGGGGTGGGGCGGGCTGCTACGATTGGCAGCTCCCACTCGGATCTCAGGTTGGAAGGGAAGTCCCAGTGGTTTGTGAAACATACACAGTTCCTGTTCGGAGGGGAGAGAGTGCTGTGGTGTGCCAACCCAAAGCCGGTCTGCTACAGGGTTCTGGAGATTCTCTGGGGTGAAAGCAGTCATTACAGAGGGATCTTCTGCTCTTGTCATAGAGAATCCGCTTGTTCTTATCCTCTGGAAGGAAACATAAAATCTGGAAAAATGAAGAAACAATGTTTTAAAAAACTTTAGAGAGTAATCGATACAGGAAAGAATTGAGTGTCTCTGTCCTCGAAGAAGGGAAGCAGAATGAGGTAAGTCTCCACGTCCCCCCTGGCACTGTTACCCACAATAAGGGCCATTTTCAACTCAGAGGGATAAACGACACAGAAAGTCATCAGAGATTGGAGTCAAGCCTCGAAGGGCCACCTCCTCAGAATGAGGGCGAGGCTGAAACAGACCATCCCTAACAAGGCTTACAAACAATCCTCACCAGAAGTTAAGTGTTTACCTGCACTCCATATATCAAAAAGAAATGAGGAAGGAAGACAACATGATCCAGAGACTCTAAATCTTTAAATTCTTAAACACCTTTATTAAGATGTATTTCGTATATCATAAAATTCACCCATGTAAACTGTACTGTTCAATGGTTTTTCAATACATTCGCATCATTGTACAACCATCTCTTGCCTAATTACACAGGCTAGAACTTTCAATGCACTGTTGAATAGAAGTGGCTAGAAAAGTCTTATTTGTCTTGTTCTTGATCTTAGGGGGAAAACATTTAGTGTTTCCCTATTAAGTATGATATTGGCTGTGGGATTTTCCCAGATGACCTGTTTTAGACTAAGGAAGTTCCCTCTATTCATAGTTTGTAGAGTGTTTTTATAATAAAAGCACGTTGGATTTTTGTCAAATGATTTTGCTATCTCCATTGAGATGTTCACCTGAATTTTCTATTATTCAATGAATATGGTGTATTACCCTGATTGATTTTCAGATGCTAAACCATCCTTCCTATCCAGTGATAAATCCAACTTAGTCATTGTATGTTGGTTTGGTGGTATATTGTTCAGAAATGTTGTGTCCATGTTCATAAGAGATATTAGTCTGTTGTCTTTTTTTTGTTGTGATAGCTGTCTGGATTTGATATCCAGGTAATACCAGCCACAAAATGAGTTAAAAAATGTTCCCTCTTTTTCTGGATTTTGGTAAATTTTGTGGAAGTTTGGTATTAAATCTTTAAATGTCTGGTGGAATTTACTAGTGAAGCATATCCTGACCTACGGTTTGCTTTGTTGCAGATTTTTATTTACTAACTCCATCTCTTTGCTTGTGATTGCTCTCTTCAGATTATTTATTTCCTCTTGAGCCAGTTTCAGTGGTTGGTTTGTTTTTTTTTCTTTCTAGGAATCTTTGCACTTCATCTAAGCTATCTGATTTGTTGGCCTATTTTCATCGTAGTATTCCTTTATAATCCTTTTTATTTCTGTAAGGTCAGTAAGGATGTTCCATCTTTCATTCCTGATTTTAGTAATTTGAGTCTTTTATTTTTTTGATCATTGTAGTTCAAGGTTGTCCATCTTATTGGAGAACAAATAGTTAAAAACAAAAAAGTCATTTATACAATCTTGTATACTCATTGACCTTTACCAGTGCTCTTTTTCTCATACGGATTTGAATTGTTGTCTAGTGCCCTTTAACTTCAGCCTACGGCTCCCTTCAGCATTTCTTGTAGGGCAGGCTTGGGAGTAACAAACTCTCTCCATTTGTGTTTATCTGAGATGGCTTAATTTCTCCTTTGTTTTTGAAGAATAGTTTTTGCTGAAAATGGAATTCTCAGTTGATATTCTTTTTTCTTTCAGTACTTTTAATATGTCACCCCCCTATCTTCTGCCTTCTTTGCCCTGGAAATAGCGAGTTGTTCACCTTACTGAGAAGCCTTTGTTTGTAGTAAGTCATTTTTCTCTTGCTGCTTTTAAGATTCTTTATTTCCTGACTTTTGTCAATATGACTATGATGTGTCTAGGTCTAGTTTATTCTACTCAGTTTGTTGGGGTTCTTCAATGTGCAGATTCATTTTGTTCATCAAATTCGAGGAGTTTCTTGACCATATTTCCTCAAATATTCTTTCTGACCCTTTTTGACCCTTTGTCTTCCTCTTATCCTTGTGGTATTCCTTTCTGCACATGTTGTTATCTTTGATGGGGCCCAACAAGTCTTGGAGGCTCTATTCATTTTTCTTCACTCTTTTTTCTTTATGTTCCCCCTAATCTCTATTGACAGATCTTCAAGTTCACTGATTCTTTCTTCTAATAGCTCAAATCTGTATTGAGACCACCTAGTAAATTTTTTAGTTCAGTTATTTACTTTTTGAGTCCCAAATTTCTATTTGAGATACATACATACCTATATATATTTTGCTATAGAGTGAATATTTGTGTGCCCCCAAATTCATAAGTTAAAACCCTAACCCCTAACGTGATGGTGTCAGAAGGTGGTTATCTTTGGGAGGTAATTGGATCATAATTGGAATCCTCATAATGGAATTGATGCCCTTATAAACAAGAGAAAGTGCTCTCCCCCTCCACCATGTGATAGTACAATAAGAAGATGGCCATCTGTGTACCAGAAAAAGCGTCCTCACCAGATACCTGATCTGCCAGCACTCTGATCTTAGCTCCAGAACTTAAGAAATAAACTTCTGTTGTTTACACCATCTAGTCTATGGGTATTTTGTTATAGCAGCCTGACCTAAGACAAATTTCTCTCTCTTTGTTGATATTCTTTGTTTGGTAAATTTTCCTTTAATTGTTTAGACACTCTTTGTCTACTAAGTCCAAATCTGAGCCCCTCAGGAACATTTTCTGTCAACTGTTCTTTTTATTATGAATGCCGCATACTTTCTTTTACTTCTTTGTATGAGACATACTTTTTATTGAAACCTGAACATTTTAGATAATAACAAATCAGGTATTAGATTCCTTCACACACACACCCCCCAAAGTTTGTTTCTGCTGCTGAATTTAATTTTCTTCATTGTAGCTCACTTGTTCAGCTATTTTTCTATACTAATAGGTTCTATTTATTTAAATATATAGGATATATTATATATTATAATATTGTATACATAGGACATTTACAGCAACTGAGTTCTCTGTTAACTTTTTCTTTAAATCTTCATTTTTATTTTTAAAACTGGCTTCATATGGGTCAGACCTGGATCAGTATAATTTAGTGCCAACCAATGATTACTTAGTTGCAAGATTTTCTTCTTTGCCTTTTCTGTATGTCTTCTACTCTTTGCTAGGTTGGTCCATAGGGGGATGCATGTCTTCAAACATCTGGCACTTTACAAGACAGCTCTAACTTTTGCTTCCTGCTGTGCATAAAGCCAAGGTCAACCAGAGGGGAATGACTGGTACTTCCTGCTTCCCAAAGTCTTTCTTTGTCATGCACACACCTCTATGTATGCACGTAGCCTTTTAGATCACAAGGAATAGATCAGAGCTTTTCAAATTCTTTTTCATTGTGTAGGTTTCCTTTTAAATTCTGCCCAGGCTCTTGTTTGCCTCAGTTAAAATCACAGCCCCAGGCAGGTGAGATGTTGCCAGCAATCAGCAGTTTGCTAATATTTTTGTAGTAACCAATACATTTAGAAATTTAGATGAAATTAGAAAATGCCCAAAAAAGCAAAACTTTTCAGGATATATTGAAATAAAAATAGACTATCTAAATAGCACTATTATGATTAAAGTAAGTAAACTTATAATTAAAAACTCCCAGAACAAAAACTCCAGTTCCAGAAAGCTTTACCAAAAAATTCCTCAGATTTTTAAGGAAGAAATAACAATCGTATACTAACTCTTTTAGAGGATAGCAAAGAGGATGAAAACCTTGCTAACAAAACCTCAAAACATTACCAAAAAAAGGAAACTCAGACTAATCTTTCATGAACATAGATACAAAAATCCTGAACAACAAGCTGACTAAATCAAGCAGCAAATAAAAAAGGATAATACACTAAGATATATTGAACTGACTTCAAAAGCAGGGTCTTAGTAATACTCTTATAATATCAAGAGCCAATGTAATTCTCCAAATCAATAACATGAGTGGGGAAATTCATATGATTAAATCGATGAACACAAAAAACATTTTTATAATGTAACTGTTAATGATAAAAATCTTTCAGAAAACTAGGAATAAAAGGCAATACGTTAATCTGATAAAAGGTATCTGTACAATACATAGGGAGAACAAATTCAGTAGTGGAATGTTGAAAGCCTTCCCTCCGCAATAGGCTATGTTGAGATCACACCTGCCGCTGTTATTATACACAGACCCTAACCAGTGCAGTAGGGAGGAGACAGAGAGGCAAGTATATGGATGGAAATGTGAAATTAAATCTGAAATTATTTACAGGACACATAGCTATGTACTAAAAAATTTACTAGAATCTATACATAATTTATTAGAATTAATAGGTATGTTTAGAAAGGTTGCTCTAACAACCTACAAATACAAAAATAGAAAAGTAAAAATGCCAAGTTCAAACACATTTTTTATGCCAACAACAAACAGAAAACAAAATACAGAGAGGTAGCTGTTCCTTTTCCTTCCTTTTTCTTCCTAGACAAATCCAGGCCAAGCCATCGTGAAGGGTCAAGCAAGATAGCTTTCTCCTGGGGGCTTGGGGATGGCCCAGTGTGTTTGGGAGTTTGGGAACCAGAGCAGTAGGAGGGAGATATCCACACATGGGAACACGACAGGGCCTCAGGCCCAAGCACAGGGGCAGGCCTGCTGTGCAGTGTCAGAGTTCAAGCAGGGTGAGCAGGGTGTCCCAGGGTAGGGGTGAAGCAGGCCACAGTGGGGAGCACACCAAGCAGGGCATGCTGGCAGGTGCAAAGTCTGGCCTATGGTGTCAGCCTGAAGAGGGTGAGCATCCACAAAAAAGGACAGGGTGAAGGAGAAATAGGAGATTAGTTACATTTGGAGATTGGTCAAGTAAGTAAATTATTCCAGAGAATGAGAGCAGGTTTTATGTCAGCAAACAGTTTATCAAATAATGGCAAGGGAGAAGAAAGCTAGAATTCACCCTGTGGTATTAGACTATAATTAGAGTTGTCAATGTGAGTTAACATATTCCGATACATGTAGAAATATATGGAAGCAAATGGAGATGTATGTGCACACACTCACTCCCATACATACACATACATACCACGCATACACATATGTCCATATATACCCCCTCCATCTACTGCGAGGCCTCGGAACAGCTGTGTGCAGCAGCAATGATTACACCTAGTGGTGCACAGATAGTCCAGTCTTCACACCACTGTGTGCCCAAAGGAACCAGGGCTCCCAGGAGAAAGGGCTGATTCTAGGCCTGGGGCAGAGGAAGGAAGGAAGGAAGGAAGGAAGGAAGGAAGGAAGGAAGGAAGGAAGGAAGGAAGGAAAGAAGGAAAAGTGCCTGGAGTATCCTGTTATTCTTGAAAGCAAAAACAGTGCTCCAAAAATGAGAGATGTGCAAAAGGACACAGAAGCCATCTCGAAAGCCCCCCCCCCCCCGCCCCCCGTGGCCAAATCTGGGACAATTGTAGCATCAGAGTGAAACAAAACAGAATTACAATTTGTTGGATAAAATAGGAAACCATGAGTCCCTAATAACATGCATGCATAGCTCCATACATAAGGAACAGGGCATGTACGTAGTTTGAGAATACCTCCCCCATAAAAAGCACATTAATTAATTAGAAGGAGTAAAAAAGTGTCTTCACAGCAGAGGACTCCAGCAGACACTGCATTAATCACATGATCAAAGCAATCATCTCCAGCAATAGAACAAATGAAAATTCTGAGCCTCCGGGTAGGATGCCGGAGAACAGCACATCACCCACCATTTATTCCTGACTGTATTAGTCAGGGTTCTCCAGAAAAACAAAACCAAGAGGATAGATAGATATGCATACAAGGGGAGATTTATCAGACGAATCTGCGCCTGCAGGCACAGAAGCCTAGAAGTCCTACCCTCTGCCATCTGCAGGCTGGAGAGCAGGAAAGACTATGGCATAACTCTGTCTGAGGAGGAAGGCCTGAGAACCGGGAGCTCCACTGTTTGACAGCAGGAAAAAAATAAATGCTGCAGCTCAAGAAAAGAGAGAGGAAATGCCCTTCCTCCTGAGTCAAATGCTCACGTCTTCCACCAGCACCCTCACAGACACACCCAGCCGCGATGTTTACGAGCTCTCTGGGCATCCCTCAGTCCAGCCAACCTGACACGTCCAATTACCCATCACACTGACAAAAGTCAAATCCAGAATCTAATCCTGAGGAAACATCAGACAAACCCAGATGAAGAACATTTTACAAAATAACTGGCCTATAATCCTCAAAAGTGCCAAGTTTGTGAAAGTCAAATATTCAGCAATTCTTCCAGGCTGCAGTAGATTAGAGAGACCTGACAAGCAAATACACCGATTCTGAACTGGATTCTCTTGCTGTAGGATGTCACTGGGACAATTAAAGAAATTTAAATGCAGTCTGGGTACTAAATATTATTACTATATCAGTGCTAATTTCATGAGTTTAATAGCAGTTCAGCAGGAGGACGTCATCATTCACAGGAAATGCAGACTAAAGTATTTAGAAGAAATGGAGCACCAAATGATTCAGGATTTTAAAAAGCCTTGTACTGTCTTACAACCGCTTTATGATTTTTCGATTGTCTTAAACTCTTTAGAAAAGAGCAAAAGTACTACGCGACTTAATATAACGTCTTTAAAACACATATATTCCTATTACAAATGTGCAACTCATTGTCATGCAGTGTTTTTTATACAGAAAAATATATGACAGAGAAAGTTGCAGTGGAGAGATACACCTCACATGCCGGCTCTCCCCCATGTGGTTACACAGATTTCATGAAATCCTAATAAAATCCCCAGAAAATTAATATTTGGGTGGAAATTTGTAAGATGTTTCTAAAATTTATACAGAAGCAAAATGCCAAGATTATTTCAAAATAAGGTATTGGACAGCAAGAACTATATAAAGCCACATGAGGCCCCTGGGTGGCTCAGTCCTTAAGTGTCTGCCTTCGGCTCGGGTCATGATCCCAGGGTCCTGGGATCGAGCCCCGCGTCGGGCTCCCTGCTTGGCGGGAAGCCTGCTTCTCCCTCTCCCACTCCCCCTGCTTGTGTTCCCTCTCTCGCTGTGTCTCTATCTGTTAAATAAATAAAAAATAAAATCTTTAAAAAAAAAAAAAGAATAGTCTTTTCAAAAGCTTGTCTGGGTCAGTTGGGTATCAATATGGAGAAAAAGTAAAATGACCTGTAGCTCACACCGCAACAGAACAGAACTTTCTTCAGCAACAGAAATGCTTAATATTTGCCCTGTTCCACGTGGTGGCCACTACTTTTGAGCACTTGAAATGTGACTAGTGTCACTGAATCACTTACTTCTTATTTTTACTTTGTGTTGCCTAATTTAATTTTAAATACCCACCCGTGGCTAGTGGCTACTGTATTGAATATCACTGTTCTAGCTGATAATGTAAAAGGATATCTTTATGACCTTAGAGTAAGCAGATATTTTTTAATAGACACAAAATGTGTTCTCCATAAGGGAAAAGACTGATAAATGAGACTGCATTTAAATTAAGAACCTATAAGGACCCCTGAGTGGCTCAGTCGGTCAAGCAACTGCCTTCGGCTCAGGTCATGATCTCAAGGTCCTGGGATCGAGTCCCACATCAGGGTCCCTGCTCAGCGGGGATTCTGCTTCTCCCTCTCTCTGCCTGCCGCTTCCCCTGCTTGTGCTCTCTCTCTCTCTCTGACAAATAAATAAATAAAATTTTAAAAAAATAAAGTTAATCAATTAATTAATTAAAACTTACATTCATCCAAGGACATCCCTGAGAGGGTAAGAAGGCGAGCCGAGGGGTTAGAGAAGCTGCCCTACCACATACAGCTAAAATGTCCTCAAATCCAGAGTCTGCGAAAACCTCCCGTAAAGCAATGAGCAATTTACACACAAAAAGGAAATAATGGACAAGTGGCTTGAACAATCATTTCGCAAGAGAGCCATCCATGGAAATAGTGCTTTATGTCACGAGTCGTCGAGGAACTTTAATTAAAACCACATGTATCTTCAGAAACAGACAACTTTTCTTCATAATTATGATGATTTTGTCCATTAAAATGTTTGTAACATTTCCCTCTTTCTGGCAATAAAAAAGTTTATACCAAAAAAAAAAAAAAAACCACAATGAGGCATCACTAGACACCCACAGGAAGAGCTAAAATTTGGAAGACTACGAAGACAAGTGGCAAGGATTTGGAGCAGCGGGAACCTTCACACTCTGCAGGTGGTAAACCGGAACCCACTTTGGAAAACACAGGTTTCATCCTCTGGATTTAAATGCATGTGTACCTTAGAAACAGAATCCTACCTTAATGGGTATACCCAACATCAGTGCATGCACGGGTGCTCCAGAGGTCTTGGACAGTACATGTAGAAGGTTCCTCAGTTTGTGTTTATGTGATATTTTCTCACAACAAAACACATTGTGGTTTGTGATAATAGATTGTGGAATACAGTGGAGTGTTACAAAGTAATGAAAATGAACTACACCCAAGAGTTGAAACCCACAAGCGTTGTAATGAGTGAAAGGAGCAAGATAGGAAGAATACATGAATAGGTTTCCTTTTGCACAAGATCAAGTACAAATCCATCATGTGAGAAGTCAACTCGGTGGTTATCTATGGGGAAAAGAGGAGGGGGGAAGAGTGAAGGGGCTTTTCAGGTGTGCACACTGTTCAGTTTCACCTCCTGGATCGCGGGTGCATAAGGTTTGTGCCCATGTGATTAGACAATCAGCTGTATGCTTCTGATTTGTCACCATTTTTTTTCCATTGGTTATATGGCAATAAAAAATTATAACATTGTTACTATGAATTCATAACCAGAAATTCATCAGATTAACTGAGTGGATAATTCCTTCCCATAGTTCAGAAATTCCAAGCCTGGTTTTCTGAAATTGCTGCTCTTGCCAGTGGTTTCAAAAGCATGCTTAGGTGTTCCAAAGATCCTCAAAATTAAATTAATTTCTTTGAAATTCAAAAAATAAATGATTTGATGGTTTTAAGGGACAGTGAGAATATCACCAAATTCCACAACGAATTTGACTTTGCATCCCCTAAAACAGTAGCACGCATTGCTTTAAATCAGTGGAATCCTAGCAAATGTTGATGGAGTCTACCTTTCCAAGGCGAATATTATGGTCCTAACCACGTTGGTAAATGATTTCTGGGCTAAAATATTGAATTAGTATTATTACTCTTCTGTGTGTCATTAGATGCTTAATGAATGTTTTTCACACAGATAACAATGGACGTTGCTACCCTGGTAGACATATAAAAGAATCCATTATCTCACCCCTTTAATATCCTTCTTTGCTCTAGTTCTTTTAAAATCATTCCAGAAGAAAAACGCGTATTCCTCTTCTCATTCTTCATGCCTCGCCAGGGTTTACATTAGTTGCTAATTGCAGTATCCTGTTTTATCTACTTGGGTCCATAGAGATCAAAGACCTTTTTGTGACTTTCCTTCCATAATACCGAGCATAAATTGCTATTTATTATCAACATATATAATGTGCCAGCAATGTCAAGGGGAAATTTCTCTTAGATGAGAAAATTTGCATAAAAATAGATGTTTGCATTTTAATTGTAGGGGATATGGCTACTCTTATCCATGCCAGAATTAAAAAATGAAAACAGCAAAATGCCCATGTGACAGGAAAAGTCTAACCTATAAGCTAATACACATTCTACTCTGGTCTAACCCACGATAAACTCCCACAGCCTCAGAAATACATAGTGAGATGAAAATAATATTATTCTTCTAACATTAATAGGCCAGAGTAGCCTTCACACAGAAGCCAAAGACTTGAGGGTTTTCTGAGTTACGGGATTCTGGAAAACTTTGCCTCAAATTTCATTTTGTGACATTTTGAAGTATATTCCAGCGACGCCCGGGAAGACTTATATTTTCCACATGTTGTTTGTGCCTCCCAATATTCTTGCTTCCTTTCCCCCTGCAACTTCCCTTTCCACTGTAAAATAAAATATTCCCTTAAAATTTGAGGTCTCTTGGGTCTGTCAGAATAACTGACAAAAAGGCTGAAAGGTATTTCCACTAAATAGTGTATGACAAGCTAGTCTAATAAAGTATGGCAGTTTTTGTCATACCTCAGTGACCCTACAAAAGAGTTACCCATTCCTCTTATAGAAACAAATCACATTCCTCCTGATACAGTTTCTACTTTCAGAAATAGCAACAAAAACCACAAATCACTCACTGGCAGAGTTGTTCCCATCTGATACAATCCATTAATGCCATGTGACAACTGTCACAACCAACCCTTGTGTGGTGACTTCTGTGTGTGTGTGTGTGTGCACATGGGTGTGTGTGTGTGTGTGTGTGTGTGTGTGTGTGTGTTGTATTGATATTTTAGAGGAGGAAGAGAAAAGGAATCTCTCCTCTTTTAGTCTGGAAATAATGAACTATATATTTTTTTAATATTCTTAAAACCTTGTTCTGCCACTGGAACCAAAGAGAAAAAGAAATGTAGAATATTTCTTGTGGCATTTTCTGATGGAAAATCATCAGGATTTCTGTGGCCCACTGATCCATGGCTGTTAGCTCTCCACTTTAAATAGAAACTTTATAGTTTTGTTTTTCTTCTCTGCAATGTCTTTACCTCTGTGAATTTCCATACTTGGTAACGCTATAAAAGGAAAGAAAAATCGCACTTGAAAATAGTTTACCTCTTTGCAGAATTTCCTTCATTATTATTTCAGCTATTTGCGCTTTAAATAAGAGTTTCCCATGCATGTGAAATGGCTTCTCCATCTGCTTGATCTTCTGGAGATAAAAAGTGAATGCCCTGCCATAGATTTAAGAGCAGAACTTCAGTGTGGGGTCCATATGGCTCATGTGTGTCCTCGGCTGGGAAATAATGAGGCTGCTTTCGTTGTATTTTGTTTTTGTTATTGCTGGTTTAGCACAAATGGATCCAAACGGAAATTGGAGGCAAAAAAGGAAATGCAGGTCAAAGGGAATTGGAAGCTTGTTTTATAAGATGGCATATTTTTAAGCCTTTTTCCCAAGCTGGTGTTATTGTTGGGGTTTCTGCCTGCCTGTTTTGTTAAAAAGCAAAAAATCATGAAATAATAAAAATAAGGTAGAATTGATTTAAATTATGTGCCCTTCAGTTGAGACTTTGGAAAGAGTTCCCAGGACTCTTTATTTACTAAAGACTTTTAAAATTCCAATACGTTGTCCATGAAGACAAGTTATTTATGAATTAATCTTTCTAGAACGTGACACTTCTTCGCCATGCCAGATTTTTCGGGCTTCGGCTAAAGAAATAAAACAAGGGTCAGAACAGAGTAAGCAGAAAAGAAGAAATCTTATGCACCACCATAAAGAATATCCAAAAGCCAAAGGGCCTGTTCTCCAGCTGGGACTTAGCTTTGCAATCTGAATTTTATCAACACACTCAGCAATTTTCAGGTTGCCGACAGAGATATTCTGAAAGCAGGAGACCAAGGTCTGCAGGGGAAGAAACCCAAACTCCAAAGTAAAATCTTCAACTATATCAAGACACCTTAGCCTCTGGGTTTGTCCTTTTCTTTTGAGTTTGAGAAAGGGCCAAAGAAGCAGGACCACCCATCTTCCCGTAAGTGCCCGAGACTTGCCAACGTGACCTCAGTGGGTGGCTACTGCGTTTCTTACATACAGGCAAGAGGCTGTTTGTCTTTATCTCGTAGATGACCCGGAGGAGGGGAAGCCAGACCAATATGCCCACGCTTCAGTATTGTCACCTGCATCTGCTCCTCGGCTTTCAAGCTCTGTGCCTATGACTAGGTTTAAAGCAAGAGAGGGACAGAGAGACAGAGATGGACAGATAGAGACCCAAGCATCTCACTGGCATTCAGTCAGTAGGAAATTTAAAACATTATCTTAAAAAAAAAGAGCGGGGTACCTGGGCGCTTCAGTCGGTTGGGCATCTGACTCTTCGTTTCAGCTCGGATCATGATCTCAGAGTCCTGGGATGGAGCCCTCCATCGGGCTCCATGCTCCACGGGGAGTCTGCATGAGATTCTCTCTCCTTCTCCCTCTGCCCCTCCCCCATCTCTCTCTCTGAAATAAATAAATAAATCTTTTAAAAAAACAACAGCAACTTTGGTTGTCACCTCCTACAGCATTAACTGGGGAAGGCCTTTAAAAAGAACAGGTCTTAAATAGATATTAACTTAATCCATAAATGTTTGTCTATGAGCATTTCGTATATTGACCATCAATCAGTATGGTGATCTCAACTCCATAATAATAGATTCTTTAGAGTATTCAAAAGAAATCTCAGTTGTTACTCATGCTACCTTTTCTCTATGCCTATTAAATTTTGCATGAGAGTTATTATCTAAATATATGTCCTGTCTCTACTGACAAAAAATGATATTATAGGAGAAATTTAGAAGTTTAAATCATTCAGAAAAAAAGAAAACTAGGGGAATTATCCAAATTATCTGGGCCAGAAAACAATACATGCAAAAAAAAATGTTTAATGTTAATATGAACCTAACATTCTAATCTATAGCTAATTCCCATATTTCTTGAAAATTTACTTTGTGCAAGACCCTGTGAAAAATGTAATGGATATAAAAGGTAAATAAAACTCACTATCTGCCCTCAAGGAACTCCCATTTGAATAGTGAAGATAAAACAAAGACTACTCACCCTAACACGTGGTAGAATACGGTAAGAACAAAGGATGTAGTCAGCATTTAGTGAGTGGAAGTGGAAAACTGAGTCAGGAATGGTCTGAAGAGTATTTTACCTCAGGACTTGAGAGGCCGTGGTCAGAGCTAATACAGGGTTCAGCGATGCAAACAGAAAACCCAAGAGTAGATGACTTCTGTCCCGAAGGAATTCTGTAGTAGGCCAGACAGAGAAGGATTGTGGCTAGCTAAGTAACAAAAAACCTTACTCTATTCACCTCAACATGCAAAGAATAGGTTCTTTACATGGAACAATGTGAACATAATTTTTAATTTATTTTTAATTACCATTTTAATGAACATTTTTAAAATGCAAAAAATTAGAAGAAGTAGTACAATGAACCTTCAATTGCCCAGTTTCAAAAATGTCTGAGTTTTTACCTTCAGTCTTTCATCAATATACCTTCCACTTTTCTGGTGGGAGAGAGCACATCCAGGCTACGTTTTACGATAAATTTCAGACAGCAATACCATTTCACCCACATACGCTCAGTACCTATTCTCATATAAGGACATTTTTATAAAAATAAAACCACCGTTAATGCACTTAACAAAATTAAAATGTATTTCTTGATATTTTATAATACCTAATCTGAATTTGGATTTCTTGACTCACTCAAAAATAACTTTTAATTGTTGATTTGCTTGAATTAGGATCTAGAAAGGCCCATATCTTAAACTGTGTTGGTGTTTTTTAATCTATAACAGGTTCCTCTCACCACTCCCTGTTTGGACTAACATTAAACTGTATTCCCTCAAAACTCATATTTGAAGCTCTCATCCTCTGTTCATCAGAATGTGACTGTATTTGGAGAAAGAGCCTTTAAAGAGGTAGTTGAGTTAAAATGAGGCCATTGGGGTGGCCCTTAGTTTAATCTGACCAGTGTCTTTATAAGAAGAGGAGATGAGAATGCAGGCACACAGAGGAAAGACCACGTGAGTGCACAGGTAGCCACACAAAAGCCAAGGACAGAGGCCTGAGGAGAACCCAAGCCTGCCAACCCCTTGATCGCTGACTTCCAGCTTCCAGAACTGTAGGAAAATAACAGTATGTTGTTTAAACCATCTGTGGTGTTTTGTTATGTCATCCCAGCAAATTAATACACCCACATTCTGGACTTAACATGTTTCTCTATGCCCCATACTTTTAGTTAACTAGCTGTTCATGGTGCTGTGATGGCCTGCCAGGTCACCTCTACTGGTCCAGCAAACCCATCCCCCAGGAGCTGTGAGTGCGACTGCTAAAGGCTCACAGCTGTGTCCTTCAATGCCTCTGGTTTGGTTTCTGCTGCAGGCTCTCCCTCCATGGGTCAGGCCACAGGAAAGACACTTGGCCTGAGACCAGCTTGCTCAGCTTGTCCCCGCCCTCCTGGGTTTCACCACCTACAGCTCTTTCCTGGGGCACATTCCCTCAATAAATCACACCCGCTGAACACTGAGTGGGAACTGCTTTTAGGGAACTCAGTCTAATGTGGTAGGTGACAGTCGAGGTCCTATGAAAGGATGGAATGGGATTCTGGAATGGGATACCTGGCTGCCCTGAGACAGTGAAGTTTCTATGATTGGCAGCAGCAGGTGTATTGAGAGGACCCATCAGGTACATAGACGTATGAGTGCTAAGGACTCTGCATGTGTAAACTAGAACAGGATGAACATTGAAGGAAATACACCAGCTCTTGCAGTATCTCCAGCATTTGAAAAAAAAAAAAAAAAAACTAGGGGGGGAGTGGGAATTATAAGGACTGTAATTTGGGTGGATATTCCTAAGTGCCATTCCTTAAAGAGAGAAATGACAGGCTCAGATCCATTCGTCACAATTTAGAGCATAATGTGAAGGTCAGTAAACTTTTTTGGCAGTATGTAAATGGATACTAATATCCTGCAGCCAGAGGCAAACAGAGCTAAAGATCAAGCACAGAACTTAATTTTAACAATGGAAAACCTTCAAAGAAGGATACCCTTGTATTCTCTGCTGGCTTCTTGCTTTCCAGCGCAACAAAACGTCTAAGGCTTACGCTGCCACAGACCCAGCACAGCCATGTCTTTAATTATTCATTATTCCTTTCAGTGGGAAGTGGTTTTCAAGTCCCTTACTCAAAGTAAGGGTGCTCTGAATATGGATGAAAGTGTCAAATGCAATAAAATCAGATTAAAATCAGGGTTTTTTTTTTTTTTTTTTTAAATGCATGTTGATGTAGAATTAGAACTACAGATCAAGTTTGAGGATTTTCAGTTTCAATATTTCATTTTTTCCCAAAACACAATTTTCAGAATCAAGTAGCTTAATATGATATCAAGTGACTTCCAGTAACCAGGTAAATTTAAGGGCATAATTAAATTGGAAATTCAAAAGAAATCTATCCCTTATTAATCCTTCATAAAAAAAACTTAAAACTCTATGTATCCATGGAAAATAAATTTCAAGAATGGAATAATAAAAGGTATAATAGACACAATGCTTTAAACTAAAGTAACAGGATTGATGATGCAAGCAATACCATTTACAGATGATATGAGGTAATATATAGTCCTGCATTCATTCTTTCTTCATTACCCAATTACTACGTCTAGTGTTTTCTTTAGAAATTTATACAGAAAAATCCATCATGTTCAATACATTAGGACCCAACCTCAGTAGGAAAGAGAAAGACTAAACATAAATCATAAAAGTCTCAGCACTGAAAGAAAGTGTAAATACAACTACTATGTTGGCAGTTGTCCATGGTTCTGATTGCACATGGCGGGGAAACAACATAGCCCCCATTCCAACTGTGCACTATAACAACTTAAAATCCCAATACCTAAGAGAAGAGTATGTACATTCATTGAAAATATGACAGAACATAAAATATGATAGCATACGAAATCAGCTCTGTAAATTGTACAATGCAAGTGACTACTCCATTTGTTCTACAAAAGTGTAACTTCATAAATATTATCATCAAGGGGAAAAATATCAATAAAGATAAAAGTACAAACTTACGGATGGATGTTCCATTCCCAGATCAGATTATGTCCCCAACACATCATAAATCCACTCTCTAGTCAAAAGCACATTCTGTATAACAATGCTTTTTTAGTGTCTTCCAGTGATCACTCATCTTTAGTTTCAATATTGGAACAGTTTGAAGTATAGGAGCTTTTTCTCTTAACAAAATTTATTTTTCTAGTCAAACATTCAAAATTTGCTCAGGTTTTAATTTGCCCCTTTTTGCGAGAAAATAAATGTATTAAATTATGTGAGCTGTCTGTAATAAATGGACTGTTCCTTAGGTACAGCTTTATCGGGCACCACCTTTCCCCTTTCTTTTAGCTACAGGTTATTCACATCTCTCCATGCTCTCATGTGCCATCGGGCAAGATCATTCTTAGACTTTTAACTAATGCATGAAAGCTAAAAAACTGGCACCAAAATCCAAGTCCTAGATTAGAGACAGTAGCATGAAACATGAGAAAAGCCTTGAGAAACTAGCTCTGGTTGAAGTTTAAAAAATATTCAATGTCTTAAAGGGAAAGCAATGACACTCAATTTAAAGGCACAGTTATTCACTTGGGTGAACCGGCTGTGCACATGTATTGTGTGTGCATGTTTGTGTATGTGTGTGTATGTGTGTGTGAGTGTGAATGTGTGTGGTGTATGTATGTATATGTGTGCATGTACACATAACTATAAAAACAAAGTACTCTAAATGTACAAAAATATTTCTGTATACAACTGAATTTGTGTTGCAGATAATGACCAAATGTTATATAAGAAACCCTTAGCAAGAAGTTCTTCATTTATGTAATTAAGTTGATAGTTTGTGCATTTATTTCAAGGTGAATTTCCTTAAGATTCATTTCCTAATTTGGGGCATTAGCACATTCAAACAGTGGTTGAGTTTTACACTTAATAAGAAATGTAGTATGTGTAAAATGTGTATAGAAATACACTCTTTCTACCAGGGGAGGCTAACGAGAGGAATCAGGATGGGACCCATTGTTTAAACACACAATTTACGTTCATAAATGAACTGCTTTGAACCATCTCATCCATCAGTGGATGACTGAGACCAGTAACAAGAATATTCATGTGTGATTTTTAATACTCTTGGCTCCATCACTCTTCTATTCTGAAATCTTGATGCTTTCCTTATTCTAGCTTAAGCCTATTTATCAAAGACTTGGTAAGGACTTATTATATGTTTTAGTGTACTAAGTATTTTGAGGAAAATTCATATAAAATTAGGTCCCTTTAGTCAGGGAGATTTTTACAAATTACCCTTATTCAACACAAATGCAATATGTGCTTGAGTGGAAGTACGTACACAATCATAAGAGAATAAGTGCAGAGAGAGTTCTATTCCAGACTTCCTACGAGGATTAGTACAGGCAGATTCACCATGGCTCAGGGAGAAAAGAAGGCTTCTGGAGGATTTTATGTGTGAGCTAGATCCTCAAGCAGGAGTAGGATTGGAGAAAAGGATACTACTGATAAAAAGCCAGAAAGAGCAAAATTGGCAGTCACATTTAGGAAATGACAAATGTTCCAGTATGATGGGCTTGTCCTATTTCATCAATTCTCCATTTTTTAAGTAATCTCTACACCCAATATGAGGCTTGAACTCATGACTCCATGATCAAGAGTCCCATGGCCCACCGACCGAGACAGGCAGGAACCCCTTCTCCTTTTTGTCATAAAATATTTTGCCTTCTGGAAGGATTCAGAAACTAGGGTCTTTGAACAAGAGTTTTAATTAGAAATGAAGAACAAATACCAGATTGTGAAAAATAGTAAAAAATTTTTAAAAATCCAGATATGAGTCTTTATCATTTATATTTAAAATGGAGAGTCATTAGATCAAGTCTGTTCAGAGGCAAGAAGAAAGGATTGGAGCACTGCAGGCAATCAGATGCCCCCATGGACGGGCAATGTCGCTAACATGTGTTGGACACTGAACCCCACGCCAGACACTGGGTTAAAGCTCTGAGCATGGGTCACCCTTCCAATCTTCACCCCGTCCTGTGATGCTGTAACCTTCAACCTGGTTTTCAGCTGAGGACAATGAAGCAATGTGGAGGACACTGAGATGAAGAGAACAAGTAACACATCCATCATACAGCTAACATGACGAGGATGCGTAACCTGTGCCCTCAAACACTGAGCGGGGCTGCTTAGGAGGGGAGAAAATGAATATGGTCCAAACGTATTATCAGCATTCTGATCTAGTCGAGGCTTTGTCCTTAATATCTTGGATTCCTCTGGCTCCTATCTCACCATACATCCATCAGCAGCATGCCCTAAAATGGTTAAATATTAAAAAACTAACTTTGCTACATCCTGGTAGGTATCTGGAACAACTGGAGCTCTCGTACATGGCCATGGGGAGTACAAAACGGACAGGTGCTTTGGAAGATGGTTTGGCAGTTTCTTATGTTAAATGTGCATTTACCATACAACCCAGCAATCTCTCTCCAACCTACCAAAAATAAATTTTAAAAATTCTTTTCACCCAGACTTACTCATAATAGCAAAACAATATGAACAATCCAAATGTCATCAACAGGTGTAAAGACAAACCATGGCAGATCCATATGATGGCATATTACTCATCAGTAAAAGAACAAGCTACTGATAACAAACACAGCGTGTGTAGATCCCAAACACATGACAGTGAGAGCAAGTCGGATAAAAAGGAACAGTGAAGTTCTAACAACAGGAAGGATATCAGCAGTGGCCACGGGCTGGGGTGAAGGACACGGGTGACTGTAAAGGTGTACAAGGGCACATTCTGAAGGGAAAGAAATGTCCCATGTCATGATTGTGGTGGTGGTGGTGGTTACACAACTGTAAGTGCTTATCAAAACTCATTTAGGGGCACCTGGGTGGCTCAGTCAGTTAAGCGTCTGCCTTCCGCTCAGGTCATGATCCCAGGGTTCTGGGATCGAGCCCCGCATTAAGCTCCCTGCCTCTCCCTCTGCTGCTCCCCCTGCTCATGCTCTCTCTCTCATGCACTCTTTCTCTCAAAAAATAAATGAAATCCTTTAAAAAATCATTTGATTTAAAACTCATTGAATTGTGGGGCGCCTGGGTGGCTCAGTCGTTAAGCGTCTGCCTTCGGCTCGGGTCATGATCCCAGGGTCCTGGGATCGAGCCCCGCATCGGGCTCCCTGCTCCGCGGGAAGCCTGCTTCTCCCTCTCCCACTCCCCCTGCTTGTATTCCCTCTCTCGCTGTGTCTCTCTCTGTCAAATAAATAAATAAAATATAAAAAAAATAAAAAAATAAATAAAACTCATTGAATTGTAACTAAAAATTGGTGTATTTTATTATGTGTAAATTAGACCTCACTAAATCTTAGTTTAAAAAAATAAAACACAAAGACAGAAGCGTGCACACACATACACACACACACACACGGAGATCTTCACCTGAAGTTCAGAGAAGTATGCACTCAAACATGACTTAATAAGGTTTTCCTCAGCGTGCTGTTATTATGATTTGATCTACACACTGAGTTCATCTAGAATCACACTGTCCAGTACAGTAACCACTAATACCTTGGGTCCATTTAAATTTAAATTAATTAACAACAAAAAAATGTAAAATCTCCTCAGTCACACCAACATGTCGAGTGTTCGAAGGCCACTGCAGAAATTTCTATGGACGGCACTCATCTAAAATTATGCACGTGGAAGGCACACAGAAAGTTATTATTTCTCCACTTTGTCCAGGCCTATACTGATACAGTAAAAATACTTAGGAGGAACTTATATGGAGGCTGCGTAATGGAAACTTAAAGCTTTCATTATTTCAGAAGGTTCTTGGTTAGAACACGAGGCAGGTAATCATGGGAAGTGACCGTTTCTTTCATGCAATCTAGCGAGAGCCTGCAAGTAAAGACCCGTGGAGTTGCAAGCTGATTAACCATCAAGGGAGACACATGAAAGCAGACAGGGACAGATTCTGAAGGAAACGTGCACCACGCTCACACGCCACCTTTTACTGTCCACATGGGCAAGAGATCAATTCCTCTCAACCTATTTTCTTGCTGTTTCCTTTTTAAATATATACCTGAGAGGGATGATATGCTCCCACCAGGAAGAACGTGTTTTTACTGATTCTCATTTTTGGTAAGTTCATGGACAGGAATATTAATAACATGAAAATAACATTTCGTAAGGACCTTCCATGGATTAAACATAAGCCCAGGCCACTGTTAGGAGCAATCCCCATTGGAGGGGAAGGGGGGAGCATCATCTAATAGTGACTGCCACATACAGCTCAGGCAAACGTCATGTGTGCTGATGATTTGTATGTTAGTATCTCTCCATGAGACCTGTTTTCCACATGGCTCACGCTACAAAGACTAGCCATTCCCATATTTTCCCTTTCTACCTGGCAGGGCTCTTACTAGAAATTGTTGAACAGTTATTATGCAGTTGTTTTGCTTTAAAGAGACATGTAAGATGATTGTTGTGGAGAAATTCTGTGAAACAATAGTATGTTACCGGGAAGAATTCAAATTAAATCTTTTATGCATTTTCTTTCCCATCAATTCATACTTGTGGAGTGGCTCTCCTCATTAGGCCTCCCATCATGTATAAGATGAAGCTGCCTCTAGGAAAACTGGCACTTCTCAAGAGGTATTTATCAAGCCGTAGGATGAGTTTTCCATTTTTATTGCTGGTCATGCTCTAATGTGTTTGTAGAAGAGATAGCGAAATTGAAATTGGGCCAGTCCTATCTCTCCATGCCAGCTGAGAGCTAGCAGGCTGGAAAAACCGTGGTGTGTAGCTCCCACTCTTTCAAAGCCAACACTGGAGGTATCTTTAAGGGGATTTTTCTTACCTTCTGAGAACAGATAGACTCCACCACCTATTTGCATTTGTTAGAAGGGCCAAACTCCTTAACATACCACTGAAGGCCCTCTGATGTCTGACTGAAAGTAACTTTCTCAATCCAAATTCCAGCATGGAACCCCGTTTCCTCAGCATCCCCTTTTGTACCCTACCCTTCTCCACCTCCTTGCCATTCTCCATGCTCTACTCCCGACACTTTCCTCCTCCAGCCCTGCTCTGCCCATTGAACTCCTTCAAGGTAAGTCTCCAAAGGCTTTTTCCCTAGTAAATCCATTCATTAAGTGATCACTAATTGTCATAAAAGAAGCATTTCTTAGCGAACCTATACTCAGCCATATATAATTGAGATTATCAACTACTATTCTTCAAAAATAATTTATTAAACAAGTGTTCTATGCCATATGCCATGTTGTGCTTGTGTTCAGTTACCAGTAACAGTAACAAAAATAACAAAAACCAAACAATGATTTTTAAAAATAAGGATTGATTCTTTCCCACAAATGGGAATCCCAGTGCAGAATTGATATGATGGTTCAACATTATAAAGAATTTAGGCTCTATTTATCATCCTGTTCCACTGTCCTTACTGTGGGACTGTCGTGTTCATGGTAACGAGATTCTGCTCCAACTCCACACATGTCTTCAACATTCCTGGTAAGAAGAATGGGGAAAAGGGGAGGCAGCACTCAGAATAGTGAAGTAAGGACAACCTACATTAATAAGAATCAATTATATGAAAATATGCTCCCCACAAAAGCAATCACAACACCAGCAAAAATGGCAAATCAATGTTTTTAGAACTCTGGAAATTAAACAAGAGAGAATTTATTCAAAACAATCCAAGGAGAATTTATTCAAAAGAAACAACATAACTTCAGTAAAAGCAGCGATGCTTTGGTGTTTTAAATTGCCCTGTTGCTGTATTCCTCACCCCACCTTTGTAGGAGCCTCGAAAATCAGCAGCCTCAAGACTGCAGATCTGAAGACCAGCAGCCTGGGATGGGGAGGAACTGGATCGGAGCCCCCAAGCTCCATCCTTGGTGAATTGTCAGTATTCAACCTATCTACAAACTCCCTGGAAACCCCAATTTCAGAGCCTTTCTTTATTTAACCTTACTCAGAAGTGACATACTCTGAACTGCTTTCCTCCAGACAGTTATTGAAAATAATCAGTGGTGATTATTTAACATTACAGCTGCCTAAGGAGGGGATAACAGTTAGATAAAACAAGAGGCTCACAATAAAAAATGTTAAAAAGAAAATCTGAGGAATGGGACATCCATAGAAACCTTGGAAAAATCCAACATACTCCTGGATATCTAGAAGCCCACGTGTACATGCAAAGCTACATGCATTCCCAGCAAACACCTTAGAAGGTCCTAGACACTCTCATCTTGTGAACCTTGAAGCTTTGTGCAAGTGTGAGGTGAAAACAAGGCAGAGCTGGAAACTACAAAAGTGCAGAAGGTGGATCCCCAGCACACACCCAGAGACCTTAGCAAGCACTGAAGACTTTGTGGTTTGAAATATTTAAAGAAATTTCTGTCTAGCCATAGCTGACCACCAAGATAAATGAGGCAGAAACTGCAGTGGTTTTATATAATAGACTTTACAGAATCAGTTCAATCAAGTCATTAAAGGAAAAAAAAAACAGCAACAACAGAAAAAAAAAAAAAAAAGCACCAATAACTAATTCTGAAGAGCGGCAGGTGAAGAATCTGATTTCCAGAGTTGTCACATGATATTACTTAAAAGTCTAGTTTTCAACAAAAAATCACATGACGTTCAAAGAAGCAGTGATATATAGCCCAAGTGCAGGGAAAAAAAGTCAATAGAAAGGATTCCTGAGGTAGCTGGCATATTGGACTTACCAGAAAAAGATGTTAAATCAGCTATTAAAAATATGTTCAAAAATAAAAGAAACTCTGTCTAAAGAACTAGAGGAAAATATGAGAAAAATGTCTCACCAAATAGAAAATATCAAAAAGAGATAGAAAACTTTGAAAGATACTGCGTAGAAATTCTGGAGTCAAAAAGTACAGTGACTTGACTGAAAAGTTCACTAGAGCAGTTTAAGTAGATTTGAGATGGCAGAAGAAAAAGTCAGTAAACTTTAAAATCAGTCACTTGATATATCCAGCCTGAAGCACAGAAATAAAAAAGAATGAAAAAAAATTAACGGAACCTCAGAGACCTATGAGACCATCAGCTGGGCCAACATATACATAATGGGAGTTCCAGAAAGAGAAGGGAGAAAGAATGGGAAACAGAATATTTAAAATAATGTCTGAAAACTTGCCAAATTTGACTTGTTAAAAATGTTAATCTACACATTCAAGAAGCTCAATCAACTCCAAATAGGAAAAATTCAAAGAGGCCTGGACCACGACACATCATAAACCATCAAAGACAAAGACAAAACCATTAAAGCAGCAAGAAAGAAGCAAGTTGTCACCTGTCCTCAAAAATATTAACATCTAAGGGCGCCTGGGTGGCTCAGTCGGTTAAGCATCTGCCTTTGGCTCAGGTCATGATCTCAGGGTCCTGGGATCGAACCTGGCATCAGGCTCCCTGCTCAGCAGGGAACCTGTGTCTCTCTTTCCCTCTGCCCCTCCCTACCACTCATGCTCTCTCTCTCTCTCAAATAAATAAATAAAAATCTTTATATATAAAATTTCTAACACCTAATTTCTCATGGTGACCAGAAAGCAGTGGAATAACACATTCAGAGTGCTGAAAGGAAAAGAATGTCAAACAAGAGTTCTATATCCAACAAAACTACCCTTCAAAAAATGAAGGAGAAATGAAGACATCCCCTGAGAAACAAAAACTGGAGAACATTTGTCAGTAGTGAGCATCTCCAAGAAGAGGTACTAAAGAGTCCTTAAGGCTGAAATGCAAGGACAACAGACAGCAACTCAATCCACATGAGGAAAGAAAGACTGCTGGTACAAGTAACTAGGTAGGTAAATGTAAAGATGGCATAAACAGTCTTTGTTTGTAATGGTTTCATCCTCCTACCTGAAGGAAAACTGCATAAAGCAATATTAGAAAATATTGTGTCGATGGATAATATGTGTGTAAAGTTGTCATTTATACAATAATAGCACAATGGATGGGAAAGAGAAAAGCTGAATAGGAGCAAAAATTTTGTGTAGTGCTGAAATTAAATTGGCATGGTTGTAAGTTAAAGTATTAATTGTAATTCCAGGGAAACGAATAAAGTTAGTTCTCGAAATATAGTAGAAGAAATCAGGGCATTAAAATGGTACACTAGAAAATACTTAATTAACACAAAAAAAGACATTAAAAGAATCTCTTCACCTGTTATATAGTTATTCATATTTTTTTCTTCCTTCATGAGCCCCTTTTGATAGTCTATGTCTTTCTAGGAATTTGGCCCTTTCATCTAGGTTATATAATTCCTTGGTGCACAATTGTTTATAGTATTCCCTATAGTCCTTTTTATTTCTGTAAAGTTGGTAGTGCTGTCCCCTTTTTCATTCCTGATTTTAGTAATTTGAGTACTGTCTCTCTTTTTTTTTCTTGGTCAGTCTAGCTAAAGGTTTGTCAAAGAACAAACTTTTTGGTTTAGTTGATTTTTCTCTATTGCTTTCTATTCCTTATTTCATTATTTCCAAACTAATCTTTATTATCGTCTTCCTACTGCTTGCTTTTTTTTTTTACTTTTCTCAAATTTTTCTAGTTTCTTCAGGTGGAAGGCTAAGTTAGTGATTTGAGATCTTTCTTCCTTTTATTTATTTTTTATTTTTTTAAATATTTATTTGAGAGAGAGAAAAACCTAGAGCAATGGGGAGCGGCAGAGGGAGAGGGAGAGAGAGAATCCCCTAGCAGACTCCCTGCTGAGCACAGAGCCTGACATGGGACTCGATCCCAAGGCCCTGAGATCATGACCTGAGCCCAAAGCATCCGCTTAACCAACTGAGCCACCCAGGCGCCCCTGGATGTTAATATTTTTGAGGATAGGTGACAACTTGCTTTTTTCTTGCTGCTTTAAGTTTCTCTCTGTCTTTGACGATTTATGATGTGTCTTGGTCTAGATCTCTTTGATCCAAGGATAGGGGTCATGTTTGGTTTTTACCATCATTTTATCCCCAGGGCCCAGCCCAGGAACTTGGCATGAAACAATCAATAAATAAACACATGTTGAAAGAATCCTAAATTAATGAACCTTGAGAATATTTTGATTGTCACTAAAGGACAAATTTTAAATAACCCCAGGGACAAAATTAATAAAATGGAGAATCTATAACAGAAATAGCATCATGCACTTCAAAACAGATTCTGTTGTTGACTTTTTAATTCTCTATTCTCAGAGTCCAAACAAGGGAACTATTTTACCAAAATTAAGTTTCAATAGAGAAAAATAGCAACCGTATTAAGTGCCAGTGAAGCTGAGCAGGAGATTGTTTCTGTTGGGGGGGGTGTGGATGGGGTAGGGGCTCCTTGTGAGAAGAGTAGTCAGGTGTGTGGCCACTGAGGGAAGCATGGGTCTACCTACAGCGTCTGCCAGCCCACACAGCTCCACTGGACGCCAGGATCTGTAGTGAAAACCAGGAAGGGAAGCCTTGCCAGCCCCTTTAATCCATGAATATTTTCCTCTTAAAGTCATAGCTTCAATACATCTTGGTATGTTTTCAAAGTATTCTGTTTTCCCTAAGAAGAGCAAATTTACAGTATATTTTTCCAGTTCTTATATACCTAAACATGATTTAAATGCCTTTCTGCATAAAAGACAACTAACTTCTCCAGGCACACTTTTCTTGGGTAACAGGCATTTAGCTCAAAACTTGTTGACTACGGCACAACTGTCTTCTGAAACTGGGTACAGAGGGAATGATGGAGGGCACGTTAAGTTTTTGCACCTCTGAATGTCAGCTATTCATACTTCAATACTTCCAGAATTTTTCCAAGCTCTTGTAACTAAAAAGAAAAATAGCATAGTGGGAAAGCTGGGCACGTGTGGGGGCAGGGAATATACAGGACCCCTCGGCACTTTCTGCGCAATTTTGCTATGAAACTAAAACTGCTCTAAGAAATAAAGTCTATTTTTAAAAAAGAAAGAAAAATACCTATGTGGATTGAGGAATGAATCTCTTCTCACTTCTAACTCCAAAATACAGTCATCATTTTGTAGATGAATCTTTCACGTTGACGTAAGTATACTACTATGTAAATTTCACTATAGTCCTTTCTTACCTCCTGCATCTCTATATTTATTCTACCTTGTTGAGTTTTTATCCTCTCTCTTTTCTTCTTATGTGTTTCTTAGAGTTCATTCTACCTTACAACCTATTAAGTATTTCAAGCAGTTTTTTACATTTTTCTTCTTATTCCTATAATAAAGCAATTGAAAGTTATGTTAAATTCTCTCTATGTCTCAAGATATTACTCACTTCACTTTTGGTATTCCATAGAATACTTTGTTTATTGTTGTTAAAATAAGTCAAGCTCTAAGCAGAGATTTTTTTTTTTTTAACCAATAGGCAGGGTATGTATGTGCCTTGCTTTGGACCCATTCCCCATCCACTTGGATGACAATCAAAATTCCTCCTTGGATATTCAGGTGCAGGACAGGTTGATGGGCCTAATTTCTATCCAGCTGTCCTAATGTTCAGTAGACGTTCACCCAGTTGGGCTCTGTTAGGTCTTCTAAGGTGGGTCCTCTTAATAGTCCCAACCAATGAAGCACAAGACCGACCACAAATCCCAGCATTTTCTGCCACAGAGTCGTCCTGATTCCCTCCTCCCTGTGGCCCTTGACTTGTGAAGTCGGTGTGTTGCTATCAGTTCTCCTCCACCCCACCTACCTTCTGCCTTGCTTATGTCTACCAGTGTAAAGAAATACAAATGTCTGATAAAAATACGGGAAAATTCCATCTTATTAGAAATTATAGAACTACAACTTGAAACAATGATACATTACAGTATATTTTTCTCTAATCTTAGTAAAGATTTTAAAGCAGTCATTTTGTGAATACGCATTATTGGTGAGAATGCAAATCGGTGCAAGTTTTTAAAAAAGATTGTACCCTTTGAATTAGTAATTCTACTTCCAGGAACTTGTTACAAAGAAACTATAATAATAAGTATCATTTATAGCATTATTTGTAATAGGAAACCAAAGCACCAATAATGGGAGAATGGTTAAAATGCAAAATTATACTGAGATTTTAGGTGGTTCTTTTAGGTTATTTTTTAAAATATACTTACTAACAAGGGCATCTGGATGGCTTAGTTGGTTAAGCGTCTGCCTTCAGCTCAGGTCATGATCCCAGGGTCCTGGGATCGAGTCCTGCATCGGGTTCCCTGCTGGGTGGGAAGCCTGCTTCTCCCACTGCCTCTGCCTCTCTTTCTCTCTTTCTCTCATGAATAAATAAATAAAATCTTTCAAATATATATATATTTACTAACATCTAAAAATGTTCATTGTATCATGTTAAGTCAAAAATGTTTCATAATTCTGTCACACACAATTATATGTGTACTTGCATAGAAAAAAAACTTCTAGAAACAGATATAAAAATGTATCAGTAATTATTTTTAGGTAACAATTTATAAAGTTTTCCAATTTTTCCTATTTCTAATAGATTCTACTATGAGATTAAATTCCTTTTAAATTAGAATAGAAACAAGTAACATCATAAAAATATTTGTATTACTGAGAAAAAAGTGATGAGTTAATGCCCTGATACGAAATTAATATTTCTGGCTTGCATTTAATTGTTACTCGGACCTCAAAACATTATTGAGTGCATGGCACAGAATTAGACATAACCACGTTACCACAATAACATAATGGCCACCCAAATAGTGATAAGAAAAGAGGTTCAAAAATCGATTTACTCCAACAGTGAGTCATATTTAGAAACTGCTCAAAGCAAACTGTACTCAGTATGATGTGAACAAACTTACAAAAGACATTCTGGCACCATTTATAGTGCTGAAAGCAGTACTTTACGAAGGAGTACCCATACGTAGTTTAGAAATGATGAGTGCTGGAGGGGGGAAAGATGGCAGAGGAGTAGGGGACCCTATTTCAACTGGTCCCCGGAATTGAGCTGGATATCTACCAGACCCCTCTGAGCACCCACGAAACCAGCCTGAGATGTAAGAAGATCTGGATCTCTGCAAACAGAATATCGCAGGTGGTTGGTTGTGAGGTACGAAGCGGAGAGCCGTGATCCTGAGGGCAGATATCGGAGGATAAACGGCAGCGGGAGGGAGCCTGGCCGTGGGGATCCTACACCGCCGGTGAGTGACAGCCTCGCGCTGCGGACGGGCACAGACTCGCGGACCGGTAGTGGCGGGAAAGGACTTTAGGGCAGCCCCCGGGGTGGAAAACCAGAGCGGTGGGGTCCCGCGCACGGGAACTGCAGCCTCCGACGCGGAAACCCGGTGCTCCGGGGTCCCGCCCGCGAACTGCAACCCCCGGGGGTGGAAACCCCAAGCTGCGGAGTCGTGCACGCGTGAATTGGGAGCAGCTGGCGGTTTTAGCAGCACAAAGGGCAGAGACGCGCCCCGACCTGGAGGCAGGACTGGGGGCCCTGCGGAGGGGCGCACAACCCAGGCCGCTGCAGTTTATAGCAGCACAGACAGAAACGGAGATGGTGTGGCCTGGAGAGCTCACTGAAGAACAGACTGCGGTCTCTCTGCTTGAGGCAGAGGGTTGGAAACGGCCTCTTCTGCTCTGACTCGCGGAAGAGACGCGGAAAGCCGCCAGGGAAAGGCGCCAGAGAACAAAAGCCCCAAAGACTGATTCCCACTGAGCCCATCCCCCGCCACAGGGGCGCAGGGCAACTCCGCCCAAACAGGGTTGCCTGAGTAACAGCGCGGCAGGCCCTCCCCCAGGAGAGAGGGTGGGAAAACAAGAGGCCAGCAACCCTAAGGTCCCAAGGAAACAGGTGCATCTTGCTTGGGTTCTGGTCAATAATTTGGACTCTATACATTCCCTCAAACACCCATCAACAGAATGACTAGGAGGAGGAGCCCCCAAAACAGAAAAGACTCAGAGATTATGACTTATGCTGCAGATTTACAAATGGATGCAGACATAACCAAGATGTCGGAGATGGAATTCAGGCTAGCAATTGTGAAGACAATGGCTAGAATGGAGAAATCAATGAATGGCAACATAGAGTCTCTAAGGGCAGAAATAAAAGGGGAATTGGCAGAACTTAAAAATGCTATCAATGAAATCCAATCCAATCTAGATAATCTAACAGCTAGGGTAACTGAGACAGAAGAGAGAATAAGCGATCTGGAAGACAGTATAATAGACAAAAAGGGAAAAGAGGAGGCCAGGGAAAAACAACTCAGAATCCATGAAAATAGAATCAGAGAAATAAGTGACACCATGAGGTGTTCCAATGTCAGAATAATTGGAATTCCGGAGGGAGTGGAGAGAGAAAGAGGACTAGAAGATGTATTTGAGCAAATCGTAGCTGAGAACTTCCCTAATCTGGGAAATGAAACAAACATTCGAGTCCTAGAGGCAGAAAGGACCCCTCCTAAGATCAAGGAAAACAGGCCAACACCCCAGCATGTAATAGTAAAACTTGCAAATCTTAGAACCAAGGAAACCATCTTAAGGGCAGTTAGGGGGAAGAGATTCCTTACGTACAGAGGGAGGAACATCAGAATAACGTCAGACCTATCCACAGAGACCTGGCAAGCCAGAAAGGCCTGGCAAGACATATTCAGGGTACTAAATGAGAAGAACATGCAGCCAAGAATACTTTATCCGGCAAGTCTGTCATTTAGAATGGATGGAGAGATGCAGAGCTTCCACGACCGGCAGAAGTTGAAAGAATATGTGACCACTAAGCCGGCCCTGCAAGAAATATTAAGGGGGGTTCTATAAAAGGAGAAAGACCCCAAGAGTGATCTACAACAGAAATTTACAGGGACAATCTATAAAAACAACGTCTTCACAGGCAACATGATGACAATTAATTCATATCTTTCAATAATCACTCTCAACGTGAATGGCCTAAACGCTCCCATAAAACGGCACAGGGTTGCAGATTGGATAAAAAGACAGGACCCATCCATATGCTGTCTACAAGAGACTCATTTTGAACCTAAAGAGACATCCAGACTGAAAGTGAAGGGATGGAGATCTATCTTCCATGCCAGCAGACCTCAAAAGAAAGCTGGGGTAGCAATTCTTATATCAGACAAATTAGATTTTAAACTAAAGTCTGTAATAAGAGACACAGAAGGACACTATATCATTCTTAAAGGGTCTACCCAACAAGGAGATCTAACAATTGTAAATATCTATGCCCCCAACATGGGAGCAGCCATCTACATATGCCAACTGTTAACCAAAATAAAGAGTCATATTGATAACAATACGTTAATTGTAGGAGACCTCAATACTCCACTCTCAGCAATGGACAGATCATCTACGCAGAAAATCAACAAGGAAACAAGAGCTTTGAATGATACATTGGACCAGATGGACCTCATAGATATTTACAGAACATTCCACCCTAAAACAACAGAATACTCATTCTTCTTGAGCGCACATGGAACTTTTTCCATAATAGACCATATACTGGGTCACAAATCAGGTCTCAACCAATACCAAAAGACTGAGATTATTCCCTGCATATTCTCAGACCACAATGCTCTAAAACTGGAACTCAATCACAAGAATTCAAACACTTGGAAGCTAAAGACCACTCTGCTCAAGAATGTTTGGGTCAACCAAGAAATCAAAGAAGAACTTAAACAATTCATGGAAATCAATGAGAATGAAAACACATCGGTCCAAAACCTATGGGATACTGCAAAGGCGGTCCTAAGGGGGAAATACATAGCCATCCAAGCCTCACTCAAAAAAATAGAAAAATCCCGAATTCACCAACAAACTCTACACCTTAAAGAACTAGAGAAAAAGCAACAAACGACGCCTAAGCCACACATTAGAAGAGAAATAATTAAAATTAGAGCAGAAATCAATGAATTAGAAACCAGAAACACAGTAGATCAGATCAATGAAACTAGAAGTTGGTTCTTTGAAAGAATTAATAATATCGATAAACCACTGGCCAGACTTATCCAAAAGAAGAGAGAAAGGACCCAAATTAATAAAATTATGAATGAAAGGGGAGAGATCACAACCAACACGAAGGAAATAGAAACAATTATTAGAAATTATTATCAACAACTATATGCCAATAAACTGAGCAATCTGGATGAAATGGAGGCCTTCCTGGAAACCTATAGGCTGCCAAAACTGAAACAGGAAGAAATTGACAACCTGAATAGGCCAATAACCAGTAACGAGATTGAAGCAGTGATCAAAAGCCTCCCCAAAAACAAGAGTCCAGGGCCTGATGGATTCCCTGGGGAATTCTACCAAACATTCAAAGAAGAAATAATACCTATTCTACTGAGGCTGTTTCAAAAAATAGAAACAGAAGGAAAACTTCCAAACTCATTCTATGAGGCCAGCATTACCTTAATCCCCACACCAGGCAAAGACCCCATCAAAAAGGAGAATTTCAGACCGATATCCCTGATGAATATGGATTCCAAAATCCTCAACAAAATCCTAGCTACTAGGATCCAACAATACATTAAAAGGATCATCCACCACGACCAAGTGGGATTTATCCCCGGGATGCAAGGGTGGTTCAACATTCACAAATCAATCAATGTGATAGAACACATTAATAAGAGGAGGGAGAAGAACCATATGGTCCTCTCAATTGATGCAGAAAAAGCATTTGACAAAATACAACATCCTTTCCTGATTAAAACTCTCCAGAGTATAGGGATAGAGGGAATATTCCTCAAGCTCATAAAATCCATCTATGAAAAACCCACAGCGAATATCATCCTCAATGGGGAAAAGCTGAGAGCCTTTCCCTTAAGATCAGGAACACGTCAAGGGTGCCCACTCTCACCACTGTTGTTCAACATAGTACTAGAAGTCCTAGCAACAGCAATCAGACAACAAAAAGAAATAAAAGGTATTCAAATTGGCAAAGAAAAAGTCAAACTCTCTCTTTTCGCAGACGACATGATACTTTATGTGGAAAACCCAAAAGACTCCACCCCCAAATTACTAGAACTCATCCAGCAATTCAGTAATGTGGCAGGATACAAAATCAATGCACAGAAATCAGTCGCTTTCTTATACACTAACAACACAACTGTTGAAAGAGAAATTAAAGAAATGATTCCATTTACAATAGCACCAAAAACCATAAGATACCTCGGAATAAACCTAACCAAAGAGGTAAAGGATCTATACTCTAGGAACTACAGAACACTCATGAATGAAATTGAAGAAGACACAAAAAGATGGAAAAATATTCCATGCTCATGGATCGGAAGAATAAACATTGTTAAAATGTCTATGCTACCCAGAGCAATCTATACCTTCAATGCCATCCCGATCAAAATTCCAATGACATTTTTCAAAGTGCTAGAACAAACAATCCTAAAATTTGTATGGAATCAGAAAAGACCCCGAATCGCCAAAGAGATGTTGAAAAAGAAAAACAAAGCTGGGGGCATCACGTTGCCCGATTTCAAGCTATATTACAAAGCTGTGATCACCAAGACAGCATGGTACTGGCACAAAAACAGACATACAGACCAATGGAACAGAATAGAGAACCCAGATAGGGACCCTCAACTCTACGGTCAAATAATCTTTGACAAAGCAGGAAAAAACATGCAATGGAAAAAAGACAGTCTCTTCAATAAATGGTGCTGGGAAAATTGGACAGCCACATGCAGAAGAATGAAACTCGACCATTCTCTAACACCACTCACAAAGATAAACTCAAAGTGGATGAAAGCCCTCAATGTGAGACAGGAATCCATCAAAATCCTAGAGGAGAACATAGGCAGTAACCTCTTTGACATCGGCCACAGCAACTTCTTTCAAGATACATCTCCAAAAGCTAGTGAAACAAAAGCAAAAATGAACTTTTGGGACTTCATCAAGATAAAAAGCTTCTGCACAGCAAAGGAAACAGTCAACAAAACAAAAAGGCAACCCACAGAATGGGAGAAGATATTTGCAAATGACACTACAGATAAAGGGCTGGTATCCAAAATCTATAAAGAACTTCTCAAACTCAACACCCAAAAAACAAATAATCAAGTCAAAAAGTGGGCAGAAGAGATGAACAGACACTTCTCCGAAGAAGACATACAAATGGCTAACAGACACATGAAAAAATGTTCATCATCATTAGCCATCAGGGAAATCCAAATCAAAACCACACTGAGATACCACCTTACACCAGTTAGAATGGCAAAAATGGACAGGGAAAGAAACAACAAATGTTGGAGAGGTTGTGGAGAAAGGGGAACCCTCTTACACTGTTGGTGGGAATGCAAGTTGGTACAGCCACTTTGGAAAACAGTGTGGAGGTTCCTCAGAAATTTAAAAATAGAGCTACCCTATGACCCAGCAATTGCACTGCTGGGTATTTACCCCAAAGACACAGATGTAGTGAAAAGAAGGGCCATATGCACCCCAATGTTCATAGCAGCAATGTCCACAATAGCCAAACTGTGGAAAGAGCCGAGATGCCCTTCAACGGATGAATGGATAAAGAAGATGTGGTCCATATATACAATGGAATATTACTCAGCCATCAGAAAAGATGAATACCCAACTTTTACATCAACATGGATGGGACTGGAGGAGATTATGCTAAGTGAAATAAGTCAAGCAGAGAAAGTCAATTATCATATGGTTTCACTTATTTGTGGAACATAAGGAATAACATGGAGGACATTAAGAGAAGGAAGGGAAAAATGGGCGGGGGGAATTGGAGGGAGAGATGAACCATGAGAGACTATGGACCCGAGAAACAAACAGGGTTTTAGAGCAGAGGGGGGAGGGGGGATGGGTCAGCCCAGTGATGGGTATTAAGGAGGGCACATACTGCATGGAGCACTGGGTGTTATACAAAAACAATGGATGGTGGATCACTACATCAAAAACTAATGATGTATTGTATGGTGACTAACATAACATAATAAAATTAAAAAAAAAAGAAAAGAGGTTCAAAAATCGATTTACTCCAATAGTGAGTCATATTTAGAAACTGCTCAAAGCAAACTGTACTCAGTATGATGTGAACAAACTTACAGAAGACATTCTGAAACCATTTATAGTGCTGAAAGCAGTACTTTACGAAGGAGTACCCATACGTAGTTTAGAAATGATGAGTGCTTCCCAACATTTACTAAAATAAAAGATGATAGATGATTGAGAAAGAGAGAGAGAGAAAAAGATAAAAACAATACAAACTAGAAAGGGAACAAAATACAGTTCCAGGTTTCCAGGTGGAAGTCTTACTTACTTATTTGATTTGTCCTCTTATCACTATTACGCTCTCTCTTCTGGGAATAGAACCAAGAATCAGAATTTCTGAAAATGCATTCTCTGCTGGTGTATGGGCACATATCATGAAGGGCACTCCAGAAAAAAACAGCACATGGGTGATTACTAGAAATTCAGCCTCAAACCTCCATGAACACCCCTAGTGTGCTATCAGCAAGAGATTTTGGTTTTTCTTCCAGTGAAGCTCAGACAAAACGAGAGCTCACGTGGCCTATCCCAGGCTTACTCTTTCCTGGGTCCCCTGGGTTGCAACTAGCTGACTTTATAACTCAGAGTTAGTAGAAAGTGGGGCGGAAGAAGTACTTTCTTCCACGTTGGAGGAATCTTGGCTCATGCTTCATCACTCCCACGGAAGAAGAATACCATAAATGATGATTCTAAGTGGTAAAGAAATCAAAAAGGAACATGGAAAAAATCTCTTCTAACCACTTAGCCTTTCCATCCAAATGCTCTACTTACTTTACTTCCAAAAGTATAAAAGTCTTCCTTGCTGGATGACCACTTTCCCCGTATTCATGGGCATGACTCATCCCTGTGGGTGAAGGGGATTAGGAAACTTCACACCCCGTAGAGGTTATGCTATAGACACAATCACCCACTGCTTGGACCCTTTCTTTAAAAGTGAATAAAGTAGCTATGACTGTACATTTTGTTATGTTCTAGGCACTGTGCTTATGATGTGCATGTATTATTTTACCTAATCCTATCAAACCTGTACAAAATCAGTAGTATGATTGCTACATTTTAAAGATGGGGAGCTAGAGACTTCAAGAAGGTCACCCAGCTGGAGAAGCAGATCTGGGATTCTCACCCAAATGTGCCTAAAGCCAGAGCCATCTCTACCAGGCTGCCTGGAGAACTGATCAACTTAACTAAATCAGCTTGTTTTATACAGTGTAGAGATAGTTTTAATGGGCTTATGCTTTACTTCATCCCACATGTTCAGTATAGATTTTAAGATCAGAGATATTGTAGGTAATTAGATGTCATCTGCTCTCTACTTTTCTCTGTTAAACCAATGGAACTTGGACATTTGTTTTTTATAGCAATCGGCCTACAGTAATCAATACAGAAATTGTTATCTTGAAGTGGGGTGCTGCCCTAATTAAACCCTAAAATATATGGCATTGTTTTAGCAGGTGGGCAGCAGGCAGCCAGGAACACTGGAGAGTCTGTTCGTGCCATGGCAAGATACTTGCTGAGATTGGGTCCTGAGCTAACGTGGTTGGCAGAGCACCGTGGGTCAGGAGGGAGTCAGAGCGTCCCTGTGTTTAGGGTGCTTTGGTCTGCCCTTAGCAAGGTAGGAAATAAGCTTGGGCAACACACTGATGGTTTTCAAGAAGAAATTAAAAGAAACACAGAACATTCAAAGCAAAGGAAGTTTGGTTAGAAAAGCCAAGTGCTTCTGGCCCAAAACAGAAGAGAATAAGACCACCTAGAGCTTTGGGCAACAAAGGCTAGTAAGACTCCTCAGATGACCAGTGACCTGGACGCACGTTCAATACCAGACTCCACCCCTGAGCCTCGTGTTTAAGGCAGCTTCAAAATGGCCACCAGGAAGCATGGCCAGAGGAAGCAAAGGTAAGAGGCATGTGCTGGAATGAACTGGGGTATGGGCATTCCCCCACACAGCCGACCAAAAATAAACAAGTCAGAAGCCCTGTTTCAGAGGGAAGGGTGCTGCCCAAGAAACCATGATCCTGGTCTAAAAAATCCATGATTATTGGGTAGGCCTTGAAAAAAGGCATCAGGAGCCAAACTTTGCATAGCCTGGAAGTAAAATGCAAGTTATTCAGTCATAGTCCACACACCCTACATCAACTGTAGCCAGGGGAAGGAAAGCAAGCTCCCAAATAGGAATCCGTTTTGTATTAGCATATAACAAGTTACCCCCAAAACTTAGCAACTCAAAAAAATAAACTTAGTATCTCACACAGTTTCTGTGGGGCAGGAATCCGGGGTCAGCTCAGCGGGGCGGGTCAGGATCAGGAGGCTGCAGCCAAGAAGCTGCAGGGGCTGCAATCATCTGGTCTTGACCAAGGCTGGGAGGTCTGCTTCAAGGGGGCCTGTCCTCAGATCCAGCAAGTCTGTGCTGGTGGTCACTGAGGCTGCAGTTCCTCACCCCACGAACCTCTGAACCTCTCTACCCGGCTCTGTATGTGTCCTCAGACACAGTGGACAGCTTCCCCCAGAGAGAACTATGCTCAAGAGAGCAAGATGGAAGTCATGTGTGGTCATTCCAGCCGCATCCCATTGGTCAGGCAGGCCAGCCCTGTCCAACATGAGAGAAGACTGCACATCACAAGTCAGGTGCCTTAAAACAACATTCTCTCTCAGCTCTGGAGGCAAGAAGTCCAAAATCAAGTGTCAACAGAATTGTTTCCTCCTGGAAGGGAGAATATCTTCCTCGCCATCTCTCCTAGCTTCTGGTGGTTGCTGGCAATTCTTGGCCATCACTGGTTTGTAGACACATCATCCGATCTGTGTACCCATCTTCCCATGGCCTTCTATGCTCTGTGTCTGCAAACCTCCCTCTCCTAACACCGACATCAGCCGTTGGATTTAGAGACCCACCCAATCCAGTATGACCTCATCTTAACTCAATTACATCTGCACAACCCTATTTCCAAAAAAATATCACATTCTGTGATTCTGGTGGACATGATTGGAGGGGATTGGGGAGACCCTATTCAACCCAGCATAGACATGAACGCCAGGGGCTGAGAATCGTTCAGGGCCATGTTGGAAGCTGTCTACCATAACCATTGATAGTGGGATTGTGTTGGTGTTGCTGTTGACATTGTTATAGCTGTTGCTAACCTTCATATTCATTCTCTTCCCTTTCCACCCCACAAATCCTCCCTCGGGAATGTGTTCTACCCTCCTGGCTTCAGGTACTACCATACTGGTGACGTAGAGACCCCTGTCTGTAGCTTTGATCTATCTGATATGCTGCAAAACCACATTTTGATTTGTTTGATTAACATCTTGATGTGAGATTTTTTAAACCCTCAAAAACAACCATCTCTAAGTAGAATTTACGACATAATCCCCACAGACATATAAAACATGACTCCTATTCAGAAGTCATTAAAGCCTCTCAAAAGCCACTCTAAACAATAATGAAGTCCATTTCCTCGCATCCATTCCTGCGGGACTGCTGCCGCTGCCCAGGTTCATAGCTGGAACCGAGAGCCCCTCTCCTACCATCTTGCCTTTTCCTAATCTATGCTATTCACAGTCACAACCATCATGTTTTCATACAGACAGAGCAAAGAATGACACTCTTTTGTTATAAAATATTCAGTAATTTTCTTTTTTTTAACCCAAACTTTTACCTTTTTTAAAAATTTGTATTTATTTATTTGAGAGAGAGAGAGCAAGCACAAGAGGGGTATTAGGGGCAGGGGGAGAGGGAGAAGCAGACTCCTCGCTGAGAAGAGAGCCCGATGTGGGACTCGATCCCAAGACCCTGAGATCATGACCTGAGCCGAAGGCAGACGCTTAACCCACTAAACCAGCCAGGCACCCCAAAAATATTCAATAGTTTTCTATTTCAAACTTTCACCCTGACCTTTAGAAGCCCCACAAGTTGATGAAGTTCTATTCCCCTTAACAAAATCAGTCCTTTGTCTTTTTTCATGTACGTTGTTTCTTCTGCATGAAGTATCCTTCTTAATTTGAAACATCTTTCAAATGATCTCTCCAATTCCTGTTTCTTCAAGAAGCTATTCCACTGACTAAAAAAGATAAAACTGGCCTCTCCCTTTCTTGACCCTCAATATTATATCATGCTTTACTTATTGGATATCTGCAATGGAATAAAATCACTTACAGACGTGCCTGGCTCCCTGACTGGATGCTGAGACTGTAGAGAGGGACAGATTCTTGGTCATCTTGTTAATCTGAGGGCCTGACCAGGGGCGGCTTCCCTGTTGTAGAGTTTGGTAAGAGCTGGCTCACTACGTGTTCAATAGATTACTACTGAATTATTTTAGATCCTGAAGTTATACCCATTGAAAACAAGTATTCAATTAGAGTTTTTGCCACCAAAATCTAATTCAGCCATATTTATCTATCCCTTTCATTATAAAGAATTTGAATGCTCGTCACCTAAGTTTAAAATGTCAACACCTAGCTCCACGATGTGAGAGAGAAAAATGGAAAGAGAGGGAGGAGGGGAATAAAGGTACAGCTGACTTACTGTCCTGTAATCAGAGGAAGACATTGATTCCAAATATTGTTTAAAAAAAAAAAAATGCTGCGGGGCGCCTGGGTGGCTCAGTCATTAAGCGTCTGCCTCCGGCTCAGGTCATGACCCCAGGGTCCTGGGATCGAGCCCCGCATCGGGCTCCCTGCTCAGCGGGAAGCCTGCTTCTCCCTCTCCCACTCCCCCTGCTCGTGTTCCCTCTCTTGCTGTGTCTCTCTCTGTTAAATAAATAAATAAAAATAAAAATAAAAATAAATAAATAAATATGCTGCACCTCAAAAGCAGCTCAGAACAAGTGAGCATAGGTTGGGTCTTCACCAGACTGATTACTTTTCTTCCCCAAATAATTGTTGGGAGGCGTTGTTTTGACAGTGATGGAAGTGTTTTCACTCGGTCTCCCTGGGAGATTTTGCCCCTTTTAGTGCTCCCCGTATTTCCCATAGTGGGATGTGCTCTTGCCCTCAGCCAACAATGGCATCCGAGAAAACCCAGCTGGAATGTGTGTCAGACGCTGGTCTTGAGCAGATCAGAGAGACTTTATCCAGTTTCCCGTTACAGATCTCCAGAAAAACCTGTTTTTGCCAGAGCTAAAAATCACCAGACTACATTTGAACTATTGGTTAGAAAGGTTCTGTTTGTAATCCACATAAATGCCTGATGTGCTGAAATATTATATGTGCAAACTTTATTTTCTGAAACCAGGAGAAAAATTATCAATTCATTAATTCACCCTCTTCCTTGAAGGACAGAATTCATAAAGTACAAACTTACTCTTAGGAACAAGCAAAAAGAAAACCCCAGGCACTGGAAGAAGGATTTCCTACAGAAAACGAGAGGGCTCCCCACGGCTGTCTATCCACACAGCTCTAGCAAAAGGCTTATGGCTATCTTGTCGCCACTTGACCTACGGCCTCACCCTCCTGTGTGTGATTCTGGTTCTTATTCCTGATTCACCCAATACCAGAGAGGCTCTGGGCAATACAGTTAAGCAGGCAGGAAGGCGACTATGGTCTTCCAGCCTGCCACAGCCCTGACCACCCTGCCCACTGCCCGGGGCATCCAGGACGCTCGTACTGTCCCTTCCCGTGGCTTCCCACCCCATCCACCACTCCAGACTCTGCTCCACACACTGGATGCTCTAGTCTCGCTATCACAGAAGGCTGTCAGGCTGGAGATCGGGGTCTATCCCGTCACTGGTGCATCCCAAGCCCTTGAAGAGTGCCTAGGCCATGATGGGTACATAAACAAATACTTGCTCGGTGAATGTATGGTGCATCAGGAGCCCCAAATATCAGGGTGAGACACAAAAGTGAGGGAAGAGGCTCCCTTCTGGGTTTGCCTAAGGATCCAGAGGCAGCAGCACCTGCAGTGAAAGAGGATGGAGGCCACAGTGATGGTGGAGGCCCCTGGCCTTAGTGCGCCGCCCACTTCAGCAGGTCCTGGACACAGCGGCAGAGGGAGGCCGGGCCGCCACGCACAGCACGGCGACTGGGATCCTCCATGTCGCTTCTTAGCTCCTGGTAGCCTTGGCAATCTGTGGAAGGCTTCCAAGGCCAGAGAAATCCTTTAACCATGTGCTTTCATAAAATGGAAAGGATCATAGACCCTCTTTTGTATAAAAACTACCTACACATTCTTTAAAGGAAGGCCCACTGATTTTTATCAACAATGAGTCCAGAAGATTCAGCATCTGTGATTGAAAACACCCCACAGTCTCTGCCAAGGTATAGCATTCCCTCTTTTACTTATAAAAAACTGCCATATGATGGTGGCATTTTAAAGGCAGTGAGCCATCTGTAAAAGGAAAGCTTAAACAGCTTTCTAAACACTACCTCCCTCCCCTGAACATTGCAAGAGGGGGCTGTCTTTGCTCTGGGAAGTTTTCTTTCTTTCTTCCTCTTAAAAAAAAATATGGGTAATATTTTTCTTCTTAAAAAAAGAGGAGGTTTGGCGCATAGAGATCAGAATTGTAAGGAGAGAAAACACACCATAGAGTGGTATGTGAGAGCTCAAATGCCATCAGAAGGTGTTTAGTGAAATACAGTCTGCCAGCCGAAATCAACATTTGAGCACCTGCTACAGTAAAATTACAATGTATCAGACAGAACTACTCACACCCTGGGAGCACAGTGAGGCGGGAGCCCCGGTAAGGGACAGCACAGGGAGAAATTCTGAAGGACTGGCCCTTAATACTTAAAATTCAAAATATGATGGACACCTGGAGGGCACAGTTCTTAAGAAAGTCAATGAATTTCTCAGCACTTCTGAAAAATATCTACTGAGAATCACCCAATAGAAATCTATATGTTCTGAATAAGCCCAGCAATAAACCTATTTAGTATGCATGGAAACCTCTCTGAAGAACTGTATGGTTTCTCATCTTCAGATACTCCAGCTTTTGAATCAATAGCTCAATATAGTTTCAGAGAAATTGCTGGACCATGTGCTCCTTGCTAGCATAACCCACCCCATGTCCATAGTGATCTCCATACCCCAGGACAGCAGTTGGTATTGAATTAATAAATTGATTTGAAGTTTAATTGCAAATTTGAAATCTAAAACACTGGGTTATGAATTAAGTAGATGATTTTATTAAATATCTATTTTATTCTTTTTTTAATTAATTAGTTTACTTCTTGGACTCTAACTGCCATATATTCCCACTTCCCAGTTGATGGAAGAATATCTAGTAGATAGCTAGGGCCGGCCACTTTGGAGCAGACACTCCAAGAACACAATAATTTGGTCTCTAATTGTTAGTATGACCACTGGTCAGACAAAGAGACTTCCTCCTAAGTCAAAAAGCAGCATTTCAAAAAAGGTCAGATGCTCCAACAGAGAGGTAAACCAGGGCTGGGGATTTTCTTTTTATTTCTCCTTTTCCTTTTCTCTGTGCTATATAATTTCATAATTGCTTTTGTTGACCTGGAAAAAATGTAAAATGTAAAAGTTTCATTTAAAATTTTTATCTCGGGGCACCTGGGTGGCTCAATCATTTGAGCGTCTGCCTTTGGCTCAGGTCATGATCCCGGGGTCCTGGGATCGAGCCTGGAGTCGCGCTGCCTACTCAGCTTCTCCCTCTCCCTCTCCTGCTCCCCCTGCTTGTAGTCTCTCTCTCTCTCTCTCTGTTAAATAAATAAATAAATAAATAAATAAATAAATAAATAAATAAATAAAATCTTTTTTAAAAAGTAATTATTTTTCTTTATAATTCTAAGTGTGGCCCTTACACAGCGAACTTGAGAGTCAATCCAAGAAAATACAAATATAATTTGAGAAAATAATGTGCCACGGCTGCCTATCTATGGAAGAGCTTAAATGCAGAGCTATATACATTAGTTGACCATGCTGGATTGGACCATACCAGGCTACAGTTACGTTCTTTATTCTTTTATGTAATCTGCTTTGCTCAAAATACATGGAGAGATATCAAGCAACAATATGAGTAAACTCACAGAGCAGCAGAGCAATCAATCAGTTAATCTATTGTTCCTGAACATATGTCCCTTGGAAGGAAATGAGCTAAAGGTGTGGGAATGAGCAGGCAGTATTGCTCCTCCTCAAGGAAAAACAATCTCTAACGGAGATGGGAGAAAACATACAGAAAAATGCAGAGAAGGAAATAAAGCGTGTGCACGGCCCCTGAGCTGTCTTACCCCACTGGGAGGTCCAGCCAGGAGTCCGGGGGACTACCCACAGCAGCCTCCAAATCCATCCCAAGTTCAGCTGTGCTTTCAGCTCTTCCATGGCCGTTGTCCACCTTACTTACCAATGGAGATAATTTGAGTCTTGTGGTTGGCTGGGACTTAAGGGTGGTGGGGAGACCAGAAATTTCCCTGTGACTTGGTGCCTCTTTCCTTGGCCAACCTGGGGAACTTGGAACAGGAGAATACAGAGAATATGAGCTCCCCATTCTCCCTGCATTCTCGGAGAGGGTCCTGGCTGTGTCTCTCAGTATCTTCAAGAAGGAGCTAGTCTGCAAGTGGGAGCCAAATGCAAACAGGTAACCTGCGACAGTAGGTTGGCACGTCACAAAGACTCACTAAATGCTCATCATTATCACCATGCAAATGTTTGAAGTAGCCTTATGGTCATAATTGCGTGGACTTCAGAGAAGGGTTTTGATACAAACTTTTCTTTTCAGAGAGATCGTACCAATTAAAATTCCAACCAACAGTGGATGAGCATAAACTCATACCTGGCCAACGCTGAGTAGTAAGGCTTCTCAAAATAGCTTCCAACTTAGTATTTGAAAATGTGGTTTTAATTGTCCACATCCTTGAATACTACTGGGGCTGACCTTTATTTTTATCAAATGTTTACTTGACTTGTTTTCTTGCCGTGAGTTATTTGTGCTTGTCCTTTGGCAATTCTTCTCTTGAGGAGTCCTTTTCAACCCTGGGGGAAGACAAATCAGAGTGATATGCAAGAAATGAACCAGAGAGTGAAGAAACCAATTAAGGACGAGTTTGTTTCTACATGGATTTTTTTTAAATGTAAATACAGTACAGTACTGTAAATGTATGTTCTCTTCTGATTTTTTTTTTTTAAAGATTTTATTTATTTGACAGAGAGAGAGATAGCGAGAGCAGGAACACAAGCAGGGGGAGTGGGAGAGGGAGAAGCAGGCTTCCCGCCGAGCAGGGAGCCCGATGTGGGACTCGATCCCGGGACCCCCGGATCATGACCTGAGCCGAAGGCAGACGCTTAACGACTGAGCCACCCAGGCGCCCTCTTCTGATTTTTGATGAGGGAAACAAAGGCAAGAAAAATATAGCTTAAATTAAATCTCCTTACAGCTTGCAGCCCACTTAATGCTACCTGAAACACGCAGAGCACGACCTTCCTCAAGAACTCATGGCTACCTTAACATTGGTGTTTTGCTAGAGACTAAAAGTAACCTTAGCTTCACAGCACCAAGCCCCTCGAGGTCCTGAAAGCCTTGCTTCCAAATTCCCTCCAGACTTAAGCTCTCCCCAACCGCCACTAATTACAAAGTATATAATCAGCCACTCCTCCCAATTCCAGTGCACTTCTTTCTGCCCACAGGTCCTGTCCCCCATGCCATTATAAAATCACCTTTTTGCACTAAAAACATCTCAAGAATTCTTGGCCGTTAGCTCTCAAACCCAAACTTCAAACCACATTCATTTTCTTAATAACACTTCCTCTCTAGTTTACTTCATTGTAAGACTACAGTATATAATACAGAGAAGGTGCATTAGGTGTTAATCCACTGTTGATGTTATCAGTAAGGCTCCCACTCACAGCAGGTTACTAGTAGTTAAGTTTTGGGGATCGAAAGTTATATGTGAATTTTCAATTACGTGGGGAGCCGGAGGGTCATCACCCCTAACCCCACATTGTTCAAGGGTCAACTGTATTTTACAAATGGTAAGCTGAGAACCTAATTTATGCAAGTTATTTTAAGGTAAGTTAAGGTCACATCTAATCCACTAGGTCTTTCCTTCCACCTTCAGAGCTAAAGCACACAAGTTCTGGGGCCACACTGCCAATTTTTGATGTCTGGGTCCACCACTTACTAGCTGTGTGTCCTTGGGCAAGTTACTTAACTACTCTGTGTCCCCCAGTTTCCTCCATTGAGGATAAATTCCTATATACCTCATAAGATTATCGTGGGGATTCAATTCACGCAATGGGCAATGATCTATCAATTTCTTCTATAAGTTTATTAAAATACCTGCTATGTGGATAGATTTGTCATGAGTTTAATAATCCACTCTTTTTCTATTGCTTTAAATATTTTGAGGCCACAGAGTTAGGTGGGAAAGGACATGATTTTCGTATCTTCTTGATTAATTATTGCTTTTACCGTTAAGACTTTTTCTTTATTCTTCTTCACGCTTTTCCCCTATCTTTTTTCTGAGGTAGATAATATAGCTCTCTTTCAAATAATGCCTTTGTGGTTTCTCTTTTGCCCTTTTTATGTTTTTGACCCTTCTAGATCCTTATGTTTTAGGTACATAGCTCTTGTAAATGGCATGTGGCTAGATTTTCTTTATTCTGAGAATATTTATCTTTTAATATGTGCATTTAACCCACTTAAATTATTAAATTGATTCCTAAACATATTACCTGTTTTGTTCCTGTTATAAATGGGGTTTTCTCTTTCATTATCCTTAATTGGTTACTCTTTCTATATATGAGTGTTATTGATTTTTGTGTGCAAATTTCAGATCCTACTACCCGATGGATTCTTTTATGGTTTGAGTTAGTTTTATTATTGCTTTTCTAGAGCATGCCAGGCATGCTATCGCATCAGCTATTAGTAATGGTCTCCCTTTTATTCTATGTCTTATGCTATAATTGTAATCCTTTGCTTACTTGCATCAGATTTCATAACACGCTTAATATCCTTGCCTTGTTCCTGACCATGAAGACAATGCCTCTCATCTCCCCAACAAGAGTCCAGCCTTAATACTGAGGTATTTATATGCTACAATGTTAAAAATGTATCCATCCATACCTATTTTCTTGGAAGTTTTTAGTAGGATAGGTGTTGAATTTTGCCAAAGTGTTTTTAAACAATCATATGATTTTTTTTTTGTTAGACCCAATAGCATGGAGAATTATATTAGTAGATTTCCTAATGCTAAATCATATTTGCCTTCATGGTATGAATTCCACTTAGTCATGGTGTCCTTTTCTTAATGTGGTTTTTCAATATTTACTAATACTAGTGTTTTTGCATTGATATTAATAAACAACAACAATCTACATTTTCTTTTAGTGTATTTATTTATATCTAATCTTGATTCATAATATAAATTTAAAAGTCTTGACTCATTTTCTATGGTCTGAAACAACAGTTTTAACTTTGAGATTATCTGGTCTTCTAATATTTGGTAGAACCCCTCTGTGACAGCATCTGGGGCTTGTGAATTTTGTGGGCTGATGACTTGGTAACTTTCTACTACTTCTGTGGGAACTGGTGAGTTTTTTATTTGTAATGGGATCAATTTGGGTCAATTTTATTTTCCTAAGGATTGTTAATTTCACTGAGGTTTCCAAATGTATTTGCAGTCCTGTAAAAATGGGGTTGTTGTTTCAAAATTTCCCTGTATCAATAGATACTTTGTATATTTGTGTTTTCTCCTTTATCTTGATGAAATTGGCTAGTAGATTTTCTTTTTTCTTTCTTTTTTAAAACTACTTTCAAAAAAATATCTTCAAAGAATCAAGACTTTGAGTTATTAATTTGATCTAATATTTTTCTGTTCAGTATCTCATTAGGGTTTTTTTCTTTATTTTTATTATTTTTTATTGTGCTTTGCTCCATTCACTTTGTGCTTTGGATAACATTTCAAATTGCTAATTCAATCCATTTATTTTCACTCTTGTGCTTTTATTGCTACAGCTATTTATTTAAGACTATGAATTTTGCTCTAGTCACTGCTTTAACTGTATTACATTGATTCTGAGATGTAAATTCCTTTTTTCCCAAAAATTCTTGAATTTCAATTCATATTTCCCTTTTCTTCCTGGAGTTGCTTAATAGAAGGCTTTAAATGTCCAAATGAAAAGAATTTGGGAAGTTTTCATTTTTATAATTCCTTTTTTAATTTCTAGGTTTTTTATATTTTGATGAGAGTTTGTTTACATTTATTACATGGGATTTACTAATGCTTTTTTGATCTAATATATATGATCAAGATACAATTTTTGAGTGGTTTATATGCAACTGTGAGGGAGTTATCTTCTTTATTTTCAGGACGTAGTTACATATATACATTATATATTTTATTTCAGATACTCTCTAGATTCTTTACATTCTTACCTATTAATGCACTTGTCCTATCTTATACTTTCAATGTTAATATCTGTTTCTCCGTGCATCTCCGGCAGTTTCTGCTTTACGCAGACTGTGGCCATTTGGTGCATAGATATTCACATCTTCATTATGAGTTTTGACTCTTAGGAATATAAAATATCCTCCTTTAATGCTCTTTTGCCTGAATTCTCCTCTTGAAATCAGAATTATATCGCCAATCTTCTCATTGTTTCCGTCTGCCTGGTATACTTTTCTCATCCCTTTATTTTTAGCCTTTCGACTCAATGAATTTTAGGTATGTCTTTCTTTACAGCATAGAGTTGGGTTTTACTTTGTGTCCCCCTGTGAAAATAGTTCTGTTTAAATAGGTGAGTTAAGCCCATTCATCTTGTATTGATATGACTGATTTGTTGGTTTCCAACCTTTCATAAAATTTTCTGTTACAATAACCCTATGTATTAGGTCATATTAACTGTGTCTCTTTCTTTACATGGTGAATCTTCTCTGTTAGTATTTTTCAAATTCTTTTGGTACTTTTGGAATTGCTAACCTTTTGTTCTCGTTAAATGTGTATTTATAGTTCTTACTAGCAGTGTCATCTGTCTCATACCTATTTTGTGTAGATTAGTTGATGATCTCATTCTACTTTCCCCTCTGTCTATTCCTTTACTTGCACTTTCTATATGACAACATAGAACATTCTTGGTTTAATCTTGGCTTATGAGTTAAAGTGCTGAATTATCACACTCATTGGTCCTTTGTTCCTGTCGCCACTGGCTGGAAGTCATAGGTCATCCTCTAGCCGGTGTCTCCTGCGCTCACCACGCTGCGCTCCCTGAGCTCTTACACGTTCACACTCTGTCCCCAAAGCCTTACACTTCGAGGACAGCTTGGTCTCAAGCCTGCCCAGCTCCTTCAACCATTTAAGTAAGTTTGTTTTGGAAAGTCTCAATGTATACTTTGAATAGGCTAGGTCTCAGATTTAACCATTTCGGTTCAATTTTCCCAGAAAAACAATAGCCCCTTTGACTATATACATTTACACCTTTTCTCTTTTTTTTCCAGAAGATTGCCTTAGAGTATTTTTTAAATATTCATCCTTTTCAAATAAATAAATAAACAAACAAACAAATAAATATTCATCCTTTTATTTTGTTTTATTTCTTCAAGAATTCCGATTATGTCTATTTCCTGTCTTCCATTTCATCCGCTTTCCCTCTAATCATTTTTACTTTTGTTTATGTAATGTTAATCTTCTTGGTTGTTTTTCCGTCTTCCTTTAATGGTCTTATTAAATTTTCATTTTAGTTGATTCACCCTAGGACACCAAATACTTTTTTCTTCACTTCTGTGATGGATTTTGTCTTTTTCTTCCATTTTTTCCTGGTTTATATTAACTCTGGTTACACACACACACAGATTATACATGTTCAGTTAATATATGTTCAAATTATATCTATCCAGATTATATATATACATATGTATATCAAGATTATATATATACACACACACGTATTCAGATTACATACATATATATAATTAGATTATATATATTTAGAATTTTTGTATATATATTTATTTTATATATATATAATCTCAAAGGCTTGTTTGAGAGGTTTTGTTTTGTTTTGTTTTAGAGATGGGAGGGGCAGACAAAGAGGGAGAATCTCTCTTTGTGGGGCGTGGAGCCCCACAAAGGTCTCCATCTCACAACCCTGAGATCATGACCTGAACTGAAATCAAGAGTCAGATGCTTAACTGATTGAGCCACTTGAGTGCCCCAAGAGTATTTATTTTTGTTTAGATTGTTCTGTTTTCCTTTGCTTCATAGTTGTTTTGAGGGGAAGAATTTTTATCAGTAAAAAGCTTACGATTTAGGGGCACCTGGGTGGCTCAGATGGTTAAGCGTCTGCCTTCAGCTCAGGTCATGATCCCAGGGTCCTGGGATCAAGCCCCGCATCGGGCTCCTGGCTCAATGGGGAGCCTGCTTCTCCCTCTCCCTCTGCCTCTCCCCCTGCTCATGCTCTCTCTCCCTCTGTATCTTTGTGTCTCAAATGAATAAATAAAATCTTAAAAAAAAAAAAGGTTATGATTTGCATTTTCTTTTTTTTCTAGAGAAGCTTTATATGAAGTTGCTTTGATTTTTTTTTCCATTCCTACACATTTATGGCTAGGGTTCATCATTAGAAACTTCCTCCTCCATCGGGTTAGTAAAGCCAAGTTTATTACATGGTATTTTGGTATTAGTAAGAGAGGGGATGGTGCATTTTGTTTCTTTGTTTCTGCAAATTTTTCTCTCTCTCTCCCCTGACATATCTCTGAGAGGCACCCCCCTTACAGATCTCATTCTCCCCAAAGGGCAGTATTTCCCTGAAGCTACAAAAGTGCTGCACGTTTTCAAATCCCTACCCCTGGAGGCAGTCTCAGACCAAGGCTGAGCAGTTTAGACTGAATGTCAGACTTTCTCTGAGAGTGATTTCGCCTATATGTCATTTTGGCTCCCACTCTCCTCTCCTATTGTTCATGGGTCTCTGGAGCCTCCCCTCCCCATTCTCTGCACCTAATGCCTTGTAATCATGATGTAAACTCTTCTGGAATTTGACATTTACTTCTTTAGGTAACTGAAATTTTTGGTATTCTCTACTTCTCAGCAATTAGGGTGGTGGGGCTTGTGCGTGACTTTACTTATGCTCCCTTATGACTCCTGTTTCTGGGAAGATGCGTGAAGAGCTTCTGATTCAAGTCATTCCCATTATTCACCTAACATAATAGCTCACCCATTTCATTATCTTATGACGTATATTTCCCCTCAAGAGTAGACATTTCCATTGTCACTCCTTTGTAGACATTCTGTCTTTTCTCTGGTAGCTGTTTAGATATTTGTTTCTAAATTTGATGGTTCCCAGTTTTCCATATAATGTACCTATGACTAAGTTTGGTTTTATGTGTTACAATTGAGACTTATTGTGTTTTTTCATACTCAAGATTCATCTCTATTTTCAATTCCAGAAAATTCTTTTCGGCGTTACTTTATTATCTCGTTCTGGAGCCCTTCTTTATTTGATACATGTTCAAACTTCGATTTCTACCCAGTGTCCATTTTCCTTTCTGGCTAGTAACAAAATCCCAATTTTTATTTTTGTATACTGGGACAACGGCCATGTCAGTAAATTCTGGCCAATGAGCAGGGAACTTGAAAAACTTTCATTTCTGTTATCAGTTATACTGATTTATTGTGAGGCGTTAATAATGCAGGCTGATTAGATGGTACTTATTTCCAAAATAATCATTCTCTGTATAATTTCAAGCATCAGTAGCAAACATTCTATCAGCATCTCTTCAAACTGTAGCACATATTACCTTCTGTTTTACATGTAAAACAATTAATTGGGATAATATGAATTAGTATGACCATAATCTAGAGGACAATACCATGCAAAGTCATGGACCTAGGGAAACAGCTTTGCATCTGGAGAGACAGCAGATCTTAGTCACATCCCAGCTCTGCCATTCACTGCTTGTGTGACCTTGGCAAATTCAAAGTCTCTCTTAGTTTCTTTGGGTGTTAAATGGGGCTATCTTAAAAGAATCAATAATGAAAGTGCCTAGCATAGTTCCTGAAACAATTTTTTTTCATCTGAAGAACTGCATCAGGCAAAATTAAACATTGGTTCTGTCTGATTCTTTTCATCCTGCAGTTCATCAAACTTTTAAAATCCCTACACTCTAGCGGTGACGACAAGATATGCAAACATCTCAGAGCGATGCTAAAGCTCTGAGAGCGTGACAACATCTAACTCAACATACCTGGTTTACCAAGGAACAAATGAGCCAGTTTGGAGAAACAAACAAACAAACAAACAAAACACAACACGCCCCACTCTCCCAATTTCCTTCCCCAGGATTTCCTTTGCCCTGCACTAGCACCGCTCACACAGGCTCAGAACATGTACTCACCATTTTATTTTTTTAATGATTTATTTATTTATTCGAGAGAGAGGGGAGGGGTGAGGTAGAGGGAGAAGGAGAGAGAGAATCCTCAAGCAGACTCCCCACTGAGTGCAGAGCCCGATGTAGGGCTCATGACCTGAGCTGAAACCAAGAGTCAGATGCTCAACCACCTGAGCCACCCAGTGCCCCCAAAGACCTGGTATTTTAAACATGGTTCTACCATGTCTGTTGTATTTTAATTAACATATGGGTTTCATTCTTCAGCTACCGTGTTCTGCTTCATGAAATCAACATAGGAAACATCTATAAATGCCCAATGTATATAATTACATATAGATTATAATATTTAATATATATACATACATATACAACATTAAAGAGTCTCATTCACATCCGCAATAGGTGTTTACATAATTCAGTCCAAGAAAAGAAGGAAGCCAAGATCTCCATTAACATTAAAGATTGAATATGTTCACTTGTTCATTTTATTACATCAAATTCAATGTTGCTGCCCAACATTGTATGTTACTTTTGAAACATCAGCATCATCCTGTAAATAGCCCAGCTGCTGCCGGGGTCTTCAAGAGACACTGCGATACAGACAAGGAGATGAAGTGGAAGCGAAGTGAGCGTGGCTATGCTCTTGTTTGCCAGAGCATTTCAAGTGTTGATCGTTACTCCTCTTCCTGTTTTAGAATCTCTTGGCAGCTCCCCTCTCGTTCCAAAACGGACACATCACAAATGGGAAATTAGAGGGCAACAGATAAGGACTTGCTAATGATGTGACTACTCGGTGGTAAGATTAGGAGCCTGTAATTTAAGCAATCACCAACGAAGATTCCCGATTCATAAAGAGCAGAAAAAGAGTGCATTTGTGCTGACGAAATCTGTTCCTGTCCTCATTTGCAGTTATCCACAGACAACGATGTTTCCCTCACACATGTGTCTTGACTATTAAAATGTGCAAGGGTATTTGGCTGAGAATTAGTCATTAGTATAAAACTAGAACACAGAGAGAGAGCACGCACACAAAACACTACAATACAATAACATAATTATCTTATTATAAACAGAGTTGTTGTCGAATGTTAGATTTTTCTGATGAGGAATGACTCTGAAAACACCTTAGCTCAACTTTCAGATGCCTCAGCCATAATTCATTTTGTAGTACCATCTTGCTCCTAACCTGTGCTGTGAAATGTTCCTTTTATTCTCAGTTCTGGAGGATGGAGAACATAGAATGAAAGCTCCAGGGGGGCGCCTGGGTGGCTCAGTTGGTTAAGCGACTGCCTTCAGCTCAGGTCATGATCCTGGAGTCCTGGGATCAAGTCCCACATCGGGCTCCCTGCTCAGCGGGGAGTCTGCTTCTCCCTCTGACCCTCCCCCCTCTCATGCTCTCTCTATCTCATTCTCTCTCTCAAATAAATAAATAAAATCTTTAAAAAAAAAAAAAAGAAAGCTCCAGGGAACTGATTTAAACTAACCCAGACTTCCAGAGGCCAGGCCAGCTGATTACAACGCAGAATGCCAATGTATTGGTTTATAATGGTGAGAAAATAGACAACTTTCTGACAACCAGCATATGTAAGCTCGGGTCCAAGAAACGTCCTGTCCCAGAAGCAGGCTTGGAAGACAGAATTGAATGCATTCCTCAACAAGCACAAATGATAGCTGAAATGATAAATACATTTAAATCTGCATTTTTAAGGCATTTTTAATGGCATTCAAAAGGCATTTTTAAACATGGTATGAAAACACTGCTGTATAAAAAGAGAAACTGTAAGAAATACTGGTGTTAAAGCCCATCTTTAGACATGCATTTGGCTTATCTTAAAAAAGAAAATATCTAAAAATCAAGTAAAAAGAGATTCCTTAGTAAATCTCATGGACTTCCCATGAAAATTAAAACCAAACAAAAAATACGATATTTTTCTCTTTGATTTTTGTGTCCTATTCCCCGACATCTATGCCGCCAGGGTCATGTAGGATGGTAAAGTTTTGAAAATTTGACAGAAAAGTGCAATAATATATTTTTCCTGAAACCTGTGTATTCTTAGCATCTTATTGCAATATTGCCATCAGATGAGTCCCTAAGGTACCAAGAGGTAAAATTAAAGTTAACTTCTATCATACAATAGAAATGATTGCTCCCAGAAAACAACACATGCCTAGAACATACTGAGATACAATTTACTGAATGATTCATCCTTTCCTCACTGAGGAGCAGCACTGATTTTAATATGTATTTCATTCTTGTATTGGTCTACATCCTCACCAGTCCATGATGTTTTGAATATTGTAGCTTTAAAGGACATCTTGGAACTGTGTGAAAGCAGGGCTATCTCAGAGCCGGGCTAGGACACTCTATGCTTCCCCCTGGAGACACTCAGAGTGTCATCTTGACTGTTGGCCAAAAGAAGGATGAGGTGGCTGGCTAATGGTTTGTCATGGGTTGTTTAACGTTTGAAACGTCGCTGGAGACCCTCTGTGTTTGTGTGTTTGTCTTGTTTCGGGGTGTATAGGCAGAAACTCTGCACCTGTCCTACCTGGTGCACGCTCTAGCCTTCGCCAGGCACCAGCGGTTATGAAAGCTGCCTTTGCTGGGGCGCCGGGTGGCTCAGTCAGTTCAGTGTCTGACTCTTGATTTTGGCTCAGGTCATGATGTCTGGGTCATGAGATCAGCCCCAGAGTCAGGATCCACGCTCAGCTGGAAGTCTGCTTGAGGATTCTCTCTCTCCACCCCTCCCCCACTCTCGCATGCACTCAAGTGCACTCTCTCTCTCTCTCTCAAATAAATAAATAAATCTTTTTTTAAAAAGATGCCTTCGGTACACTTCTACCTGGTCTCCTCTGACATTGACTGATATTTCTCAGTAGTTCACAAAGCACATCCCATGAAAGTGGGAACGGGGTGGGGGAGGGAAGGTAGCTACACCTGGACATTTCTTCACTGCTCTAGGGTTATGAGTACCAGCACTTTCTCCAGTTTGTGGCATCCTTTATCTTTACATGTGTGAGTGTGCCCTACAGAGTCTGTAAGTCCTTCCAATTATCCTACCTGGGGTAATCAGGGCAATGTCTCATATGGCAAGGGACCCCATTATTAACTTACAAATATATCTTTATTTGCATGCGCTTCTACATTATAAACTTCAGACAAAGTCTTGTCCAGTTCTAAAAGAAAAAGCATTAAGATTTTGGTTGGAGTTTTGCTAAATATACAGGTCAACTTATTGAGTCAGAATCAACAATTTTACAGTATTTCCAAGTTCCTTTCCTGCCTTCCAGTACAAGAGGGAGGAACATACACAACAGTTAAAGATAAAAGCAACACAGCAGGGCATATAAGCAAGCAAGAAAAATGGAGACAGAAAATATCGGTTGCTATAATGGGCAATTTTAAGGGCACCACTAGACAATTTTAAAAGCTAACATTTCCACGCCAGGCACTGTTCTAAGCACTTTGCATGTAGTAACTTGTTTAATTCTTTTTTTTTAAATATTTTTATTTATTTTTTGACACAGAGAGAGAGACAGCGAGAGAGGGAACACAAGCAGGGCGAGTGGGAGAGGGAGAAACAGGCTTCCCTGCTGAGCAAGGAGCCCGATATGGGGCTCGATCCCAGGACCCTGTGATCATGACCTGAGCTAAACAGCTGAGCCACCCAGACGCCCCATAACTTGTTTAATTCTTATAACAACCTATGATGTATGGATAGATGATTGCTGCTGATAGATAGATAGATAGATAGATAGATAGATAGATAGATAGATGATAGATAGATGATAGATGACAGATATCTACTTTTCAGATAAGGAAACAAACATAGAGCAGTTAAGTAAGTTGCTCAAGGTCAAACATGGAGGAGAGACAGTATTCAGACACAGGGAGTGTGACCCCAGAGCTGGAGTTCTTAACCACTACTCTAGACTTGTATGCAAATAAGCTAAGAGTAGTCTAGGACAGACAAAGTCAGCATGAAGTAGTTAACCCTGCCTCTTTGGTGTGTGTGTCCATTGCTGGTGCACTTTCTTATGCTAGAGGGAAGCGCAAGATTTCTGGAGAGAAGTATTTCATGTGGTTGCAAAGGCCCAGTTTTGCACACATATTCACAATCAGGACAGGACTCCTCTCCACACCCTCTGTTAGCCCCATGTGGCAGAGAATCCAGAGGGTAAACTGGCAGCATTCAGAAAAGGGAACCCAAGGACCCTGACCTAGACGAGTATTCCTGGGGGGATAGGCAGCCAGGCCTCTCATCACATATTGGAATACACAAACCTTGACAGAAAAAAGTTCCTAAACCTGCATATCCAAGGAAGCTTGAACATGAACCTAAGCAAAGGCCAAGGATTGTCTGCAAGTCCGTAAGGGCCTGAGACATGCAGCCTCCAGCACATCGGGCAAAAGCCTGGGGTGGTGGAGGAAAGGTCGGGAGAACCTGGAGGTAGCTGATCTTAAGAGGGGATGATTCCCTGATGATTGTTAAGCATCATTCTTATGTCAGGTGGAACCTGAAGAACAGCAAGACCTCTGTGTGTCACTCTCAGGAGCACGGGTGCTTCAGCGCTCTGGACATCTGGAAAGAGACACTTGTGCTTTTCTCACCCAGAAAGGGGTTGTATGGTATTCACACATGCTTGCCTCCTCCAGAGTTCTCCTGAAAAGTGGGCACATTTTTAAATGGTCTGGACTGGGTGGACCCCATCTCAGCAATTATAGTCCAACAGTCGAAATCCTAATGATCTCAGTGGGTAAGTCCAAGTTTTTGTAGACAGTTGCTCTGTTCGAGCTCATTGAGTATCCTCAGCTAAAACATTTACAGTTTAAGGATTTAAACAAGCACCAGCCACAGGCAAATGTAAGCTGCTTTGTAATCCAGCAAACTGGTCCAAGTGTTCTCATCTCTGCTTCTGGAATTCAGATTTCTCAGGTTTGGAGGGGTCCTAATTAGCTGAAGTTAATACCGTTTACACAGATCTTCACTGCTGTGTAAGCCTCTTACAGCCTGAGGACAGACATAATCTCACGGAATCACTAATCCTATCCTGCAGTGGGTCTCCATCTCATTAGATGCAATTGCCTTGGATTGGTGACACGGCAGAGGCCTGCAATGACACCAGCCAGAGAGGGAGTTATTTGAACTGGTGAAACAGTGTTTTGGGAAAACAACAAAAACAACAACTCCTGTGATATTTTACCAAGACTCACCCACTCAAGTCAATGTCGATTTGCTGAGGAGCATGATTTGGACCCATTTTCTCCTTGGCTTCCTTGTAAATCTTCTAGACATCTCCACCCAAGATTCTTTCTGTCCACACCTGCTTGGATCCCCTACTTGCTTTAGTCCACCACTTGTACTATCAGGACTCTGAGAATTTAACACTACATGAGGAGGGTAGTCTCAGCGTTACTAGGATTCTGATCTCCTGCGTTGTCTCTGCAAAGGTGTTCCAGTCCTAGCCTCCAGCTTCGAGGGATACATTCATAGTTCTACCAAGCTCTAGCACTCCTCATATTCAGGAGGTTATGAGGGCCATAGACAAAGAAGTCCAAGTTTACAAACTATATTCCATTTCATTCTGAGTATTATAAGGCATTTTGGGCATCCACCATTTATTTACTTCTCCATAAAGGAGAAGTATATTACTGCCTTTCTTACTTTCATTTCATGGGGCCAAAGAGGAAAAGAAGATGGGTCTTATTTTCCAAATACATTCATTCATCAAATAGAGGACTAAAAGGATCTTGGTAGCTCTAATAAGGTCATGGTATCTCTAAGATGGCCCCAATGAGCCCACCTCCCATTACACTGGGGTTGGCCCCTGTGACCAACAGAATATGGCAGAAGTGATGATATGTCATTTCTGAGATGATGGATGAAAGACACTGCTTCCATCTTGCACATTCGTTCTTTCTCTCTCTCTGTACCCCCCCTCCCAACACCCCCATCACTTACTCTGTGGGAAGCCATCTGTCGAGTCCAGAGCAGCCCCACAGAGCAGCCCACATGGAGAGGAGCTGAGGCCTCCCACCAGCAGCCACATGAGGAACATCAGAAGCCGATCTCCCACCCCAGTCTGGCCTTCAGGTAACTGAAGCCCCAGCCAGCAGCTTGGCTGTGATTGCACAGGAACCCTGAGCCAGAAGCATCCAGATGAGCCATTCCCAGAACACTGACCCTCAAAAACTGTGAGAGGTAATGCATGCTTGTTGTCTTCATCTGTAGGTTTTAAAGTAATTTGTTATGTAAGAGTATGCATCAGCTACCCCAGGTTGCCAGAGAGGGTGAAAAGTCACCATGGCATCACACTCCACCTTCATCCCCTCCCTCGTCCCTCCCTGCCCAAATCTAGGAGTTGTGGGGCTGTTGCATTAAGAGCTATTACAAATGTGCGTTCTCCAGATGCCTATGATTACTTCACAAAATGTACTGAATTGCCATATTAAAATGTTCTTTATAACTCATATGCTTCTCTGAATAAGATATTTTGCATTTCAAAACAACCCCCATTGAGAAGGTTTTAGTTAAACACAAAACAAAATCAACAAGAATGGCATTTGCCATCTAAACAAAATTCCAGATAATAGGAATTCTTGGATTCACCATGACATGGGCCCCCATCACAGTGAGGACTGCTGGACTCCACCCTAGCCTATTCCCCCTCTGCAGGCTGTACTAGGAAAGGCTTCTCCCAGGGACTTGCTTCGCACCCAAATTACCGTGTTTACACTTAACCCTACCTGATACTCTCCTCCCTGAGAACCAAACTGATACGCCAAGAGATCCGAGAATTTGGGATGAACTATAACCACATTAAGTATTCACTCAAGAGATAACCCTCCATCCCTCTCTTAAAAAACATAAAATAAAACTAAATCCTGCCAAAATGCTTGCAAGCAGCCGTGGGACACCAGATGAGGTCTCGTGGGAGGGTGAGGAGGATGGCAGTGTTGTAATAGGTGTGGAGTCCCCTCTCTTAGTGTCAGTCTGCTTTTCCTCTCTTGCTGGTACCACACTGTGCCATAGGAGCATTCTAATTACAAGCCTATCTAGGTCAGCGTGCACTAAAACCCTCGCCCTCCTGCTTCCCCAAGATTTTCATTCTGTCACAGAAGAGAGATCAGGTTAATGTGACAAACTTCTTTTTCACAAAGCCTGTAAGATTGTTCAGAGCCTCATCAATACAATACTGTTGTTTACAAACCCAGGATTTCACCAGTTTGTAATATTATGAATATATAAAACCTAAGGCGTAGAAAAGATGTTCTTTTTATGCAGCTAATATAGTGACCACATGATTTTAAATTTTTTTCCAGTTTAATGCCTAGGCTAGGAATGAGAGATAATAGATTATTCTAAGATAACATTTTCTTTTCAAAGTATGATGACCTACATCAGAATCATATTCTTGAGACTCATTTCAGCATCTGGAGGGGGGTGCAGGACTGGGGAGGGTCATCGTTTTCATGGTTCTGGAGCTGTCAGGTTTGAAAACATGATACCCCAAGAGGTGACCCACATGGTGTATTGAAGGAAAAACATGTTTTCTACGTATTCTGACATGATCTCAATGTTTAAATACATTGAGTGGAGAAAGTAACAGGAAATCTACATTTCATATTTTCAGAGTCCTTTAAAAAGAATTGGGATCTCCCCCTGTCCTTGGGTGTAGGGTTCATCTATATCTTATTCACTTTGGCAATCCCCATAGCTCCTAACAAAGTTCCTTGTACATGACAGGTATTCAAGATACAGGTGATGTATGAGCCGTTGAATGAGAGATGATGGGACCTTCTCCTGGTTCGCTTGTCTCAAGTTACTCCCAAGAATACCATAATACTGACAATATAATTGCGTGACTCAACAGATCAACACAAAAGTCTACGAAGGAAGAAATGCTCTTCCTCAGAAAATGCCACAAAGACCTCATCATCCCAACCTGCCACCTGGAGAAGTAACTCCTTCATCACACCTCATCTCTGACCTGACCTGTTCTGACACGTGATAGCACAGCACCCCCTTTCCCACCATTTTGTAATCAAGAGCTAACACTGACTGTCTCATGATCACAAGCTTTACTCAAATTCTGTCCCAAAGCCAGAATCCTCTTTCTCTTTCCGGGAATGAAAAACATATGAAATAGGAAATGGGAAATCGTAACATGATCTGTTTCACTGTAGCCAGTTTGACACATTTAACCCTCTTAATGAGAAAAGAAAGAAAAAAAGAACAAGAGCATGTATTTCTGGGCCCCTCTATTTTCCACAGTGACTACTAATTTGGTCTCCAGATCCTCCATCTTGAATTAGCAAGGTCTATATAACATGATGGAAACTCTGCGCGTTATTAACTGGCTTAAAGCAACTAAGCATTTTGCTTTTTGCTGTACAAAACAAGGGTTCCGGACTCAATCTCAGTCCACATCTCAGGGTTTTTTGCCTAATGTTCTTGTTTTAAAATTGGATAATCCCCATATCCTTCCAGAAATTCATGTTTGAATGAACTGTGGGATGCTCCTTCATATTAGGACTTTCCTTGTCTTTGAATCCCTTGTGGTTCCATGTCAACCAAATTTTGCAAAGCTCATGTCACCAATCTTTGCTCTGTTTCAGAAACCCACAGAGTCACTGGCATGCATATCACTTTTGATAAGCAGGTAGGCAAATGATTTACAATAAGATAATGCATTTAATGCATAAATTAGGAAATCATCAGCTATCATATATACTTATGACATGACAGCTAAGAAATGAAAAAATAGTACTTTCACAGAGTTGGAAATTGACAGGAAGAGTGTATCATGTTACTATTTTCACAATGTAAGGATTTCATATTTTTGGATCCATTGTCAACTAGCTGTGTTATCTTAAAAAAAGCACTTCACATCTCTGAAACCCATGTTCCTCATTTTTGCAGTGAAGGGATTTGACTAGATAAACTATCCCTAAATCATCCCCTTCTTAAATCATATATGGGGCAAACAGTACTTGGTGGATGGTTCTGATAGTTGACAACAAACCGTTGATAATCTATCCTTGTCCTTTTATGAACAACAACAACAACAACAAAAACAGTGAATCCCCTTTCTTATCACTTTTTAGTGCTCCCCACCCCATATCTGCCACTTCTATAAGATCTGCCTCATTGGCCCTGAAATAAGCTTGGCCCATCATGACACTATTAATATCATAACCGTTCTCTGCAGATTAGCAAGGCACACTGACAGCTTATGTGGGGCTGTTCCAAGGCATCACATAAAAAATCCTATTTATGCAAATTTGCAAACTGTGGATTGACAAGACAGTTTGTCTGAAAGAGTCTTTATTCTTGTCTGGGAGTAGCCAGCTGACAGGTTGCATTGTTGGAGCTCTACTGTAAGGCCCCAGGCTCCTAGGCGTGGGCAACTTTTGTTCCTTCATGAAGCACCATGCGCAGATGAGTAATGAGAGATCTGAAGCAAACCAAATGGGGCCATGTTCACAGCAACCCAGATCAGGCAACTAGCTGCTGAAACCATGGACTGCATGTCACCTCCAACCCCAAGCAAAATGGACTGGTCTCTCATCCTTGCCCCATCTGGAGTCTTCCAATTAACAGTGAGTGTAAAAGCATAATGCCATGCTCTGTATGCAACCACCTGCAGGTGCAATATCACCAATCAGTTTGGAAAATCTTCTACATAAAAACATACATGTGAAGATGATATCGGGTATGGTGTGGTTAGCGACATACAAAGGAAGAGACAGAAAACATGATCCATCAGTTGGAGAGGTCAGAGAACCATGGATTTGCACAGTAGAAGAGACCTTCACTTCCTGAGCTGCTGATTCAATCCAGATGCAAGCATTGCACACAAGTGACTTTCTAGCTCAGAATCTTTGGGACACAATACAGGACAAGCTCCTGAGTAAGTGTGGTCTGCAGATTTGGGGAGCAGAGCCTTAGAGGAGGAGAAGCTCCCCAGATATTCACTGACTTGTCCCCAATCCGTAATCAAGCGATAGAGGTAAAATTACAATAAATGTTTTCCAATTCCCAAATGAGTGGCTCTTCTATTTGCTAGCAGACAAATGAACTCAAGGCTATGCAGACCATCCACTCTTTTCTAGAGATTCAAAATACACTCCTAGATTTAGAAAATCCACAAAATATGGTACCCAAATCAAATTTGTACACTGTAGAATTATTTATACTAAATTTCATTTTCTTTTTATGACATCAGCTTACATTGATTATCTTTAAAATAAACAACTCTGTCAAAATTATTGCATTTCTAGGGGTCTGTAAGTAGACAACCCTTGGCCATGAAGGCACGGAGCCGATTGAGAAATATGTAAACAAGCAAATAAGCAGAAATCCAATATATCATCCTTTGACTGATACAGTAATATTAAAGGCTCTTCAGGCAATAAGATTACTAGGATTAATTCATAGAATCAGGAGATGAGCCCCACCGGTCATAAGCAATAATGGACTGGCATCTTTTTCCATCATACTTAATGGCAATATGATTTCCTGCCTAAGAGGTAATAACTTAGAGGAGCAAAAGGAAGTCCGTACCCCAGCAGGTACCTTACCCCCCCACCCACCAAGGACAGGGAGAAGAAGCTTGCTATTCATGCCAAGTTTTGTTTTCTACCACCTCACAAAGAAAATCAGGGGATGGAGAGAGGCCAGGAGTATTTCTTTAATAAAGCATCCTCCACATGGGGGCAAATTTTAGGTGTGGGGGGAAAGCATTCCCTTGTAACAAAATTACAGCTATAAAGATACAATTGAAGATTTTGTTTGTTATATTACATAGAATGTAATTCTTGATTCTAAATTCTGAATTCTTACCATATATTAGCCCCAAATTAGTTCCAATTTTAAATATAGTATATGTATATATACATATTCTAAATATAATATATAAATAAATAAGTAATAAATGCAAATAAATATATTAAAATATATAAGATAGATAGATATATTCTTTGTCACATGAGCTCCCAGAATGTCTTAAGACTCACTCATAGAACAGAGCAGGCCTTAATAAGACATGTGGTTAACACTATCCTTCTCTGAAATCTGTTCCCATCTTTCTTCCCTCCCTCTCCTCTTCTCTTCTTCTTTTTCTCCTTCTTTTTTTTACATATTAGTATTTTTTTTATTTTATTATGTTACGTTAATCACCACACATTACATCATTAGTTTTTGATGTAGTGTTCCATGATTCATTGTTTGCGTATAACACCCAGTGCTCCATTCAGTACCTGCCCCCTTTAATACCCATCACCAGGCTAACCCATCCCCCCACCCCACTTCCCTCTAGAACCCTCAGTTTATTTCTCAGAGTCCATAGTCTCTCATGGTTCGTCTCCCCCTCTGATTTCCCCCCCTTCATTCTTCCCCTCCTGCTATCTTCTTCTTCTTCTTTTTTAACATATAATGTATTATTTGTTTCAGAGGTACGGATCTGTGATTCAACAGTCTTGCACAATTCACAGCGCTCACCATAGCACATACCCTCCCCAATGTCCTTCTTTTTCTTCTTCATCCTCCTCCTCCTTCTTCATGTCATTGTCATCAAATCACTTAATATTCTCATACATTATCCATCCTTGAAAGCCACCTGAAGTGTGTTTGGTAACCAGGTGAGGTACAAAATAAATGGATACTGGGTTTACCCCATAAAGCAGCTCTACCCTGACAAATAATACATCAAAGAGGCATTTTCTGCAACAACAATGCGTTTCATCTTGAGAGTTCTGATTTCCTGTCAAAATCAAAACAAAACACTGAGCTTTTCTTTCCATATTGGAACATAATTCCACAAAAGAAGTCACTCTTCTCTCTCCACTCTTAAGGCGTATGAGTCTCAAATATATTTTTCTGGCTCGGATATATTTGGGTGCTAAATATCTATAATACATTTATAGCTAGGTGTCCACAGGCATCTCAAAGACAACATATCCTCAAATGAACTGACTGCTTCCCTTCCAAATCTCTCCCCATAAAATTCCCTTTTCAATAATCATGGAAGTGTCCCTGCCATGCATCCTCCAAAGACACTTGGGCATCATCCCAGAATCTTCAAGATCCATTACCCCTAAATGCTGTAAGTAAGCATAAGTAAACATGCTCACATCAACATTCCCTGGGACTATAGAAGGCTCCCCTTCCCCACACCTCAGCATCACATTACTAAAGGCCTATTTACAGCAGTTCCTTTTGCCAAGTACATCATGTCTGGCTCTAAAGGAAAAATTACAAAGCATAGCAAAAGCCAACCAGAAGAGACAAGCAAGCATCAGAACCAGAGAACCAGATATGGCAGGGATGTTGGAATTATCAGACCGAAAATTTAAAACAGCTATAATGAATATGGTAAGAGCTCTAATGGAATACAAGCAGAGAGACAGGAATCCTAAGATAGGACCAAAAAGACATGCTGGAAAGAAAAACACTATAACAAAAATGAAAAATGGCTTTGATGGGCCCATTAGTAGACTTGACACAGTAGAGGAAAGAATCTCTGAACTAGATGATACATCAATAGAATCCTCAAAAACTGAAAAACAAAGAGAAAAAATAAGACAGACTATTTCTAAGGATTGTGGGAAAACAACAAAAGATGTAGCATATGCATAATGGGAAAACCATGAGAAGGAAGAGAGAAACAGAAAAGAATATTTGAAACAAAAATGACTGAGAATTTCCCCCCAAATTAACGTCAGACACCAATCCACAGATCCAGGAAGCTTGGAGAACACCAAGCAGTATAAATGCCAAAAACAAAAACAAACAAACAAAAAAAACACTACACCTAGGCATTATTATTTTCAAGATACAAAAAAAGCAAAGATAAAGAAAAAGTCCTGAAAGAAGCCAGAGGAAAAACCACCTTCCCTGTAGAGGAGCAAAGGTAAGAATTATATTAACTTTCCCACAGAAACCATGCAAGCAAGAAGAGAGAGGGGTGAAATATTTGGTGTCAAGAGCATAAAATCACCCACCTAGAATTCTGTGCCCTGAAAAATTATCTTTCAAAAGTGAAAGAGAAGGGCACCTGGGTGGCTCAGTCTGTTAAGCGTCTGCCTTCAGCTCAGGTCATGATCTCAGGGTCTTGGGATCAAGCCCTGTGTCAGGTTCCCTGCTCAGTGGGGAGTATGTTTCTCTCTCTCTCCCTCTGCCTGCCACTCCCCCTGTTTGTGCTCATTTTTTTTCTCTTTCTCTCAAATAAGTAAATAGAATCTTTAAAAATAATAATAATATAAATAAATAAATAGATAGATAGATAAAAGTGAAAAAGAAGTAAAGATTTTCTCAGACAAACAAAAATTGAAGGAATTTGTTGTTAGTAGACCTGCTTTGCAAGAAACATTAAAAGAAGTTCTTTAGAGAGGAGGATACTGCTATAGGTCAGAAACTCAGATCTACATAAAGAAAGAAAGAGCATGAAAGAAGGAATAAGGTAAGGTAAGATAAAAACTTTTTCTTTTTTTTAATTTATTTTTCTTATTAATTGATCTAATCAAAAACAGTTTGTTCAAAATAATAATAGCAACAATATATTCAATTACGTATGCCTATACATATATGTACATATGTATATACATATACTTATGTAGCTATATGCTTATGTATGTTTATGTATAAATGAAATAAATGACAACAATGATACAAGAGATGGGGGGTTGAAATGAGGATTATTTTTTTACCATAAGGTACTCACATTACCCAGGAAGTGGGATAGTGTTATTTGAAAGTGGACTTGGAATAGTTGTAAATGTATATTACAAACTCTAAGGTAACTACTTAAAAAAAGTTAAAAAAAAAGTACCATAGCTGATATGTTAAGAAAGGAGAGAAAATGGAATCACATACAAGACTATGGAAACCATAAAAGACAGAAAAAGAGTGGAAGAGACAAAAATAAGAACAAAGAACAAAGACAACAATTAGATAATAGTAATATGAAAAACATTTCAAGTATATCAATAATCATTTTGCATGTCAATGGTCTCAATGCACCAATTAAAAGACAGATTGTCAAAGTGGATGAAAAAATTATATGTTGTCTACTGCCAAAAACCCACTTTAAATATAAAGACACACATAGATTAAAAGTAAATAGAGAAAAGTATGGCATGCTGACACTAATCAAGAGAAAGCAGAAATAGCTGTACTGATTTCAGACACAGCAAAGAAGTTATCAGGACTAAAGAGGGGCATTACATAACGATCAAGGGGTCAATTCTCCAACAAAACACTCTAAAAGACTTTTAAGAAAATGAAAAGCAAGCTAAAAGAAAAAGGAAATATTTTCAAAACATATATCTGATGAAGGACTTATTACCAAAATATAAAAAGAAGACTTATAATTCTATAATAAATAAAATACCCAATAAAGATATAAGGTAAAGATTTGAACAGACCCGTCACCGAAGAAGAGCTATACACGGATAGCAAATAAGCACGTGAAAACGTGCCGAAGATCATTAGCTACGAGGTCAATCTAAGACAACTGTATTTGATACCACTGCAGACGTGCAAGAGTGACCAACATCTTTTAAACTGACGCCACCAAGTGCAGGTGCAGAAATGGAACAACAGGAACCTGCGGCCACCATTGCTTATGAGAATGCAGTGTGCTGCATCCACTTCCGAAAACACGCCACTCTTGGCTATTTACCCGGGTGAAATGAAAACACACGTCTGCGCAAAGACCTGTCCGAAATGTTTCTAGTAGCTTTACTCAAATTCACCAAAAATCAAAACACCTCAAATGTCCATCCACTAGTGAACAGATAAACAAATTGTGGCCTATGATACAATAAAATACAATTCAGCAAAAAAAAAAAAAAGGAATAACGCTTGGTACAAGCTACATCATGAATGAATCTCAAATTGATCACAATGAGTGAAATAAGCTGAATGATTAAAAACCCAATTAAAAATTTGAAGAAAGGATTTGAATAGATCTTTCTCCAAAGAAGATATGTGTGGCCAACAGCCCATGACAAGATGCTCAATATTGTCACTCATCAGGGAAATGCAAATCAAAACAACAATGAGTGAGTACTTTACACCCGCTAAGATGGATGCAGTAAAAAGGACAGACAAGAATAAGTATTGTCAAGGTTGTGAAGAAATTGCAACCCTCATACACCGTAGGATTAGAAAACAGTGCGGTGCAATGTCCACAATAGCCAAACTGTGGAAAGAGCCAAGATGTCCATCAACAGATGAATGGATAAAGAAGATGTGGTATATATATACAATGGAATATTATGCAGCCATCAAAAAGAATGAGATCTTGCCATTTGCAATGACGTGGATGGAACTGGAGGGTGTTATGCTGAGCGAAATAAGTCAAACAGAGAAAGACATGTATCATATGACCTCAGTGATATGAGGAATTCTTAATCTCAGGAAACAAACTGAAGGTTGCTGGAGTGGGGGGTGGGGTGGGAGGGATGGGGTGACTGGGTGATGGACACTGGGGAGGGTATGTGTTCTGGTAAGCGCTGTGAATTGTGCAAGACTGTTGAATCTCAGACCTGTACCTCTGAAACAAATAATGCAATATATGTTAAGAAAGAAAAAAAGAAGAAGAAGAATGTAGCAGGAGGGGAAGAATGAAGAGAGGGAGCTCGGAGGGGGAGAAGAACCATGAGAGACGATGGACTCTGAAAAACAAACTGAGGGTTCTAGAGGGGAGGGGGTGGGAGGATGGGTTAGCCTGGTGATGGGTATTGAGGAGGGCACGTTCTGCATGGAGCACTGGGTGTTATGCACAAACAATGAATCATGGAACACTAAATCTAAAACTAATGATGTAATGTATGGGGATTAACATAACAATAAAAAATTAAAAAAAAAAAAAGAAAACAGTGCGGTCACATAGGAAACTGGTTTGGAGTTTCCTCAAAATATTAAGCACAGAGTGATCATAACCCAGCAATTCACACCTATGTATATGCTCAAGGACGTGAACATTTGTTCACACATGCAAAAATGTACGGGAATATTCAGAGCGTATTACTCATAATGTCCAAAAAAGTGAAAACAACTTAAAAGCATCTCAGCTGATAACTAGGAAAATCAAAGTGGTATATCCATCCAATGGCATATTACTTAGCAATAAAGTAGTGAAGCTCAGACGGATGCCCCAGTCTGGACGAACCTTGAACAGTGTGCTCCCTACAGGGAGCCCGTCACGGAAGACCACATGCTGTATGATTCCATCTGTGAGCTGTCCAGAACAGGCCAGTCCACAGAGAGAGAAAGCAGATGATGAGTGGTTGCCGGGGGCTGGGGCATCAGATCACAGAGGCTGGCTGCTAAGGGATATGGATTTCTCGAAGAGTGATCAAAATGTCCTAAAATTAGGTTGAGGTGATGGTTGCACAGCTCTGAATATACTAAAAAAAGGTTGAATCATACACTTTACATGGATGGGTTGCATAGCATGTGAACTGTATCTCAATAAAGCTGCATAAAAACATTGTATGTTCTACTTATTTTTAAATTTTCCAAAATTAAAATTATATAAAGTAAAAGAAAAAGGTACATTCAACTCCTCTTCTGCCACCCCCATGCGTGTAATTTTATTCCAATCTTCTCCTCAAAGAGACAGAGAAACAGAGAAACAGACACACAAAGGCCAACAGAGAGACAGAGAGACAGGATCCAGAGAGCTGTCGGCACATAATTGTATATATTTATATGCAGATGAATAAATAAAATGTAAATAATTTTGTTTACTCTTCACTGTACTCAGGTTGGCATCTGTTCTTCACATCTGGGCATCAGTGCCCCATAAACTATGTCAAAGCTCCACCCATTCTGACCCAGAACTTGGCACATCTTCAGATTCACTGGAAAAAATGCATCTGTGCAAAAGCACCGGTGAACAATAAAATGTTGCCACAAATGTAGTCAGGAAGCAAGAGGGCAGCACGAATGACAAAAGGAGACAATAGTAAAAACAAACCCAAAAAAGCCTTAAATATTTCTTTCGATCCACCGATCTCTCTTTGTCCAGAATGTCATGTAAGGGAAAGGGATGATTTGAGAGAAAGGGACAAAAGTAAGGAAGGAACTTCCTTCCTAATCACTCCTCTGCAGAGCTTCCCTAATGTTTTCCCCATTCTTAGGCTTTTTCCCTTGAAAAGTTGCAGTTTATCATTACTTCCTTTGAAATTCAACTTCCCTGTTCCTTTGGAATCCAGATGACAGGTGACATCTTGACAGTAGGTTCTTGCTCTTATTCTCATTTATCATCACTATTATTTAGATGCCAATATGTGCCAGTAACATTCATTACTTACCATTTATGAACATACACTGAGCCCAATAAATCATTAAATGTTCACTGAATGAATAAGGGAATGAATGGGTGGGTGGGTGGAAGGAAGGACTGTCTGATCTTAAAATCTGTATAAAGTAACATTATTAGTAGTAATAACTAATTTTATATTGCCATTTCTTCCTGGCTCAACCTGCACTGGACGAGAAGTATCATCATCCATAGCGAACACGTATGGAGCATCTCTTGGAAGCAGGGATCCATTGTCACCCCATTCCTTTACATCCTCAGCACCTGCGACAGTGTCTGGCTTACAGTAGGCGCTCCATAAATGCTCTTGGAGTGAGCATTTGTTTCCAGTGAAACAGTCATCATTTCAGCTTCATCAAAACCACAAAAACATGAACATTCAAATGGTTGAGTTACCCATACTTGTTGAGGAAGCTCCAAATATTGTTGATAAAATGCCCTTTGCTAAGACTTGAATTCTTGTGAATTATGCAGATGATCTTAGGTCAGAAAGGGAGTAAATAGTTATTTGTTGTCCTATAATAATAATATCATATTCCCAACTGATGAAGGTGATTGAGCTAAACATAAGATGGACATTAAACATTTTTAAAAATACAATTTATAGATTCTAATAATACTTTCTATGTAGTGGTTTTCAAGATAGCTTAGGATTGTATATCAAGACACTAAAAATGTGTCATTATAGAAAGACAACCCAATTAAAAATGAGCAAAGGCTCCTAGTAGATGCTTTCCCAAAAAAGATACACAAATGCTCAGTAAGCACATGGGGAGATGCTCAGTAATGAGGGAAATGCAAATCCGACACACAATGAAATACTGCTTCATACCTACTAGGAGAGGTAAAATAAAGAAGACAACAGGATGTGGAGGAAATGGAGCCCTCACGAATGGCTGGCACCAATGCACCCACGTGGGGGCCCACACTAAGCCTACTCTCCTCACTCTGGCCCCAAAAGGCAGAGGATCTTTCCCGCTTCATCTTGTTTTCCAACTTACTAATCCTCTGTCATGCTCTTGCGGGATCTTCCAGGACCACTTTGCTTTCCAAAGTGATAGCTAACTTATTATTTGTGTTATGAAGTCTTTTGAGGGGGTGCCTGGGTGGTTCAGTCAGTTGAGCGTCGGACTCTTAGTTTGAGCTCAGGTCATGATCTCATGGGTCATGGGATCGAGCCCTGCGCCGGGCTCCACACTTTATAGGGAGTCTGTTGGAGATTCTCTCCCTTTGCCCCTACACTGGCTCTCTCTCAAATAAATAAATCACTCTTAAAAAAAAAAAAAAAGGTCTTTTGATAAGGGTGGCCCACCTGTCATTACAAGATCTAGGTAAATGCATTAAGTAGGGGTGATACTTTTAACCAAAGAAACAGTGGGAGCAGTAGCTTTAAGGACCAGTGACACCTTGCGCTATCTTAAATCACATTCCTCCTCCTTCCTTCCGAGTTGGTGCAGTGGCAAAAGGAAGAAGACTAGAGACAGAAAAATAGTCTTAAAAGGAGTGTCTGTTACACTCTTAAATGTTCCTTGACCCTTGCCATGGTCAAATTCTAATGTTTTACATGAGCTTCAGACCAGCGGTAGCTATAAGAAACTTTTTAATATGTTTATGTGTCTTGGGCAATAGATATGAAGAAGTTGAGTCAAAATTATCATCTGCAATAAAAACAGCCCAGGGTGAGGAGGGCTTTGTAAGCTGGTGCACATTGCAGCTGCTGGAGTAAGCACATACGACAGAAAATCCTTTTAGAGGCCTCCTAAAACACTCTGTAAGATATGGAGCATTTGTTTTTTGACCAGGTCCGTTTCCAGTTCACGTAATTATATTTTGTGGACCTAATATTCTTGATGCCGTTTCAATTTTAGAATTTACTCTTGGCATCTTCACCCTGAGCAAAAATCGTAAGACAGGGGCGCCGTACCCTGACCCAGAGGGGCTTTCTGCTCCTCACCCGGCCCTGGCTGACCTTCGTCACAGCCGCCTGCAGACAACGAACATTTCATCAACACACACCGGCTGCTTTTTTGGTAAGTCGCACACATGGAAAATGTTAATAATTTTCCCACGATTTGTCCTACTCCTGCACCTACAATTTTCCTGTGCCTTTATCTTTCAGTGTTAAGGCATCTGTGCGCAATTAAAGTTTACTGCATTAAAGTAGACTGGACCATAGCATGGGGGAAAATACACTAATTGATAGAGATTTCAGCTTGGCTTCAACCATCCTAAAATTTTAACTCATACAGACATTTCATTTTTCTAAGCTGGACATTCTGCCGAGATAAATGAAGACAGATGGCATCACCCAGGAGCTGGTTATCCTGATGAAAGATCTCAGGGACTCACCGCTGTAAGCAACTGTGACCCCTGACTTCACGCATGCAGACAGTTTCCAGGAGAGAGACAGCAGCGTGTTAGCACAGCTCTTCCTGTGATGGGGGCGCGGGCAGGGCCTCTGCGATTATTTTCTGTTTAAATTCTGCAAATCATTAGTTCAGATATGAAAGGCGGATCGTGTGACTCTAATGTATTCTCATCTCTTCGAGGCATCAGCAGAAGCCACAATCTGGCGCAGCAATGCTGGCATCCAGCACCATTCGGTCCGAATTGTCTCAGACCTAAACCCTTATCATGTCATGTCATGTATGTTAAGAGCCCAGTCAAGTTTGTTGTGTCAGGTAATTTATGATCAACAGACAGTAAAGGTAATGAAAATGGGGAGATGTTAAAAAATAAAAACCACTTGGCCCCTCCGTCTGTCAGGTTATTCAAGTAGAAAATCAATGTCTGGAACCGTTTTCCTGACACAGGAAAAACATTCCAATGAGCAATGATAAATTGGAAGGTGAGAACAAAGTCTCTTATCTCTGCATAGACTAAAAAGTACTTGACAATGATGCTTACATTCTCTGTGTGTGTTCAGATAAGGAGAGTGTGATTGGTGTCCCTTGGAATCTTCCACTGAGTGTTTTTGCCTCATTCTGAATGAATATTTGTTCAGAATCCAGAAAGCACAGATTAACATCATGGAAGCAGATGCATACAGAAGGCGGTGGAGTTGACCAGAGTGAGGTCATTTTAGAGGGGTCTGAGAGGGGAGTGGGAGAAACAGCACATTTGGTTATCTGTTTGAATTTTTATTTTTTAATAGCCCAGACTGGTAAAAACTTTAAATGCATGAGGATGGAAATTAACTAGAGTGGTCAGTTCCCTTCAATACTGAAAAAAGGTGTATCCATCACCTGGTAGATGAGAATTCAATGTGAAATGAAACATGAAAGTTAAAATAATTAGCACATGGGACGTTAAAGTTAATTACCATTCTACTCATTTAGAGTGCAGATAATGAACAAAGCAGTGTAGCTAAAACTATTTATCAAATTGAACATAGACAATAAAATACCTATTTACTGGGTGATAATATTTTCATCAATGTTACCAACCAAAATACTTGTCCTCTCTTTTGCCTAGAAAACAGTAAAAATAATATAACTGGTATAAGCTTCTGCTTCTTCGTCTGTAAAATGAGAATAACAGTATCACAAACCACTGTTGTGAAAATTAGACTAATTATATGTATTCTGGGCGCATACTTGGTGCCCTGTTGTGGGCTTTCTTTGCCTTGCCCCGACCAGCTGATAGCACCCGTTCCCACATTCTGAGACCTTCCTCTTAGCACGCTGCCTAGCCCCGACGTATTCAGGTCACTCCCTCAACCTCTCCCACCCCTGGTTTGCTCGGCGGTCAGATCTGAGCTACATTTCAAGGAACTAAGTTGTTAAACATGTTGAATTGGACCTTTCCAGTCAGAATTTCTGTGGAATAGTATAGATTTTAAGGATCCCCATGTTCTAAAGAGATATGTTAGCCAAGAAAGCCATGTGCAAGACAAGAAAGTCCTTTGGAGAGGCCTCCCATCCAGGCAAAGGGTGTATTTCCTCTCATTCAAGCCAGGTAAAGGGGAATATGACATTTACCCTATAACCTATAAGAGACACAGAGACTGGGTACTTGACCTTTATCCAGAAAGGTTATGAAACCAAGAGGTTGGCTGAAGTTATCCATGATAGATGGGCTTCCTGGAGAGTGGCCTGCCAGGAGCTTTCCATGGGCCAGACTGGTCACCATGGGCCACCATGAAAGAGCTTGGCAGAGGGGACGTCGAGGGAAAGAGTATGTGAGGTACACCCCAGGACGGAAATTTCTTCATTTTCAAAGTAGGAGCATCAACATGGGATTGCAAAGGCACGGGTCAAGAAGGATCTTAACTCTCCCACCCCTCCCCTCTCCTCTCCTCGCCTCGCCTCTCCCTCCAATCACCCCAGAAGGGCCAGAGGAAACAGAGCTAAGGAAAAAAGCAAAGAGAAAAAAAGCAAACTATATTTTCTTCCTCACTATAGGTTCATGGTTCAGGCCAGAAGATAGGTGAAAAAGAGACAGAGTTTCAGTTGCATGAGAACCTGAAGCTTTGGTTTAGTTCAAATGCATGAAATTCTATCAATATGTGAAATCGACCAGAAATTTGCTGGAGCTTTTGTTTCGTGGGGTGTTGGTGGGGAGGGCCATATGTCAGGAGCCAGGAAGAGCTGTTTCCTTATTCACTATTCAGAGCCCAGATCATTCAATAAACCTGTTGTGAGCATTAGTGTTTCATGTTTCCTTAATATATTTTCTTCCCCACTAGGTTTTCAATGCTTAAAACGAATGCTTGGAGGGGTTCTTGAGAAACGCTTTGCCCCCAGCACAGCGTCCCCAAAAGAAAGCTGTTCCTCCTGTATTTCTGCCACGTGTTTGCTTTATACATTCATTTATGCACTATTTTCACTTAACACATATTTATTAATATCTTACCATGCATACATGAAGGGAGGGAAAAGGCACAGCTGTGAAAAGCATGGGCTCTTGTAATCATAATTTTCCTGGTTTGAGTAGTCTCCCCCCACACCTGTGAAAACTCCACAGGATACTTAACCTTTTGGCACTTGAGTCTTCTTATCTGGAAAATGTAAGTAATAACGCTGTTAGCATCAAATGAGATAACCCATGCAAAAAAAAAAAAAAAATGTAAATGTTCTCTCTGATCGTGGGAACTCAGAAGCAGTTAAAACCGAAAGAGCTGAAAGAAGAATATTCTAGGCAGAGAGAACAGCAAGTACCACCGTCTGGATGAGGGAGTGGTTCTGCCTGTTAGAGGAACAGGAAGAGGGCGTGTGTTGCTGTCTATCAAACCACCCCAAAATTTGTTAATGTTTTTAAACAGTTTAAAACATTAATAGTTTTAAACTATTAATGTGGCTCACCTTTACTGTGAGTCAACAACTTGAACAAGTCAAGATGGACGGTACTTTTTTGGTCTCAACTGGGCTCACTCTCGCGTCGGTGGTCAGCCGCTGGGTCTGCCGGGGCTCCTTGCTCTGGGCTGGCGCGGCTGCTGCAGCACGGCTCTGCTCCACATGGTCTCTCATCCTCCAGCCAGCAGCCCTCAACATCTCTCCCACCACGTTCCTTTACTCAAGCTGGTCACAAGGCCAACCCAGATTCATGGAGTAGAGAAACAGCCTTTGTCTCTTGATGGGAGAAGCTTCCAAGTCACATTGCAAAGAGTCACAGATCTGGGAATGTAAATATTCCGGGCTCTTGTTGCCATCTGGACCACGGTGGCTGACGCAGTGAGTGCAATGAGAGAGATGGGAAGCCACTAGGTGGGTCAGAGCATGCAGGCCACGGTAAAGATTCAAATGGGGTCTTTTACTGAATGCAGTGTAAGTCACTGGAAGCTCGTGTGATTTATGTTTTTGACATATTACTCAAGGAACTTGTAAAGTAATAGGCTGCAAAGGGTTAGAACACAAGCAGAGTGGTCATTCACAAGTAACTGCAGTAATACAGACAATATTTGGTGGTATCTTGGATGAGCAGCTGGGGAGCTGGAGAAATTTCAGCTAATCAGGAAATATAAATAGAGCTGATAAGACTTGCTGATGTGTAAACTCTAGGCATTATGGAAGCAGAGGAATCAAGCAGGACACGTAGAGCTTCAGGTGCTGGGGAGATTATAGTACTCTTTACAGAGAAGTGGAAAAGTGGACAAGGGACAAATTCAGTGAGGCAATTCAAATTCCATTTTGCACACATGAAGTTTGTGATTTCCATTATTCATCCACATGGTGACATCAAGTAAGCAATTAGATACAAGTCTAGACGTCATCAGGTGTTGAGAGCTAGATTCATCAGCACACTATGGTATTCTAAAACATGGAAACATATTTGATCACCCATGGAAAGAATATAGGTAGAGAATGGGGTCCAGGACAAAATCTCATAAAAATCAAATATTTAGAAGTTATCTGGAAGGTGAGAAGACAGCAAGTAGGACAGGAGTATCCCAGACAATCATCAGGTAGGTACAAACAAGAGGTAATCTCAGCACCTTGGCACTTGATGTTGACATGTTGGGCTGGGTCATTCTTTGTTATAGGGGGTTTGCTGGCCTCTATCCCCTGGATAGAGTACCTCTCCCCATCTGTGACAAAAAAAAAAATGTCTCTAGACATTACCAAGTAACACCCTGGGGACAAAAATCACCCCCGTTGAGAACCACTGCTCCGGAAAAACAAACCAAAAAAGCTGTGAGCTGCATCAGGTCATACTCAACAGCCCAGTGCACGGTGGAGAGGGAGTGAACAGCCAGGGGCTTAGTCAACAGGGAGGTCATGGTGACCCTGATGGCATGGTTCTGGTCCTGAGGCTGGCAGGCTCAAGAAAGGAAGAGCTAATATTTCAGTCTGTGAGATAACAGGAAATATAAACTTTGTATGGTGACAGGCCATAACTACACTCATTGTGGTGAGCCCTGCATAATGTAGAGAATGGTCTTATCACTATGTTGTACACCTAAAACTAATAAAAGTTTGAATGTCAAATATACACCAATTTAAAACTTTTATAATTAAAAAAAGAAAAAAATATATATATGGCCCAGAGCTCCTGAAACCCTTGTAAATTCCTCACGGATAAGAGCACTAGAACAGGGACACCTGGGTGGCTCAGTCATTAAGCGTCTGCCTTCGGCTCAGGTCATGATCCCAGGGTCCTGGGATCGAGCCCCGCATCGGGCTCCCTGCTCAGCGGGAGGCCTGCTTCCCCCTCTCCCACTCCCCCTGCTCGTTTTCCCTCTTTCGCTGTCTCTCTCTGTCAAATAAAAGAAAGAGCACTAGAACAAAAGACCCATCTTTTGTTCTAATGAGGCGACTCTAGGTGGCCACCTGGACAAGAGCCGGGCGCCAGAAAGAGTAGCCATGATGTGGAGGTTGGACTGTTTGGCTCCACCCCTCACACCACACTTCTCCTAGGAGGACGGGGGGCTGGAAATGGAGTGAATAACTGATCGTGTCTACATGAGGAAGCCTCCGTGAAACCCTAAGAGTATGGAGTTCTGTGACCTTCCAGGCTGGCAATGCACACCCGCACACTGGGACAGTGACGCCCCCAGCTCCAGGGGGACAGAAGCTCCTGCACTCGGCACCTTCCCAGACCTCATCCTATGTATCTCTCCGTCTGGCTGTTCCTCTATCAACCGGTAAGCATAAGTAAGCATTCCCCTGAGTTTTGTGAGCTGCTCTAGCAAATTAAGCAAACCCAAGGAAGGGCTCACTGGAACCTCTGATCTAGAGCCAGTTGGTCAGAAGCTTATGGCTGGAGTCTGAAGTAGGGGAGGGGAGCAGTGCTGTGGGGCCGAGCCTTCGCCTGTGGGATCTGATGTTACCTCCAGGTAGACAGTGTCAGAACTGAGCTGAGTTGCCGACACCCAACTGGTGTCCCAGAGACTTGCTTGGTATGGGGAAAAGCCTCCACACATTTGGTAACCAGACTGTCAGTAGTGAAGTGTTTCCTGTGAATAGTAAAGGGGACTCACAGGAAAGAAACACGCTGGGGAAGAACTGGGTTTTTCCAGACCTAGGAAGGAAAAAAACAGGAGGTTTTTTTGGACTGCCTAAAAGCAAGAGAAAAATAATTTCTTACCTTGAAGACAGTCAGACGGGAGGAATTCCCTCTTCCTGGTAGGCCAGTCCATTCTTTTGTTCTATTCATTCTTCGGCTGATTGGATGGAGCCCACCCACGTGGTTGGAGGCCATCTGCATTGCTCAGTCTACAAAGTCAAATACTAATCTCATCCAGAAACCCCTTGCAGACACACCAGAATAGTGTTGGACCAAAGACCTGGGGACCTCATTGCCCAGTCATGTTGACACATAAAATTAACCGTCACAGGTGTCATGGGGAAAAAAAAAAAGCCCAGGAGCCTCATCTTTAGTCTCTCCTATTTAGCCACGGGCACAGCTGGCTGAGAGCTTCACGATGTGGGACCCAGGGACGGGACGATGTGAGGACGAAGTCACCACTTAGGACTCATCCAACCTCCATTCTTGACTTAGTGCTCCAACCCAAATATTCAAGTGACTTGATATTGGTATATTATTATAATTACATGAGCTTCTTCAGCTACCTGTAATGTCAGACTTATCCAGCAGAAACATGCTTCTACTCAGGGAAATGTGCCAGTTGGTAACTATGACATGGACATTTCCCCAAAGTTACAGGCATCTAAAAATATTCCATCCAGAATAAATCAGAGGAGGCAAGAGACTCCCTATAGGGTCTACTCCACTTGAAGCTTTTACAATTATGCAGTCATAATCTGAGCATGCATGTGCCTGGCCATTGCTCCCTATCTCTGGGGTTGACCAGATTTCCCTTCTGTCCACTTATTTCCCTTGTTCTCACTGCACCTGTGAGAGTTCTTGTCTCTCCTCACTCTGGTTTCACCTAGCAAGCTCAGACTCAGCTTTCCATTTGGAAATTGTGCCCCAAGTAATTAATGGCAACCCACAATAAGCTTATCTCAAATTAAATGTCCCTCCATGTCATAAATATAAGGCTGAGAGTCAAAGATGTTCCTCCTACCCAACCAGGTCCACTGGGACCTACAACCACCAGGTCAACCTTGCCAGGCTTCCCACCAGGGAGGGAGACTCAGAAAATCAATAATATACTTGTTTCAAGCTGAAGATAGCTTCTGCAACTTCATCCATACTTTTTGCCCACTTGGTTTTGTAATCAACTTATAGTTTTAGCAGATGGATTCAGGCTGCAAACCTTTTTCTCCATAAGAAACAGGCTGGCCCAAGTTAGATGCAGACTGATGGTCATGGCATTGTTAGCCCATGTCCTATCCCCAGAGAGTTGACACCCTGAAAATAGTGAGAAAAATGTGTTTGTTTCACATTGACCTTGCACTGAGTTGTTCATGACCAAACCTACTCTCCCTGACTCCTCTCTCTCATTCCCTACATCCTGTCCACCCTCCCTTCCTATTCATGTGTTTCTTCTCATAGGACTGACCATCTTCTGACAAGGTAGAACTTAAAGATAGCATTTTTTCTGTTACTTTCTGTCTTCAAATCCCCACCACCTCCATTAGAATGTGAACTCCAGTGGGCAAGAATCTTTGTTGTGTTTCCTGATGAATCCCATGTGCCAAGAACTGTGCCTGGAGCCCAACTGGTGTTCAGTGTATGTCACATGAATGAATCGGATTCTCCCTACAGGTAATCTGGGGGGGGGGAGAGGGGAGAAACAGACCGATCCAGGTTCCTGAATTCTCCTTCCTCTTAGAGAAAAGCAGGAAAGCCGAGGAACTTCGTCTCCGACGCCCTTCCTTGTCTTATCCCTCCTCCTGACTTCTGACTTCACCTTTGCTTCCAATTCTAATTTGCTTAACTGGCTTTAATCCAACTATCTCCCCAGAATCTGTTTTCTCTTTGTTCATACTTGAGTGACAATCAGTCATGTTGCATTTTTTAAATTATGGTTTCTATCTTTATACCTCCATTTCTAAACCGTCTCAAACCTCTTTTGCTATATTACCTTTTTAATTCTCAATTTATGACGCTGGCCTCTGATACCCAATTCACATATGTCTTGATTAGAAGAAAGCAAGCAGGCTGCTCGGCACTACAGCGGTAAGAGTGGGTTACGTCACTCTACCAGCTCAATCAGAGCCAAACCACAGAGCCATCTAGATCCATTTCAGAACTTTTCCTCCAACAGTGGGTGGCACCACACTGGTTTTGAGTGTGTCCTTGCCACGCCCACATCGCTACCTGATTGCAGTACCACGGACTCAGTTTGCAGTAACTTACCACAGACACACACAAGTGCCCCACCTCTGTGTGTAGACTGTGCTATACTTTGCTGTCAGAATCTTCATTTGTGGGGCACCTGAGTGGCTCAGTCGGTTAAGTATCTGCCTTCAGCTCAGGACATGATCCCAGTGTCCTGGGATTGAGCCCCTCATCGGGCTCCCTGCTCAGTGGGGAGCCTGCTTCTCCTTCTCTCTCTAACTGCCGCTTCCCCCTGCTTGTGTTCTCTCTCTTTCTCCTGCTCTCTCTCTCTCTATCTCTGACAAATAAATAAATAAAATCCTTAAAAAAAAAAAAATGAATACTCATTTGAGAACCTCTTTTGATCCAAAACTGGCAACAGTCTGGTTCCATGACTTCCATTCATTGATTTTCTTGGGTAAGTAGTTTCTCACACTACCTGAGAGATTGTTTTAAAAGAGAGAAAGAATTTCTTCTCAAAAGATGGAGTGCTGAGGATTGATGACACCACCTTCTTGTCTACCATGTTATCCCGTATTTGTCAAACCCACTGAGGTAGAATGCATATCATTTGTTGTTTCAAGATATTCTATTTTTTTCTTCAACACAGTTCAGGGAAATCTCGGAGCAAAGGAGATACAGATGAGGAGAGTCACAGGTGTTCACTCCTATGTGACTTAGTTCATCCCGATGAAAGTTTAAATATTAAGTAGGTCTGTTTGAGTCTTCCTTTTCAAATCTATCAGTCAATCACTATAGTGCTAAAGAGCTCTAGGAAACTGAAAAGATAGTATACATGGTTTTTGTTGTCAAGACCCATAATCCAGTGAAAAGCATAAAGCATGTTTTCATGAAAGGTTACCTTTTTTGTAAACAGTCAAGTTGATATACTACGACTCAGAGAAAAGGGAACAACTTTCGTCTACACTGGTTAGGACTGAGGTCATCAGAATGGAAGAGATGGGGGTCTGTGTCTCAAAAATTAGCTCTGCTTGATCAATGCCATGGAGGAGAGCAAGGGCTCACAGAATTAGAGCAGAAGAGCGGAGACAGCCAGGCTCAGTGGGCAAATGTGCCCAGATGGCTGTGTGGGGTCATAGAGCTCATTAACTCATCTGTTCATTTATGAATCCACTAGTTCAGTAAGTTTCTTACTGAATGGTTTAATATGCAGGACCCTGTGTGGAGTGGGTGCAGAGAATATAAGGCTGAGCCACAGAAGAATTCTTGCCCTCAGGGCGCCTGGGTGGCTCAATCGGTTAAGTGTCTGACTTCGGCTCAGGTCATGACCTCAGGGTCCTGGGATCGAGCCCCATGTTGGGCTCCCTGCTCATCACGAAGTCTGCTTGTCTCTCTCCCTCTTATCCTCCCCCTCCTCCCTCCTCATCCTCTTCTCTTCTCGCTCAAATAAATAAAATCCTTTTAAAAAAATTTAAAAGAATCCCTGCCCTCCTAGAGCTTACATTTTAGTGCAGGAGACAGAGCTGAACAAGTCTCATAAGAAGCCTCTGTGGCATGAAGAGCACACTGCGTTCTTTTTTATATATATATTAATTGTCATTTGAAATGATATTTTGAATATATTGGGCTAAATACGATTATGTAATTAAAATTAATTCATCTTGATGACAAAGTCAGCGGAGTGGCTGCACAGGGACAAGCAAGGGTTAAGCAGCACAAAGCGAGGTGTGGTACCCAGCAGGGCTTCACCTTCCTCGGGGACGGGGCTTGCAGGACACTGCAAGGAGCCGGACTTTACCCTGAGTGTCCTTGGCACACTGTGGGGTGTTCTAAGCCAGAAAAGGACATAATGAACTTATTAGTGCTGATGTGTGGGGAAAGAATGGAGGGGGCATATACGGAAGCCAAGAAACCCAGAGGAGAGAGGCTGACTCTCTGAAGTGCTTTCCCGAGAAATGGCCATGGTTTTGGTGCTAAGAGGGATCCTTGATAATATTCCAGGAGAATGTTTAGCCATTTTTATTCTTATGGGAAATATCTATATCTTATGGGAAATATCTTCTCTGTGTTTAAGTCACAGAGAAGGAGCAGCAGGGAGGCAGAAAGTTGAGATAAAAGACGAAAGGAAAAATTAAAAGACTAAAATCCTAAAGGACATGGAGATGCCAAGTGGAAGGGTTTGCCTTGGAAAGGAGGACTCTTCTTGCTCTGAGATGTATGGAAGGGTAGACAGATATCTGGCTGAGGACATGGTACGTGCAGGAAGCAGAATGCAGTGAGTGGCGTGTTCCAGGAAGACTGTCCATCTCTTCCCAGCACTGTGCGGGCCCTGTGACGAGGCAGACAGTCTGCCCATGGTTCCCAAAGGAGGTGCCCAAATATGCTGAAGGTCAGTGGACCAGGACCATCAGGAATTTGAAGAGGGCAACATAATCAGATGGTGAGGATCGGGAAGGGAAGGGACTTACGGAATCGTGGTGGGATAACCTTCTTGAAGCACAGAGGAGAGCTGAGAGTCTGACAGTTGTTCTCCTTCCTCAGAGTGTCCAGAAATATGGAAAGGGGACCCTCGATGAGAGGGATGCTCCAGAGAGTGAGGTTAGCATGGCCTGGCCGGTTTGGGATTGGAGTGGAGCCAAGAACTAGCAAATTCCAGATGTGAGACAAAGTCGGGGCTCCTAAGGCCGAGTCCAGTCTCCTTCCACAAGCTGATGCCTGGTAGCAGGAATTGTATGCGAACTGAGTGAGCTAGAAGGTTTGTAAATAAAGCAGCGTTAGCCTGAGGGGGTCCTATGAGGAATAAAGAATTTACCCACTGGAGTTCATGAAATTGGCCAACCCTAAATTCCCTTTGGAAAATTGCCATAATTGGGGGCGTCTGGGTGGCTCAGTCGTTAAGCATCTGCCTTCGGCTCAGGTCATGATCCCAGGGTCCTGGGATCGAGCCCCGCATCGGGCTCCCTGCTCAGCGGGGAGCCTGCTTCTCCCTCTCCCATTCCCCCTGCTTGTGTTCCCTCTCTCTCACTGTGTCTCTCTCTCTCAAAAAAATAAAATCTTTAAAAAAAAAAAAAAGGAAAATTGCCATGATTGGCTCCATAGGACTCTGACTTAGACAGTAGTCAGTCTCCCTGGCAAGATAAAACTGAGCCAAACAAAATAGGGGGTTCCAAAATTGTACTCCCCTATTCATCTTTACCACAACTGGATTCTTCTGAACTCTCTCTCCCTCTCTCTTGTTCACCAATTTTTCAAGCCCTGTTTCTTCCATTTCTGTCCCCAATTTTGCTACTCCCTAACAATCTGGAACTAGCACATCTCTCTGGAGAGAAGCCAGACCCCCCCCCAAGTTCTCATCGCTGGACCACTGTTTTAGAAAAACAGCACATCTGTGACTTGACTTCATTTCCTTGCCCCAAAACTACAGTGATGTGGGGGGAAGAAAGGGGTTTATAGACTTAGCTGATGATCACTCTCAATAAGGGGGAAATCAATTGGCTCCATAAAGATTTTCGAGTAAAAGTCTTGCTGGGATAGCTCAGGCACGACATTAACGAGGTAACAACATGGCTCCTCAAGCCACCAGTGAGGAAACTCTCATACCCTCCAGCTGGGTCTCACAGGGTCAGAGAACCATTTCAGCCTGGTTTATACTATGTTTAATTCTTCTGCCATCTTGGGGCACCTGGGTGGCTCAGTCAGTTGGGCGTCTGCCTCTGGCTCGGGCTGTGGTCTCCGAGTCCTGGGAGGGAGCCCTGTGTCTGGCTCTCCACTCAGTGGCGAGTCCGCTTCCTCTCCCTCTGTATTCTCTCTCGTTCTCTCTCTCTCTCAAATAAATAAGAATCTTTAAAAATAATAAAATCTCTTTTAAAAAAGTATTCTGCCATCTCTTTGAAACTCAGTCATTCTTATAACATTGCTGTCTCATCTTCGTTCAATCTACAAATGCGGCTTTCTGGAAATGGTACAAGATAGGTACAGATTAAAAGCGGCCCGGGAGGTGTGGTGGATTTGGCGGTGTGGGGCTCTATTAAGTGGAGTCCACTTAGTACTGGAAAAGGAAAGGACTAAATTAGAATCGTGGTTGGCAGAAATAGTCCCCCATCTGGCACTGTAATTACATACTACCTTGACCTGCAACAGTCCTTGCTGTTCCAAGTGCTAAGATTTGGGCGGGGGGGGCAGAGGGGGCCTGTTTAACAGATACATTATTTAAAATATCTTCTTTACCTTTTTGAGAAACCAACTGTATAAAAATATATTTTAATCTGGCTCTCTCTGTCACAGGGAAGCGAAACTTCCAGTCGCCGGATGAACATGACCACTTCACGGCTGGAATGAACGCACAAGCTCCGTATGCCTATTTTCACCCATGACATCAGACATTATTTCAAGTAGGACGCTGTTTCAGTGCCCTCTTCTGTGACCTCGTTCCTGAGCCTTTTTTTTTATTTTAAGGGTCAGTCTTAGTTGCTGCTGACATGCGGCATTTTCAAAGACTCAAAGTGGTCTTTATCACAACCCTCGACTTCACCTTCTAGGCCAACAGGAAATTTTATACGACTCTAATCGTCCCTATTAGAACCGTGCCGGGAAGCCGCGCCCAGGCATGATTTCACACTGCCACCTCCTGGCAAGAGAAGATTCTGTTCCTCTTCTCATTTCGTTTATTTTTTTCTGTTCTTAAAAGATTTTATTTATTTATTTGACAGAGAGAGACACAGAGAGAGAGGGCACACAAGCAGGGGGAGTGGGAGAGGGAGAAGCAGGCTTCCCGCCGAGCAGGGAGCCCGATGCGGGGCTCGATCCCAGGACCCTGGGATCATGACCTGAGCCGAAGGCAGACGCCTAACGACTGAGCCACCCAGGCGCCCCTATTTTTTTCTGTTCTAACACTGCTCTGTTTCTCTTAAAACCATAAAGATTTAGCTTTATCTTTCTACTTAAAACCACAAGTTGGATTTATAATCAAATTAAAATCACCGTTTCAATCTCTGCTAGTCAAAATCTGTAAGATCTTGGCACTGAGGGGAGCAAATCAGGGAGGCAAGCCTGGAGCTCTGCTTTTATTTCAAATGCAACATTGTAGCCACTTTTTGGTGTTTCTCCCCTTCATCCAAACCGTCCAAGAGCGACGCCTTCCCTCTGGTCTCCTGTCCCGGACCCCACATTGTCCCAGCTGTAACTTAGACCCCGAACCAACCTTTAACTCACCTCAAAGGGCTGCCGCGCTCACCCACAGCCAAATAACCCGACCGCTCTGAGACAGACGCTGACACTGATTGTCACTATATAACAAGGGCCTTATGTACATTTCATGGGAACCACAAGCTCAAATTAGCCTGTCAGAATTTCACTACTCCTCATGCCCGTGTGTCAAGTGACACAATTAGCTCAAGAGAATGAAGAAAAGGCTTGTCAGAGCCCTGAGCGCATCTCTCTTCTCTGAGTTCCTTCCTTTTCCGGGGTGCCTGATTTAATTCAAATTCTTTTCATGCTTGAAGCGTGTGTGTGTGTGTGTGTGTTACCCTTCAAACTTCAAAACGATCACACAGGAAAGAGTTAGGGTAAAATGGGTGTGTTTCACAAGGGCCCAAACACATGTTCCCCCTCTTACTTACCTTTTGCAAATGAGAATTGATCAAAGGCCGAATCCTAGCCCTTTGTGAGAAAAACAAAGTATGCTGAAAAGAAGGATGTGAACCTGGAAAGATCACAGCTCGAGGAATACCGACCAAACCTGTGTGATTAATACCCACCAAACCCAAAGGCTTCGGGACCAGCAAGAGGTGGCATTTCTCGGGCGGCAAGAAAACAGAAATAAGTTTGTATTTAATGCTGAATCAGAAGAAGGGTCCTTTTGGTGCCTTGTTCTGCCTCCAGAAAAGAGAGTGTGATGTTGGGTCCTTCCAGGGAAAGCTGAAATACATGCTCCCCTAAAGCATTGCCCGGAACAGACCAGCTGAGGTGGGGAACGTTTCCCAAAAGATGCACATTCACTCCCCCGGTGATAATTGGATTGTTTCAGATTCTCATCCCAAGGCTCGTGAGGAGAGCTCTTCAAATATTGGAGGAATATGCCCCAAAGATATGCCTTTCGCAGAATCACAGAGACTTGAACGGGCTCTGCGCCACTGTTTCCCAGCCTTGGGCTCATAGGGGAGCCGCAGATTCCAGAAAGCCATGCACTCCCACTCAACCTCCCAGGCACCCAGAGGAGGTGGAGGGAGACCAAGCCAGGGCCACCGCCCCTGGAGTCCGCATAAAGGACGTCAGTGCCTCGGGTGCTTAGAAGGTAAGTTATCTATTGGCACATTATGAAAACTTGCTCCTTTGTCTTTAAAGGCTCCTCCCGTGCTGTATCGTCAGAGTTCTCCAGAGAAACAGCCCCAGTAGGATACAGAGAGAGGAAGAGGCTTCTCGTAAGGAAGGGGCTTGTGCAATCGTGGGGGCCGGCAAGGCCAGCTCCATGGGGCAGGCGGGCAGGCTGGGCATTCAGGCAGGACTCAACCTTGCCATCTTGGGGCCGAATTCCTTCTCCCAGAAGTCTATTTTTGCTCTTCAGGCCTTCAACTGATTGGATGAGGCCCACCCACATAGCGGAGGGCAATGGGTTTTACTTCACGTCACCTGATGGCACATTCAGCACTTCTACAGAGCACCCTCGCGGCGACACACTGACCGCTGTGTGCCCGAACAACCGGGCATCACCACCCCGCCAACCTGTCATGGAAAATGAACCACCACGCGTGCCATCCTAGACGGCCCCCGCTGCGCTGGTGACTGAGGGGGCCGCGGGCCTCTCTCCCGTCGCTTCAGATTCTGTAGTACTGAGATCCTGGCTGACATTAACTAATCTATTCCGTCATTCTCTTTGGCCAGCCCCGTCTGCCGAGGAGGTCAGCTGGCCTTCTTCGTAAGGCCAAAGGCTTCTGCCATCGCCTGGTCCCAGAGAAGCTCCTGAGGGCACAGTGCAGGGCCTCGCATGGGCTCTCCGCCGTGGGTGAGGCATTCAGGGCCCACCGTGGTCACGACCACCTATCGGCAGGGCCTGGCTCTCCTCCTGGCCACACACGCACCTGCCAGCCAAGTGTCAGGTGTGCCACTAAGATGAAGGACACACGGGTGCCTAAATGTGGAGTTGGAATAGATCTAGCAGGTATAACCTGATATGCTTGGCTATGTTTTTTAATCCCCAAGAGAATATAAATGTGTTTATTCTTCTACCCGGCACCACGGAAAGAGTCCCCTGAGCATCTGGGACTCTGGCTCGGCCAGTGGCAGGTGGTTCCATTAGCAAGGGCCCCACTGTGCTTCCCAGATCGCAGCCGTGCGCTCTGCATGATCTCACCCGAGTCCGTGTACTAACCACAGGGCAAGCGCCCCCCGCAGGCTGTCAGTGTCCCGGCCTACAGGGCTGCTACAGCCCTGCAGGGAAGAATAAAGTGACAGAAGAGTCTGAGGCACAGGATGCAGAGCCCACCAGCCAAGAGGGATGCAGGGCAAGCCGGCCAAGGCGAGCAGAGAGAGACAGGCGGTGCAACTCATCCTACTCATACCCAACAGGTGCCAGCCCCAGGCCTCATCCCCGAGGCTTCTCCCCGGGCCGGCTGCAGGGGACTGCCACCAAGAGAGGGCCCTGGCTGGGACAGAGGGTGGAACCACAGCTCCTGTGTCCATAACCCGTTCACACAGCAAGTGCTTTTTAAAGGATCGATGGGGGATGGCACCAGAAGACCAAAATCTAAGTGGTCTTGTTAACGCTCTTCTGGAAGCGGGCGGCGGAGATGGCAGCGGGTAGGATGTGGTCATCCTTCAGCTTAGTAACTGCCGTCTGCAGGCCTGTCTGGACACAGCGTGGCGGGGGCAGAACACCGCCCCGGGTGACAGGTGGTGCTCAAAGCACTCACAGAACCCCTGAAATCAGGTATAATCAAGTGAGTTGACTGATATGAGGAATTCTTAATCTCAGGAAACAAACTGAGGGTTGCTGGAGTGGGGGGTGGGGTGGGAGGGATGGGGTGACTGGGTGATGGACACTGGGGAGGGTATGTGTTCTGGTAAGCGCTGTGAATTGTGCAGGACTGTTGAATCTCAGATCTGTACCTCTGAAACAAATAATGCAATATATGTTAAGAAAGAAAAAAAGAAGAAGAAGAATGTAGCAGGAGGGGAAGAATGAAGGGGGGGAAATCGGAGGGGGAGAAGAACCATGAGAGACGATGGACTCTGAAAAACAAACTGGGGGTTCTAGAGGGGAGGGGGTTGGGAGGATGGGTTAGCCTGGTGATGGGTATTGAGGAGGGCACGTTCTGCATGGAGCACTGGGTGTTATGCACAAACAATGAATCATGGAACACTATATCTAAAACTAATGATGTAATGTATGGGGATTAACATAACAATAAAAAAATTTAAAAAAAATAAAAAAATAAAAAAATCAAGTGAGTTGTGCACACTGGCTGAGGAAAAAAGGACGACCATGAAGTCACATGTACATCCGGAAGGAACAGAGAATTCAGAACTGACTTGGCTCAGGGAATGAAGTAAGACCAGCAGTCAACCCTGACATAAGAATCACTGTCCCCAAACAGTCGCTGGTCCAGAGAGCCAAGCGTCACACACGGGCAGGGGACCTACTGGAGCCAAGTCTGGGAAGACTGTGGGCCTAACTTCTAGGAAACAGAGCACTCTAGGTTAGCAAAATAGGGCATCATGCCATTAAAATGCCTAAAATAATAATTAGTCTTTATCAGGTAGTTAGACCATATTCTCGAGGGTATTTCTGTTTTTACTATTTTTTTATTTTCGGCCTGCTTTTCTAACAGCTTTGTCGAGATATGTTTAATATACAGTCCGCTCCGCATATTAAAGTGCACAGCTGGAGTTTGACGAGTTTCTACACCACGATCAAGCTTAGGTGCAGGGACCACATACAAAGCTCGTTTCCACACCTTTGAAACCCCTTCTTCCTACCCCTCCGGCTGCACCTTCATCCCCAAGAACCACTGGCCCACTTTCAATCATTAGAGTTAAATTTGCATTTTATAGATTTTTACAGAAGCAAAACCACGCAGTTTATCCCTTTTTCTGTTCTGCTTCTTCTGCTCAGCATCATTATTTTGGGATTCATCCATTTGTGGCCTGGATCAGTAGTATATTCCTTTTTATTGTCGGTTAATATCCTCTTATATGGATAGACCACATTTTGTTTATCCATTCATCTACTGATGGACATTTGGTTTTTGTTGTTGTTGTTTTGTTTTGTTTTCCAGTTTGCAGCTATTGTAAGTAAAACAGCCAGGAACATTTGTGTAGAAATCTTTGCGTGGATGTGTGTTTTCATTTCTCTAGAGTGAATGCCAGGAGCAGGATGTCTGAGTCCCGTAGAAGGTGTATGTTTAAGCTGTTGAGAAACTGCCCAACTCTGTCCCTGGTGATGCACCATTCTGCAGTCACACCAGCGGCGAATGAGAGTTCCAGGCCCTCCAAGGCCCGCCTGTTCCTTTTGAAATAGTGGGTGGGGCCAACGGTGGTTTGAAGCTGCATTCCCCTGAAGTCAAGCCAGGTTAAGCATCTTTTCATGTACTTATCTGCCATGGTTTTATTGATTTTTTTCATTGATCGATGTCATCATCAACTATTAATAACATTTCTGGCTTTACTGTCACAATTTGTAATTCATTTCGCATAGATGCCCAGGTGCAATTTCCTTCCGATCTCTATTACTTACTTGTGGACCACACAGCATGACCTTAATAGTCCTTCGATTGTCAGATAGCTCTTCTAGGTAAAAATGAACCAAAATAAATGCTTAGAGCTTTATACCCAAATCCATCAGAGAGATAAACTTTCCATACATCAATTTATCAAAGAAAAAGATGTACTTTCCTTTAAGAAATAGGTTTACTTTCTCAATTTATATTTAATAAGTATTAGTTTCAAATCATTTGGAGAAGATGGGGAACTCTTATAATATAGCTAACTTGAAAACTTATTTTCTTAAGTATACTTTCTAAGTTCAAGGGCTTTTTATACAGATTTTTAAAAATACTTTTCTGCCAATGTCTATGCTTTATCTCACCATAGCTACCACTTTTACAACATTTAAATACTCCATTCTTACTCTTCTTTTTAATTTCGAAGTTTTCCAAAGCGAACAGAGTGTAAACAGAATAAATAAGCAAACTCTGTTGGCTAAATATTTAAATCAAATATCCCTCGTATATGTGTTTGAGTATGTGAGAGAAAAAAAAATAAAGAACTTATGTTTCCTTTTAAAAATATCATTACAAGTATACACATCCAGGGGATGTCTGGGTGGCTCAGATGGTTAAGCAGCTGCCTTCGGCTCCAGTCATGATCCCAGGGTCCTGGGATCGAGCCCAGGTTGAGCTCCCTGCTCAGTGGGGATCTGCTTCTCCCTCTCCCTCTGCCTCCTCCCCCCTGCTTGTGCTCTCTCTCTGTCAAATGAATAAATAAAATCTTAAAAAAAAAAAAAAGTATACATATCAGGTAATTGAGACATTACACATTTTGAATTCTCTACTAGTACACTATACAAAAAAAAAAGTTCCCAGCCATATAAAAGCTCAAGTAAACTTTCATAATTGCAAAACATCTCAGCTGCACCAATGATCTAACCAGCAGTGAACATTCACATTTCTGCATATGCCTTCCTCTGCTCGGTGATCGGCTGTCATTTCTCTCATTCCATCATGAGGCTTAAAAACCTAAGTGTGCTCAGGATGCCCGTTTGCTGCGGCTTACTGCTTCCACTGTAATAGTGCACACTTGTCTGGCAAAGTAGAGAAATGAACTGTTTGCCAGTGAAGTAAGATGAAGTCTTGAGGCGGCGAGACACCAGGTGGAGGAAGAGGGAGAATCAGAGAAAACCATCAACCGCAAATAAGGTGTCAGAACGTGAGAACAGGGTTTAGTTAGATGAAAACAAGTCTGTGGGAGAGAAGCATAAGAAGGAAAGTGTCCAAGTATATTCTGAAAATGAGGCCAACACGGACTACGGAGGAGAATTTGCATCACCCAGCCCTGCGCGGGGCCCACCAGAGGCCACCTGTCCGTGTGGGTGCGTCCTCCCAGACCCCAATCCTTTAGGGGCACCCCAGGAACCCGGTTTTTCACTAGAAATTACCAAAGGCAAGAGAGTTCCCCAAAACAAAAGAAAATACACCAAGAATACATCAACCACTAAATGCCTACAACGTGCAAGTGAACTGTGGGAATACAGGAGGAAATGCTACGGGTGACGTCAGCGTGCGTCGTCGTACGAGCCGAAGTGCGTCATCGACAGGTAGGCCTGGTCCAGTTGAGAGAATAAAGTATTTTGTTGCCATCAGCTTAAATAATTAAAAGACATAATATCTTGGTAGAACATATACAAAATCCTTTAATACACTAATACGCTCTGAAGATCATCCAGGAGGGAAATCTGTTACCGTCTTTGGGCATGAAGGTGTAAGCACCTGGAACCAGTTTTCATAGCCACATTTAATCTAACCATGTTTTTGTCTTTTGGATTCAGCTCAGAAATACAGAAAGCTGAAGTCTTGATTTCTTGACCTTGTACGCTAAGGATAAAATTTTGTCTAATTGTGCTTGAGATTTTTGCGAAAATCCCATTTTAAAATTGCAGCGAATTTGCAAAATAGAGAAGGTTGGGAAGAAAGAAAAACTCACCTCTAAGCTACACTTTTTCCAATTATTACATATTCTCCAAAAATATGATTTCTAATTGCTTCCCAATAGTCTATTATGTGAAAAACAGGATTTCTTGGTACATCTCTTTTTATTTATTTTTAAAGATTTTATTTACTTAGAGAGAGAACAAGCAGGGGGAGGGGCAGAGAGAGAGGAAGAGAGAGAATCTCAAGCAGGCTCCCTGCTGAGTGGAGAGCTGGACACAGGGCTCAATCTCAAGACAGTGGGATCGTGACCGGAGCCGAAATCAAGTGTCAGACCCTTAACTGACTGAGCCACCCAGGCTGCCCCAATACATCTCTTTTTAAAGAACAGCATGTGTTATTTTAACATCATCCTTGCAAGGTAAGTGTGCCCCTCTCCCGTCATTTCATCAGAGATTTTCCTAGAAGTGAACTTACCAAGTCAAAACTGCGCACGTTTAAGCTGCGAATCTACATTGCAAGTTGCTCTCCAGAATATTTGCACTAATTTACGTGGTTACCAGCAATATTTGGGCATGCTCTTTTTAAGCACCTTACTAGTTTGCTTAATATAGATCACAGATACTTATATCTGCTGTTGCTCCAAGCTAAGTATATTTATATCCACACTTGCAGTGGCAAATGCATACCGCACGGGCCATTCACCGTCCCACTCCAGCGCTAAGGGAGTCATTTCTAATAAGCACAAACAAAATTCTTCGTGTCGAAGTGGGACTTGCCATGTAAGCCCTTCTGAGGATAGTTCTCCAAACAGCCACTGCCAGTGGATGAGAGCTGGGGCTCCAGACACCCTGGGATTTGGTTCTTCTCCAGGATTCCCTGGAATGTGCATCTCACCACTTCTAGCAGGACAGAGCTGGGAAGTTTTTGAAGCATGAATTGAGCTGCTGTCCATCCTGTTCCCAGACACACTTTCTTTCCCCTGACACCTGGACCACCTGTGATTTCACATTTTTCACGATGGCGCCCATTTAGGCCCGCCCTCCCCTTGGTCAGTACCCCATGCCTCAGATATGTTCCATTAGATGACAGAATGTGGAACCCAAGCGGTCCCTTGTCTGACTTGAGAGCCACCATTTAAATGCCTCCTGCCCACCAGGTCTGTGCACTCTGGCACTTTCCTGTGATAGTCAGTTGTGTTTTCCTGTTTCAGGTGCACCTCCTGGTTCAGGTAGATAGACAGACAGATAGACTGCACTATTTGCATATAAATACACACACACATTATATATATACATATAACTTACTGTATGTATTATACAATTATATGTATCTAATATATATTCATAATTATATCAATAACAACTGTGCATGCATAATCACTCCATTATGAAGCATCCATGACTAGTATTCTGGCATTGACTACCAATGTTTTCCTACACGAATCAAAAGGAAAAGCCAGAACTCAGAGGCCTTAAGGGTTATAGTTCAGGCTCTCTTTCTGGTTGATGCTTCTGGGTCTATACCGTCATTTGGTTTTCCATCAGCGGTGACTCCATTTGGGCTCCCCCTGCCAGACACCGCCCTCTGCTGATTCACACCAGTCCAGGGCAAGTCACTGTCTCACGCAGGTAGGAATAAAACTCTAGAAAGCTTTCAATCATCCTGTAATTGGCATGCCCGCCTGCAACCTCGGGGTATATACACACTCATGTTTCTCTCCACTTTTTCACTTCATTTCTCAGGACTCCATGATTCTTAACTGCAGAAAGTTTGGAAGCTCCAAATACTGGTCCACCTCGCTTATTCCATCCAAAGGACAGGGGTGGGGGAGGGGAGATATGGGTTCTTTCTGCATAAGGCTTAGACAGAAGTGCGGCTAATACCGTCACTTCTTGCCAGTGACGTCAGATTTGGCATAATCCACAACACTCATCAGTCTGGGATGATCCTGCTTGGCCATGTGGTTTCTCAAGGGATGGAGGCCCCAACCCTTGAGACTCTTACCCTAAGATCTCACTGTTTGAGCCCAAGATCATGGTTCTGAAAGTTGCTCTTTCTGGTTACATGCAGAGAATGAATTTCTCAAGGTGAAAGCCAGCCCTGGAAGGACTGGCTCCGGGAGATCCAGCACCTCATAGAACCAAAGCCAGCTTCTCTTTTCTCTCTAGAAACGCCCTCCAAAGGGTACAACATCTTTCCTTTTAAGTCCTCAAAAAACAAAATATTTGGCTGTCCACCTTTCCACAAACATCAGTTGCCTTTCCCTTCCTTTCTAAGAAAACTCTGTCCTCATAACTCATGGGCAATTTCATCCAGCCCACATATCAAGGACCTCGCATTCTCTCTCAACAGAGACAAATATGCACTGAACTTGTGGAAAGGCACCCTTAGATCAGCCACACACTACGTTAGCATCATGAAAACTGAGGCTTTCGGATACAGATGTTATTATTTTTTATTCTCAATTGTTTTAGCTAATTCACTTCTCGTTGGTTACCCCCAACTTTGTAAACCATGGATGGCATTGCAGGAGGTCTGTGAAAATCTCCAGAGAAAACGAACGCTGAAGAATTTTTTCTACAAATCACCATGGCACTATTTGGAGACAGGTTGCTGTTGTTTAAATGTCTCCGACTCAAAGCGACATCAAGAACAACTTCTTAGCGGAATATTGCAATGTTTCTTACTGGTTGTTCCCTAAAGCTATACATTAACAATACCTATTTCCCCAGCTGCAAAAGCTAGGGGTATTTCTTGTTTGCCGTTGTATGTTGTTGTTGCTGTTTTCTCTTTAAATATTTCATTCCCTCTTGTATATGGGCTGGGGATGACTGACCTCCCACCATGCAAAATAATTTCTGGTGTGGTGACAGCAAGACTCTGTTCCCGTGCCAGAGAGGGAATAAGGCGCTGCTGTAGTCCGCCTCCCCTCCCTTCCGCTGCCCTCCCCTCTCCTCCTCCGTGGAGGCAGCAGGTGTGAAGGAAAGAGCTTTGGGAACAGCAAGCCAGTGATCGAAGCATTCCAAGATAGAGTTTCCATTGTACCTCAGCCTCTTGCCCCGGCTGCTGAAGACCTTGTAATAACAGCAGCTCAGTGTGTATTGAATCAAATTATTATTACATGCATCTCAAAAATTCTGACTTTATGAACAAGCGAAAGAGTCTGCTAAGCACTGCCCGGCCACAATAAGGTCTACCCGTCTCTACATTGGTGCTTCCTGAGGCATTTGCTTAGCATTTGTGGCGAATAAAAATGTAAGCGCGACAGAAACTCTCTGTGCGCCTCTCTTCAAACGGACGAGGCATGACCGGGAGTCCTTGGTTGAATGGAGAGCTCTCTCCCTCAGCCTGGGGCCTCATAGAGAAGTTTGCCATCCAAAATGTCAAGTAAGCATTGTTAGAATCATAACAATTTTCTAAACGTACCTTTGCAAGGAATGGATGGAGCATTTTAAAGTGGTATAAAGCAGGCTACCCTGCCATCTTGTGGCCAATACGAAGAAAAACACTCAATTCCGTCTCCAAAACTAATAATACACTATATGTTAATTGAATTGAATTTAAATAAAAAAATTTTTAAAAAAAGAAAATATTCTATTCAAAATTGACACTCAAAATTTGATCCTCATCATTTGAAATGATAATGTCCATATTTCACATGGAATGTTCCAGACACCTGAAATAAGAAAAGGGGATGGCAAGAGCCTTCAACTTGGGCCAACTTCAACCACCCCCCTCTGGAGCTCACCAAACACTTACTTGGAACTTTGAATAAAAATTTATGAGTTAACAGTTGCTAATCAAATTTATTGATTCACATATTTTGAGTGTACAGTTCAATGAGTTTTGACAAATGTAAACAAAATGTTACTACCACAACTACATATAAAAATGTCCATCACCCCCAAATTTCCTTCTTGCCATTTTGCCAAACCACACCCCATACCAGCCTAACCACTGATCTTTTTTTCTTCCATGTTATGCCAGCTCTAGAATTTTCAACAAACTGAATCATACAATGTCTTCTTTCACTCACCATGATTTTGAAATTTATCCATGTTTGCCCGTAGATACAAGGAATTCAATCCTTCCAAATATTTATTTATTTATTGAGTGGTATTTCACCGGACAGATTTACCACAACTTGTTTATTCATTCATAGCTGGTAGATGTCAAGGTTGTTCCAGGTTATAGGTAAATCAGTCTGAACATTTGTACACAAGTCTTTGTGTGGACATACATTTTTTTATTTCTCTTGGTAAATGTCTAGGAGTAAATTCACACAATCATCTTGTAAGTGTGTGACAGCTTTCTAGGAACTTTCCAGATCCTTTCCCAAGGTGGTTCTATCATTTTACATTCCAACCATTAATGCATGACTGGACCTGCTGCACCACATCCATGTCAACTCTAGGCAATGTTGATCTATCTCATTTTAACTGACCTAGTAGGTCTGCTGTGATGTCTCAATGTGCTTTCAATGTGCATTACCCTGGTTACTAATTATAAACAACTTTTTCTATATGCATTGGAAATATATATTTTGTCCACAGTCTAGTATCATTATGCTTTCAGCAATCAGTTATCTTTTAAGTACATGAAAAAATCATAATAAAAATATTTATTAAATTATATGTATTCATCTCTTATGAAGTGTTTGTTGGAATCTTTTGCCTATTATTATTATTATCAAACTTTTGGGGTTCTTTACATATTCTGGGCATTAGTCCTTTGTCAAATATATGTGTTGCAAGTATTTTTCTCCCAGCCTATGGATTGCCGTCTTATTGTAAAATTTAGAATTATGTCATCTAATCTGACCCCTTCATTATTATGAAGTGCTGGTCATTACCCCTGGTAACATTCCTTGTTTTAAAGACTTCTTTGTCCAGGGGCACCTGGGTGGCTCAGTCGTTAAGCGTCTGCCTTTGGCTCAGGTCATGATCCCAGGGTCCTGGGATCGAGCCCCGCATCTGGCTCCCTGCTCAGTGGGAAGCCTGCTTCTCCCTCTCCCACTCCCCCTGCTTGTGTTCCCTCTCTCGGTGTCTCTCTCTCTGTCAGTTAAATAAATAAATAAAATCTTTAAAAATAAATAAATAAGTAAAAATAAAGACTTCTTTGTCCAATATTAACATGACCATACCAGGCGTTATGATAGTGTTTGTATGGAATATGTTTTTCCCATACCTATGTATTTATTTATTTATTTTTTATTATTATGTTAATCACCATACATTACATCATTAGTTTTTGATGTAGTGTTCCATGATTCATTGTTTGTGCATAACACCCAGTGCTCCATGCAGAACGTGCCCTCCTTAATACCCATCACCAGGCTAACCCAACCCCCCACCCCCCTCCCCTCTTAAATGAGAATTCTAGTACAAAGCATGGGTGGAGTCTTTTGTCTATCCAGTGTGCCTCTAATTCGGAATGTTTGGGCCATTCACATTTATTGCAATGTATCCGTATGGTCAGTTTCACATTTACAACCCTGCCATTTTTTTAATAATTGCCCCATATGTTCTTTGTCCCTGTTTTACCCCTTTCTGTGTCTTTTCTTTGATTCTTATTTTTGTCTTTATGTTTTAGACTTCCACTGGTTGCTCTAGAGTTTATAATATGCATCTTTATATAATCACCATCTACCTTCAAATAATGTTATAGCTCTTCACACACCTGTGAAATACTTAAAAAAATATATTTTCATTTCCTCTCTATTCTTTGTAATTTTGTGCTTTTGAACTTCAGCATGCTGTAAACTCCACAATGCATTGTCATTATGCTTTCAACAATCCATTATCTTTTAAATAGATGAAAAAATGTAAAAAACAAAGTGTTTTCTATTTACACATTTACTGTTTCCAGTGTTCCTCATTCTTTTGCATAAATCCAAGTTTCTGTCTAGTGCCATTTTCTTTGGTCTAAAGAATTCCATTCAACATTCCCAGCTTACAGTGAATATTCCCAGCTTTTGTTTTTATGAAAAAGGCTTCACTTGAAAATATTTTGACTTTATATAGATACCGGATTGACAGGAGTCTCTCCCCTCCCCCCAAATTGTCAGCATTTGTAAGATGCTCCACTGTCTTCAGGCTTGCATAGTTTCTATCCAGAAGTCTTTAATAATTCTTTCATTTGGTCTACATGTATTTTTTTTTTCCTCCAGCTACTTAGATTGTCTTTCCATTACTTATGTTAAGCAATTTGATTATAAAGTGCCTTTTTAAAAATACTTCTTAGGATATTTTTAGCTTCTTAAGTGACGTGTATTTGTATTTTACCAAATTTGAACAACTGTTGACCATTATTTCTTCAATAACTACCCTTTCTTCTGCCATTTCTTCTGGTCCTACAATTTCATGTATGCTAGACTACTTGAATTTTCCCACATCGGTCAGGTTCTATTAAGTTTTTTCAACCTCTTTTTTTCTCTCTCTGCTTCAGTTTGAATCTTTCCATTCCTATGTCTTCAAGTTTACTAGTGTTTTATCTTGTCTGCTGTGTTGACATTCCATCCAGCAAGATGGCATTTTTCACCTTTAGAAGTGACATTCAGTTCTTTCTGTGTTTTGTTTCTTCCCTCAGTGTATTCCTGTTTTCCTTCAATTATATGAGCATATTTGTAATATTTACAGTAGCTGTTTTAAGATCCTTGTCATTTCTGGATCTGTTTGTATTGACTGACTTTCCTCCTGATCATAGGTCAAAATTTCCTGTCCCTTTACATGTTGATAATTTTTTATAAGAACCTGGATATTTTGGATGTTACATTGTTAAGTGTTGGGATTGTCTTTTGTCTCTTTAAGAAGTATTGATATTTTCTTGACAGACAAACAGTGGTAATCCAGCTGATCCTTTTGAACTTTATTTTCAGGCAAGGCTAATTTTGAAGTTGTCTTTCCTCTAAAGCTAATGTAGCCCTAGTATTAAGAAGTGGCCTTCTGTTATCTCTACTGGTTGCCGCAAGTGTTCAAAATGTCTCTCACTCTGGCTGAGTGAAATTTAAATGTCTCCTGGCCCTATTCGGGGTGAACTCTCAGAATTGTTCACCTTATAGCCCCCAGCTGTTGTTGTTTTCATAGCTTCATGGAGTTTCACACTACCCGTGTGCAGATAAGTACCTAGCAAAGGTTCAAAGAATCCATTAAGCAGGTTTCTGGAGTTTGTTCTCTGCAAGGCTCCCAATTCTTCTGTACCTGTCCTGTGAATTTCAGCACCTTTGTCTCTCCACCTAGTCTCTGTCTCCTCCGCTCAGTCAGTTCACTCACTGTAACCTCCCTCCTGCTCCAAGGTGCGCCTCATCTGTTCTCTTCTCTCGGACGACATAGTACTACCCTGCTGGTTGTCCAGTATCTGAAAGCAATTGTTTCATTATTTTGTCCAGTTTTCTAATTTTTTATAGTAGGAAGGTATTTCTAATCCCAGGTAATCCATCAGTTGATAGAATAAGAATTCCCAGGAAGTTATCTTTTGATATTCAGTGAAAACCATGGTGTATTAGCTCCCTGTGGTCACCGTAACAAATGGCCACAAACTTGATAGTCTAAAATGACCGGAAGTTATTCTCTCCCAGCTCTGGAAGCCAAAGTCTGAAACTGGGGTATTGTCAAGGCTGTATTCCTTACAGAGACCTTAAGAGAAAGTCTGTTCTTTGTTTCTCTGAGCTTTTGATGACTGTCAGCACTCCTTGGCTTGTGCCTATGTCAGATGGGGAAAATTGAGAACCAGATTGTAGTCTAATCCCCTGGTTTAAAAATATGAAAACTGAGGCCCCAAAACATGACAGATACTCCCACTCAGGAAGTAGATGAAATGTAGGACTCCTAGATGTCACCCTTAGAGATTCTGAGTTAGTGGATTTGGACTAGCAACAGGGGATCTGAATTTTCCAAAATAATAAAAAAAAAAAATCCTGATTCAGGTGGACAGTGGACCACACTGAGAAACACCATTCAACAGGCTCTCACCTGACCAGGAAATGGAGTAAATAAGAAAGCCCACAAGCCAAGGGAACAGGGTACAACACCAGAGCAGACAGTTGATTAAAGTTGCAAGCTCAGAACCAGTTCTAGATAGTGCTACTTTTCTTAGACTCAAAGAGCTAGAACTGGTATTGTATTCTCCATACTAAAATGAATCTAGCTTCCCTTGAAACTTTATCACTAGATGTTTTCACTTGAATTCATGCTGAGACAGATTCTCTTCTTCTCTAAATCTAGACTTCTGGCACGCTGATCATAATGGAAACCCATTGGCCATATTTGAGGGTTTTTTGCACCTATGAATTCACCAGGGAATGAGAAAACCCTAGAACACAAGTTCCCGATGAGTCTTCTAGAGCAAATTCCCATCTTTAGGCTAAAAGATCTTCCCTTCATCCCTATGAATGACAGCTATAAAGTTGACTCCAGAACATATCCTAACCAGGGACTCCACAGCAAATATTTTCAGCTATTCTAATAGCTTTAAAGAAAGGGCACAAATGAAATACACAATGAGCTTAATTTAGTAATTTGCCCTTGAAACCATTTCAGTATTCCATAGATCAATAAGAAACAGGGTAAAGATTTTTAAAGTGGTCTGCAGTGATGTTTTCAAAGGCGAGAGATAACATCTACATGAACGTTTACATGACTGGCATTTTTAGCTAAGGATCAGCTTGAAAATGATTTTTGTCTATGCTCTCAGAGCCAAACCACCAGTCAATTCAATCAACCCAAATAAATTCAAAAGTCACACTGGTTAGGGAAAAAAAAAATAGTGACTACTGAAGTTTCCACTTAAACAAGTTAAATATTATTTTTTTTAAAAAAAGACACTAATGTTATAAGAGTTAATACACAATGGCATAAGAACTCCTCTTTATATCCATTGAAAGAAATGAATAATTCAGCTTGAACCCTTGACATTTACATTAGAAGGTAAACCAACAGATGATATGGGCTGAGCCTCATTCATCACAGCCTGCAGCATTCAGAAGGGACTTAATAAATACTTGAACAATTCTATAGGTATATTCCTATAGAATAGACATGTTTTTCTGGAATAAAAAGATCTTAAGTTTTAATAAAAGTATTTTATTATCATTATTACAAAATTAATAATGTAAAAAAAACCATGAATTTCAAAATGAGATGCTGAGTGAAATTTAATATTTCTCTCTGCTGAATTCTCTAACTCCTGACCTGACAAAATTAAACAGCAATAAATATCCTTTCTCCCTCATATGTCTATGTACTATAAACTGTATTTCATTTACACATGAGACTTAAGCCAATTTAAATAAAATAACATTGCTTTTCAAAGGGAAGCAATTACTTAAGAAAAAACACCTGTAAAATACTTTGAATGTAGTTCACAAACCTTTCAATAACAGCTATAGATAGCTGACTTTTTAAAAATCCCCTATTCCGTCCCATTCACATAGTTACTGCTATTACCCATTCCCTCCATGGGGGGCACTCCAGCAGATGACCACAAAGGAATCACATGCCATATTGAATAGAGAAAGTGAGATCTGGGCTGAATATTTCACCCTTTCACTGATTCAAAGATTTCTGTATGTTTTTCAGCTGAAGCATCTCCATTGAAAGTCTTGAGTGAAAAAGGACGTGTAAATGGAATGCAAAACAGGAAATACTTCCAGCCATTTTAAATGACTTAATATGAGAACAAGACCATGAAACTGGGGGCACGGGGTAGGCAGTATGGGGCAGGGTGGGACGGGGACGATCCATGACCAAATGACAGAAGAGTAAACCCCAAAACTCCATGCCGGCGTTCTCAACAGTAATGATTTTCAGGAGCAGATCAGCCCAAACTATTAATGGAGACCCCTTGCCTGTTTCCAGGGGTAGGGTCTCCCCTCAATTTCTAGGGGATGTTCTGCCAGCCTGAGGAGTGGGTCTGGAGGCTTGCTGTTCACTGAGGCTTTGCCGTGCAAGAACAACCAAGTTCCAACAAATCAGGTATCTATAAGTAGACATAATTCCAAAGCAATGCTGGATAATATTTACTCTAACATGATTCAAAAGGCTTATCAAGATTTTTAGATATTTTAGGATTGGTTTTGCAAAAATGGATTACTCTATTCACAAAGTATATCAGAAGCCATTAGTGCAGATTTACGGCGGGAGGGAAGTTTCACCTCCACCTAGGATGCAGAAAACTGGAAAGAGGATTCCTCCTACCCTGGCCAGAAGAAAAAACTACCAAACTGCAAAAACATGGCTTTTTTTTAATCCATCAGAGAGCTGAGGTCACAGAGCAAATAAGTGGCCTAAAACCTAAGGAAAGGGAAGCCCCCACGGTGAGGAAAGGCAGAGGGGCACTGGCTCACCTCTAGCCGAGCACGGGATGGAGAGGCGCTGGAAAGCCACCAGCAGACATGAAGAATTGAGCAAAAAGATAGTAAAAATCCCTAAAGACAAGTGTGGGCGAGCCTGAGTGTAGTAGGAGCCAGAGACACAGGCGCCTCTTCACACACTTGCTGTGGGTGCTCACGGGAAGACCGGGCGTGGAAAGCCCTGGTCCGGTGCAGCTGGGAGGAGGACTAGCTCACGGTTGCAGACAAGGCAAGAGGTGTCTCCTGGACTCTCCTCTCCCCCAAAAGAAAGCTCTGAGCACTCGTACAGGCGCAAACCCCGTCTTTCCCAGGGTGCATTAGAGGTCCCCACGGCAGCTGGGGACAGGGTAAAAGGGAGAAAGTTCTCTGCCTTGGGAAAGCTGAAGGAAACTCCTGGAGCCAGGATCCTAAACCACTACAGAGGGATGCTCCATCACTGGAGGAGGAAAAGAAAATCTACCCCACACAAGACGTCCCAGAATCACCAAGGAAAAACCCACGAGCCAGGTACATGGGAGCTGCCTAAGATGGAGGCTAACCCGGGACCACAGAGAAATGCCCCCTGCCCAGGTCCTGCCACCAGGCTAGCAGCTTGCCGCTGGAAGCCCCCTGTCGTGGGCTGAACTGTGTCCCCCCAAAAGATATATGTCAGTCTCAACCTCTGGTACCTATGAATGTGACCTGATTTGGAAATAGGATCTTTGGAGATGTAATCGAGTTAATGGAATAATTGCAATCAAATAATTGAAATTGTTCTTGTCTTATATTAGTTGCCCTATATTCCACCTCAAACGTTCCCTTCCTTATTCGAGCTTTTCATAACTATCTAAGCACATCCTATTTGTGTTCATTTCATTTCCAAACTGAAGTAATCTAAGTTCTCCAATAAGTTTTATTTTTAATTAGAAGAGTTTTCAATTTTTTTAATTAATCAAAACTTTAGAAAGATTGACAGCTTTATGAGGAAAATCAGGTCCCACATTTCAATGTATATTATTCAATTATGGTCTTTTGCATAAGGGGCTTATAATTCCATTATACTAACTAGCCCCCTATACTAACTAGAAAATCTTAGTTGAAGCTCCTGCATTTGGCAGTCTAGAGTCCACATGCTAGAGAAATAATGGTTGATAAGTCTGAGAATACTTTTTAAAAATTGGATTTGGTCAAGGTTAGGACTTTTTTTTAGATTGTATTTATTTCAGAGAGAGAGTGCAAGCATGGCGGGGGGAAAGGCAGAGGGAGAAGCAGACTCCCCGCTGAGCAGGGAGCCCGATGTGGGACGGGATCCCAGGACCCTGGGATCACGACCTGAGCAGAAGGCAGACGCTTCACCGACTGAGCCATCCAGGTGTCCCTAAAAGAGGTCTTTAAATAAAATGTTACTGCAAATAAAGATCAAGCACTTTTTGACAACTAGTTCATTCATTCATTAAATAGTATTAAATGCTTACTATATGCCAGGTACTTTCCAAGGCATTTGAGATACCTCAATGAACAAACAAAACAAAACATAAATACCCATGCCTTCAAGGAGCTTACATTTTGGCAGAAAGAGACTAAGAGAGAGGTAAGTCAATCGCAAAGCATGTTGGAAGGTGGTAAATATTCTGGGGGGGAAAAGAAAAGGAGAAGAAAGGGAACGTAGCAGGAGCAGGTCACATTGCAGGATGAAAATAGAAGAACAGGGCAGAGAAAAGTATGGAATTTGGGGGGAACACAATCAACAGATCAAATTAAATAATCCATATTTACAAATCTATTAAAATGTGGCTATTTTACCTATTTGATGTTTTTTAATTACTATTGACTCTGCTCATACTCTATGCTTATTGAGGCTTCAACTATTATACTCAATATCAATCTACAATCAAATATTTGCATTTACACAAAATGCTAATGTGCATAAAAGTATTTATGAAGATCTTGCCAAGTGTGGCAAGAATTTCAACTCTAGGATATATGGAATTCCGCTGTCTCTTCCTGGGGATCATTAGAGAAAGAGAAAACTGGGGTTTGTGTATAGAAATGGAAACAAAAAGCAGATGGCAAAGCAGGAGTGAAGGCTTTTTACAGTGAAGTCCTAGAAATAAAGGATGTGAAGAGGATAGGAGACCAGGACTTAGAGCTTGGTGATGACCTCTTAGATCTGTCAAGAAGAAGGATGGTAAGAAATATGTCAAAGGGACACACACGAGGTCCCTGTGAGCAGGAGCGCTTGCCTCGGGTTTTAGAAGGACCTCTCTGGCTGTTGAGCTGGGGGCCCGAGTCGGGGAGGAGACCAAGGAGAGAAGCAGGGGGACCAGTAGGAAGTGATCACTATAATGCAGGCAAAATATGACCTTGGGTAAGTGTAACGTGGTACCCAAGTGGCTTTGGCAGGTGGGAGTCCTGTGATTCCAGATCTTCTCTGAGGATAAATCAAGCAGAGCTATTTTTAACAGGGAACGTGACATTCAATCTCTATCATCGCTCTCCTGGTGAGTTCTCGTCACAGCAGATGAGCAAAGCTGGTGGGGGCAGAGATAGCTAGAAACTGAAATGCTTTTCATCGTGTCTTTAAAATATTTTGACAACTCAGATGTTCAATCTCTGATTCTGCAGATGTAGACAATCTGCATGTCAATGCTCCACGACGCTGCTTATATATGGCAAAAGTAAGTTCAAAGTTTAATTGATATATTCTATAGAGATTGCAAAGTATTCCTATTTTCTACTAATAGAGAGGCTGAGGAACGTGCATGAGTCAATAAGGTAAAATCTATGAATGGGCAGGCTGGAAACACAGCAGATGCTGGGTGTCAATCAATAATGGACATGTCCCCATCCTAGCCAGCAAGGCACTGTCCAGAAACCACAACATGTGATTTGTGTGACCACATCATTATTAGTCATGGGTAGGGAAGGAAAATCTCTTCCTCTACCCTTCAAGGTCTTCCAGCTGGACAAGAATTAAATTTACATGAGACAGATTAACAGGAAAAAAAACCCAATGTCCTGTTACCTGTGCATGGAAGCCCAATAATGAAAAGGACCAGGAGAGGCAGTTTTTATACATTTCAGACAAAAACACAATACATTTGTGAAGAATTGACAGGATAAAGAAAACAGGTGTTGGGGAGCTTTAATTAGTAGGGAATACTAAAGGGAATTTGGGCTGAGGTATTAGATTAGGAAAAAAGTAACAAAGTTTGTTTCTAGGGCTTTCTCAGCTTTAAAGTCCAGATCTCTGATAATAAGGATGTCTTTTAACCTCTTAGTAAAAAGAAAGTATTTTTCATGAGTGATTTTTTCCTGTTTTCCTGCTCAGGGGGACAGAGGAGGCTCTGAGTGCCCTTGTATCAGTTGCTGCCTAAGTAACTTTTATTTAAAACAATCAATATACCAAAGTGGTCCCTTTTGGGGCAGCCTGCCCTTGGCTCCTACACAGGGGTGTAGCATTTTGTCTCCCATTCCAGGCTCAGCCTTTCACTGAAATATATAGAAACGGGAGGGGCTCCAAAGTTAGCAATACTACCAGAATTGCTAACTCTCTCTGCTGTCAACATCCAGAGAGACTATTAAAAACAGAAATTCACTTAAACTGTGGTATATATGCTTCAGGTTACATATTCAAAACAAGGTTTCTTTGGAGAGATAATTATATCTACAAAAGGAAAGTCACCTTTCTCTGTGAAATTTAAGGATTTCTGGGCACATGGTGGGGGGAGAGACAAAAGTACCAAAAGCAGAACAGTTTGTGGACAGTTTCGGGGCAGACCCACCAGGATACAGAAGAGGCACCAAGAACCACCTCCCCATACAGGGTGACGGAGACAGTGCCCAACTCCCATCCCGTAGCAAGCATGCGACGGGCCAAGCGAACCACACCACCGAGATCTTCTCAATCTCAATTACCAGTGTTGTGCTCTTTGTTGAGCAATAGATACATTTTTCTCTAGATGTGCTCCTTTTCAAGGAAGTGATTATATAAATCTGAATTCCAAACATATATTAAAACACTTCTTTGTATATTAACGTCTCCTAGTCCTTTTTTCAGGAATAATAACCGGTTTCAGTTTAAAGAGCTCAAAGGTGTAAGTGACTCCGGACAATGTTATTAATCTTTGTTTCCCTGGCGCGGGCCAGCACAGACTCAGGACTCAATCAAGTGTTAGGAATGAATGCTTGGATACATGAGATCATAAAGACGGTCTGACCCGAGCTCTGTAGGGAAGAGAAATCGAATCGAGCTGGCAGAGGAGAGGTTTTGTGAGGATGCCACAGGCCAGAGCTCGGACTCACAAGGCATTCCTGGGGGAGGCGGGGGGTAGCTCATGGCACATCTGATCTCAGCCTCTGTCTGCATGTTACAGGATTTTTATTCCCTTAGTGGCCGAGGTTCTTCGTCACACCGCTCCGAAAATTGAAGAGGTAGACCAGATGAAGAGTGGTGGGCAGCAAAGCAGAGTTCATTGAGCAACAGTAAAAAGCTCCAGGAGAGGGAGGGGACCAGAGAGTTTGCCTCTTTGTCGTTCAAATCTAAGGGTTTTTATAGGCTCTTCTGAGGAACTATCTTGAGCATCCTGAGCGTGGGCCCCCGTGGATTGGCTGCTGAGTTGTGCCAATCAGAGCTCTGATCATGCACCCGTCTACCTAGCGGGTTATTGTTCACGTGTTGATGGTCTTTGGGGCCGACAACCAGAGACTAACTGCCTCAGCTTGCGATAGTGACCAATGTTTTAAGGTTCATTGTTTTGTTGCAGGATGTTTTGCAAAAGTCACTTCTGCAGAGGCTGCTGGACAGGATGCTCTTGTGGTCTTGTCTAAGCTATAAAACAGGATGCTAGTGCACTTTTGTCTTAGCTGTCCCAGCTCCCTGCTTTCTTGCTGGGGACCCTGGCCCTGACGACCCAAGTGTCCAGTTAACTCCTAACACACACACACACACACACACACACACACACACACACACACGCCATGTCTTCTCTGTCCTGCTTCTGACGGGCTCTCTCTCTTCACTGTTGCCGTGTTACTGTCACTGCCACCCACAGCCCCTCCCCGACGCTGGACAACACCTGCAGCTTGACTCCCGTGTCCCTGTGCCTCTCTCCTGAGATCTTTCTTTGGCCACAGAGGCCTGCTGGCTCATGCAAGGGCAACCCTGAACCAGTCAAAGATGGGACTGAACAAGTCACTTCCCCAGTGTCCACACTCCTCGGAGGGATCGTTCAGAGCCTAGGTCTCCCCACGTGTCCCAGCTGCCCCCAGCAGGCCTGCAACATGCTTTCCATTGGGCAATCACCCTAGGGCTCAGGGGTCCACCTGGCAGCGTTTAGGGCCCACCCATGGAAGGTGTGGGATTCCCTCAGAAGGAGACTGCTGCAGTGATGGGCATCTCCAAAGCATGTCTCTCATGGGACTTGATTCTCTCGACAGTTATCATGAATTGTGATTACCTCTCATTTTGAAAGAGGGAAAACAGAGGAAGTTAAGGCACTGAACAATTTCCACCATGTTCCAAACCCTGCCTGGTCCTGTCAGGACACACAGCGGAGACTGAAAGATCACCTGTCTCAGCTTCTCCTTCAGCGACTGGAGGCTCCCATCAAATACTCGGGGTTCTTTGAAATATTGTGGATGACGCACCAATGAGAGCTCCCAAAGTCATGGTTCTGCACATGCTAAGGAAACTTGAAAGTGTACGATTTAGACTAGGGGGAAATGAAAAGTCATGCTCTAAACTTTACACATGAGAAGGAAGTACGGTAGCCCAATAGGCTTACCACAAACGTGAAGAGGGATGCTCTAATAAAGAATAAGCTAATAGTTATGTTTCTGAAACAATTAGATTAATAAATGCTCAGCCATTTTACAAGAGCATAAACCAATTTTATTTGTGTGCAAAGTCCTTGAGATTAAAAAAAAATCAATAGAGGCCGTTTCACTTTACTACCTCAAGAGATTTTTAGCACATTTTGTCATTTCTACCAAGAACTGTGAGCTCAGTCTGTATTGAAAGTATAGGAAAATGTGTAGCAAAGCTTTGTCCAGAGAGAGGGAAAATCTGAATTACTTTCAGTGAACTGAGAGGATTTGAAATGGAAAATACAGTGAAGCAAATAATTACCTTGAAACAGATCTTAAATATGCAATCACTTACGAGAGTGATTGCATTTCGGAAAAGTCCAAGATAAATTCTTGTAAGAGTAGACAGTAAGAAATCTAGGTGATTTGGTTCAAAGATAATTTTCTTAACTAAAAATGAAGAGTCTGAATTCACATATAAAAAATCATACCCAGGGCGCCTGGGCAGCGCAGTCGGTTGAGCAGCCAACTTTTGGTTTTGACTCAAGTTGTGATCTCAGCATCGTGGGATCGAGCCCTGATCTCTCTCTCTTTCTCTCTCAAATAAATAAATCTAAAAAAAAAGTCATACCCAATATTTATGCTATTTTGAGCAAGAGTGGTCTAGATTTGAACCCCCGACGTAGTCCTACATGAAGCATGCTTCCCCTGCCCTTTGAGTGTCCCTGGCGCTGGGGGTGGAGCTCATTCCTGTGGTTAAGGTTACTGCCCATGCACTCGTCCCTCAATCATGCAGCAGATGCACAGGGAGTCCTCCCTGCATTTGCTTCCTATGGCAGCTGTAACAAAGTAACACAGACTGGCTTACACAACAGAAACTTACCGCCTCGCTGTCCTGGGGGCTGTGGGTCTGGGATGCGGGCATCGCCGGGCCGCGCTCCCTCTGAGGGAGCTGGGAAGATCCCAGCCTCCCTCCGGGCTCCCGCCGGTTCCCTGGCTTGTGGCAGCAGAACTCGCGTCCCCCATGGTGTTCTCCCTGTGTCCACACTCCCACCAGCTGCACTGGATTAGGGCCCACTACTCCAGTATGATCTCACCTTAATCATCTGCAGAGACCTTATGTCCAAGTAAGGTCATATCTGAGATCCTGGGTCTTAGAATTCCAACACCTTTTGGGAGGACACAGTTCCACCCACAGCAGTTACGAACACACATCAAGCATTATGAAGATTTTGAAGGTGCTGATATGGTACCTGCCCACAAGAATCAAAGCCCTCTTCTGGGGGACACTGACCCATAAACAGCATATTACCATATCTGTGATAATATATGCCGAGGAGGGGCTGCATGCCCACTCTGTGATGGCAAAGGACAGCTTCCTGGACACGGTGAACATCTGAGATGGTTCTTAAAAATGAATCCTACTTAATGCAGCAAGAAGGAAGGGCGGGGTGTTCTAGGCTGGGAAACCTCCCCTGTTGTGGAGAGGGTGTGATGCTGGGGAGGGCCAGGGCGAAGCGTGCTTGTGAAGGGGGCAGTGACATAGGGCGGACAGGGGGTTAATCGGGAAGGATCACCCACTTTAGCGACAACAGTGCCCGCCAAGTGCCAGGGCAGAGGCCTGAGAGCAGCCCCGTTGGCTGAAAGTAAGGAAGGTGGAAGGCAATGACAATAAACTCCTTTTTCAGGTAAGTTTGCTAGCAAGGAGGAAAGCAGCCAATGAAGGAGGCTCCAAGCATCAGACAACCTGACGCTGTGGCTCCAATGAGGCATGGTCCTCTTGCAGGTGGAGGAGAGCCTGCGGGCCAAGACCGGGGTGAGCGGTGCGGAGCCACACCCAGGGGACCCTCCTCTCTGGACCCACGGGTGGGTCCGCCTTGTTTCCTGGTGCCCCTTCTCAGCGCTGTCCCCGATGGGCCTCTAGAGGCTACAGGAACCTGCTCCCAACTGCACAAGAACATCCCTCCCTGTCATCTAAGCGGCGGCGCGTTTCAGTCCTGCTCCCACCCCAGGCCAGTAAGAGTCCCTGAGTTCCTAACCAAACAGCACCAGCTCCCAGAGTCAGAACAACTCGGGGAACTCATTAAAATGTTGAACACTACATCAGAAACTAACGATGCACTGTATGGTGACTAACATAACATAACATAATATAAATAAATAAATAAATAAATAAATAAATAAATAAATAAATAAAATGTCAGTTGCCCAGGTCCCACTAATCTCTGATTTCATTGGTCTCAGTTGAGGCTCAGGCATCCAGTTTTTTAAAGAATTTCCCACCGCGGCACCTAGGTGGCTCAGAGAGTTAAGCGTCTGCCTTCGGCTCAGGTCATGATCTCAGGGTCCTGGGATCGAGCCCCCCCATCGGGCTCCCTGCTCAGCGGGGATCCTGCTTCTCCCTCTCCCTCTGCCACTCCCCTTGCTTGCGCTCTCCCTCTCTCTCTGTCTCAAATAAATAAATAAAATCTTAAAAAAAAAAATAAAAGAATTTCCTACAGATGAGCTTAATCTGCAGACAACATTGATTTAGACAAATTTGGGATCCACTCTTTAAGCTCAAAGGAAGGTCGGGGCTGTGGCATTACAAGGGCTACCATGCAGGAGAGGTGGGTGTTATGAAAAAAATTAAAAATGGAAAACAATTTTAAAAACACAGAGTCTTCTGGAAGGCAGAAGTGGGTAATGGTTGCTGTGTCAGCAGCCAGCTCAGTAGAATAAAATCAAGGGAGGTCTTTAGTTTTGTTTTCCCCTATGTTTGGAATGTGGCTCACTTGGGCATGTTCACGAGGTAAGGGAAAAACCCATAGGGCACCTGGGAGGCTCAGTCGGTTAAGTGTCGGTTAAGTTGGATTCCCCTCAGGTCATTCTCTCGGGGTCATGAGATCAAGCCCCACGCTGGGCTCCTGGTGGGGCTCTGTGCGGGGATCCTCTCCCTCTCCCTCCACCCCTTCCCTCTCTCTCTCTCTCTCTCTAAAAAAAAGGCAAAATTGAAGATAAAGGACAGAGGGCATACTCCGTGAAGTGAGGTTCCCGAAGAGTCAGTGACGGCCATGTCTGCAAACTCAGAGTTCACAACAAACTAAACGGGCATAAAAGTTATTAACATACCCTGGGGCCCCTGCTCGTAAGAGTAGAGTCTGCGATCCAGAACAAGCTTCTCCTTAGCAACAGGAAGTCATCAGACCAGTAGTACAGGAGGGAGTGAGTCTCGGAGAGCAGTTCCTGGAGGCCCCAAAACCAGTGGTTACCTCCGCCCCTTGGGGAGCAGTGTCCTTAACCCGATGACTGCTGCCAGCTCAGGAACGTGCTCATCTACTCAGAGTGCCCTGACTCCCTCACTATTCCTGGCAGGAAAGAGACAAAAGCGAATCTACGACACACCCAATAGCAGAGTCTGCAAATTCATCCTGGAATTCAAAATTCTCCTGTTAAACTTAGCTAGCAGAAAACATGGGAGAAATGACATCGGTGGAGCAGATCCTATACTTCTTGAGGTAATCCACATTTTAAATGAATTAGATCCAAGGGATTTATACACACTTGAACATAAAACATAGTACTCATTTAAATATAATAACTAGAAGGCTGAACGGAGCGCTGAAGCTGAGCAAACTCGGATGATAAAGTAGTAATTTTAGATCTGGTCTCTACAATAACAATAAATGGAGACTATGAAAAAATTATAGCTTAGTCTTGCAAAAATGTTCCTCCTTAGAATTTATTTTTACATTTATGAATGAATCTAAAGTAAATTAGAATATGGGACCAAATCCAAGTTAAGATATTCAGCATTCTGAAGATAAAGACATTTTCTAAAGTTTAAATGTGCTCACTAACCAAAAAAATGTGCTCATTAAGTTCAAGTTAATTAAGATTATAAAAATAGTTCACAAAAAAAGGCAATGGTGTTTGATTAAAGTTATTGCTGTTTCACTCATTCTGTTGATTTGGCCAATGTCCTTTATTAGTGTTATGAATAGGGATATATATATATCAATGAATATCTTGCACAATTCTTTAATAGAAATACATAGTAATTGGATACATTTGACCTAGTGGCAAATTATCCTTTGTGATAAAACATTGTTAAATGCACAGTAATCTTCTGAGATTCCATGCAACTTTAAACATCATCTAGAATTATTTTGGTATTAAGACATTTCTATTCTGCTACTATTAATGCCTTATCCTTGAACATTTCCCCAGTTTCTTCCACTGCTGATTTCTCCTGTTCTTTTCATGTTTCCCACATCACAGAGACAGGAGAGAAACCCTCAGGATCCAGATCAAGGCTTCACTATGTGTGTATGCACACCACAAGCCCCACTAGATGCTCAAAAAAAGAAAATGAGTTATTTTTGGAAAATGCTGCATGGTACATCTCCTTAGAGATGGACAATGAGCTGAAAGAATGGTCTAGAAGATGAAGTGATCTCAAACTTAGTTCTAATCTTGGACAAATCCCTTCATCTAATTGCCTTTTCATTCTTAATCTGTAAATTAGGGCCTGGATTTAGAACTCACAGATGTTAGAATTGAAAGGGAAGCTTAAAGTCATCTGGTCAGGGGCACCTGGGTGGCTCAGTCATTAAACGTCTGCCTTTGGCTCAGGTCGTGGTCCCAGGGTCCTGGGATCGAGCCCCACATGGGGCTACCTATTCGGCAGGAAGCCTGCTTCTCCCTCTCCCTCTGCTTGTGTTCCCTCTCTTGCTGTGTCTCTCTCTGTCAAATAAATAAATAAAATCTTTAAAAAAAAAATAAAGTCATCTGGTCTGATCAAACACATATTTCTATTTTATACGTGTGCATGTAATGTTTTTTTTTTAATTTTTTATTGTTATGTTAATCCCCATACATTACATCATTAGTTTTAGATATAGTGTTCCATGATTCATTGTTTGTGCATAACACCCAGTGCTCCATGCAGAACGTGCCCTCCTCAATACCCATCACCAGGCTAACCCATCCTCCCACCCCCCTCCCCTCTAGAACCCTCAGTTTGTTTCTCAGAGTCCATCGTCTCTCATGGTTCTTCTCCCACTCTGATTTCCCCCCCTTCATTCTTCCCCTCCTGCTACATTCTTCTTCTTCTTTTTTTCTTTCTTAACATATATTGCATTATTTGTTTCAGAGGTACAGGTCTGAGATTCAACAGTCTTGCACAATTCACAGCGCTTACCAGAGCACATACCCTCCCCAGTGTCCATCACCCAGTCACCCCATCCCTCCCACCCCACCCCCCACTCCAGCAACCCTCAGTTTGTTTCCTGAGATTAAGAATTCCTCATATCAGTGAGGTCATATGATACATGTCTTTCTCTGTTTGACTTATTTCGCTCAGCATAATACCCTCCAGTTCCATCCACATCGTCGTGTGCATGTAATGTTATGAAAAGCTATATTTTTATTCTTCTGAAAGGATTATCTAATAAATGATGCTTAAAAGCTATCTATTATGGAAAAGCGGTAGTATGGGAAAACATTAAGCAATAATTTCAGTGAAAAAGGCCGGAAAATTTATTTTTGTAATAGAACATGTAGAAAAATAAAAAACATTGGCAGGAATAAGTAAACATCCCCAAAGTATGAACATGGATAACCTCTGGGTGTACAGAATTGTAGACAGTTTCCTACTTTTTTTACATTGTTGAGTATTGTCCAAAATTTCTAAGAGGTCAACATTACTTTTAGAAGAGCAAAACACTACACTCAGAAAATAATACATATTCTGAAGTTTTACCCTTCTCTCCCCAGAAAAGCTCAACTTCCTAATTTCCAAATTAGGGGAATGTAAGAGTAGGTGAAAATTCTGTCAGTTGCTTAATCCATTTTTCAAAGATTTTCAAGGTAGTTTAATTTTATGTGAAAAGTGAATGACCGTCAAGAGAAGGAGAAGGCAAGCCACTAACTGAGACAGAATTTTTGCAAAAGACATAGCTAATGAAGAACTGTTATCCAAAATATGCAAAGAGCTCTTAAAACTCAGCAATGAGGAAATGAACAATCCAATTAAAAAAATGGGCAAAAGACCTAAACAGACACCTCCCCAGAGAAGACATACGGATGGCAAATAGCAGGTGAAAAGATGCTCCACATCATGTGCCCTGAGGGACATACCAATTAAAAGAATGAAGTGTCTCTACACACCTATCAGAATGAGCAAACTCCAGAACACAGAGACACCCAAGGCGAGGATGTGGAGCAATAGGAACTCCTGTTTACCACTGGTGGGAATGCACATGGCAATATGGTATAACCACTTTGGAAGATAGTCTGGTAGTTTCTTACAAAACAAAATATACTCTTACCAAATGATCCAGCAACTGCACTCTTTAGTATTTGTCCAAATGAGTTGAATACTCACGCCCACACAAACACCTGCATATTAATGTTGATAGCAGCTTTGCTCATAATTGCCAAAACCAACAAGTCCGTCAGCAGGTGAGAGTATAAATACACTGTGGTACCTCCAAACAATGGAATATTATTCAGCACTGAAAAGAAATCAGCTATCAGTTCAAGAAAAGACATCCAGGAAACTTGAATGCATATTACTAAGTGAAAAAAAAGTCAGTCTGTGAGGGCTACAGACAGCATGATCCCAACTATATGACATTTTGGAAAAGACGAAACTATGGAGACAGCGAAAAGATCCATGGTTGCCATAGGTGAGTGGGGGAGGGATGACTATGCATAGCACAGAAGATTTTTAGGGCAGCGAATCTATTCTATTTGGTATTAAAATGGTGACAAGTCATTATAGACTTGTGGGGGCAGAGTTTACCTGGGAAATCTCTGTACTTTCTGCTCAATTTTGCTGTAACCTAAAGCTGCTCTAAAAAAACGAAGTCTATTAAAAAACTGAATAACTTTACTTATAAATATAAATAAACTGCCTCTGTCCTTGGAATTTTAAATCATTGCTTTTAATGCAAAGAATAATATGGAGATAGAGGAGAAGCCTGGGGAATAATCTTGAGGATCTATAAAGAGAATATTGCTGGAGCCTTTGGATCACCAACCCCTGCCCCCCCCATCTCCACCCCCTCCCCGATGCCTCACCCACCACTCCTGCCACCATCCTGGGACCAAATACCTGCCTGGATTTATCTATAAAACAGGCCAATAAAAGATCTTTTTTTTTTTTTTTTCTAATGATACTAATTTAAGTTGCTTGCTGTCCCTTGAAAAGAGTTCTATACTTTAAAGAGTCCTAGTAGATTATTCTCAAAAACACAAATTCTCGTAAAAGCTAAGTAACGTAGCAATTGAAACTTAAGCTCACTGGTAGATGCGCTTTCGCTTCTCGTACTAACTCAGCGTTCGCTTCAGGTCCACCGTGTGAACAAGGGCAGACGTGGCTGTGCCGATGCTCAGCAGCGGAAGGAACCTTTCTTCAATGAGCTTGAAATGCCTAGAAAACAGGCGCTTGCAATAGTTACAATATTTATATTTATAATTAGAGTTTTCATTTCATGTAACTTGATCTATAAACTTTGCTCTAATGTAAATCGAAAATTCATTTAATTCCTTAGAAAATACACTCTCACCTTTTCCTCCAGCTGGCGCGCAGGTGGTGCTCGTGCGCACAGACTGCTGTGGGGTGGGGGCGGGAGCAGATTCAGTATCCAACCCAGCCCCGCACCTTCATCTCCAAAACAAAAAACCAAGCAGAGGGCAAGTGAGATGATGTCTTAACGGAATACACTGCAACGGGGACGACTAGGAGCATGGCTCTCCAGTGGCATTCCCACCTGGTGAGCACCACACGCTTCCCGGACGCCTCCATGCCCCGGGTGCGGGTGCTGGGATCCCAGGGAGACCTGCCCTCCTGTGTGCATGCATCCCGCCTCTTCACACTTTCTCCCAGGGATTCTAGGACTTTGGGGGATTCCCTTTCCCCCAGTAGGTTTGGGGCTCCCCAAGGATTTTTGGGTGTGTCCCCGAGTCTGATTTCATCCTAGCGCCCCTCTCACCACACACAGGGAACATGCCTTCAGCAGTTGAGCTACGTGCAAGACATCAAAGCGCACCCCCCCCCCCAGTGTCCCCTCTGCCTGACGCCAGCCAGCTCCAGCTGAGCCTGGAGAGCACCCCAGGAGAGTCGGACACTGGGGCTTATTCAGGCACGAATAAGGTGTGGTATGAACGCACACCGGGGGGCCCCATCCCCGGGTTCGGTAGGTTGGAAGTGGTTCCCAGAATGTGCATTCCCAACAAGTTCCCAGTGAAGCCCACGTGGCTGGTCAAGGACCAGACCTGGAAAAGTACCACAGCACAGGTTGCTAGTGCATCCCTTGGGAATGAGGATTCCAAGGTGAGGGCACGGGAAGGGGAAATAGGTTAGGAAGGAGACGCAGTAAAAGTAATGCTAACACTAGCTGACACTATTTACTCTAGTCCAGGCAGTACGTTAAGGGTTTAACCTTTATTTTCCCATTTAATCCCCAAATAATTAAATGAAGGAGGGATTAGCATCATTGCCATTTCACAGATGGAGACACTCACAGGGAGATGGAGAGCAGCTCGAGCAGGCGGTGGCTGGGGACGCTGCTTGCCTACAGGGCGCCCGCTGCTTGCTGGCACTCCCCAGCTCCCGTATCTGGGCTGGAAATCCCAGATTCTCAGTTTCCCAGTTGTGCCACATATCCTCCTGTGGGCCCTTTCAGATCCACTTTCCTTCTTTCTCTGCCTTGCCCTGGAAGGGCAGAGAAGCCCTACCTGTGTTCTTCCTGCTGGGGTCTGCTGAGGATGGGCCGTGCTGGAGACCCCAGCATGAGCGTGAGGCCAGAGCATCTGCTGACCCTTTTCCCTGGAGATCAGCCTGGTCGGGCTGTGCCTCTGCTCCTTGCTAGGTGGTCTCTCCTACATGATGCCCTCCTTTTGAGGTCCAGTTACTGCTCTGTCCCCTCATCCCTTTGGCCAAGTATGCTGATGCTCCAAAAGTACCAGCTGGTGGGGTACTGCCCTAGCCTTTGTGGGTCCCCACTCCCACACCTCAGAAACTAGTTCTCTGTAAATAAACTGTTCTGAGATTCTCCTAATTTGAGTGTGCCTCCTTCCTGTAAGGACCCTGATGGTTGCACGAGGCTCTCTTGCAGTTAGAGTTTGAGCATCTACCTGACTCTGTTCTATGAGATCTGATGGGAAGTCTGATGACAGCTCCTGGGAAAGTCCTCCCTGATAAAAGCAAGGAATAACACAAAATGCCTCTCTTCTTTGGCCAATTACCATGAGAGAACAAATCTAAATATCAAGTCAAAATACAAGGATGGCAGAACCAGGGAAGGAGCTTGGATACCTGACGACACCGGTCACCTCTGGAACTGCCTACCTCCGGGCTTCTTGCCTCCTATGGCTAAGGACAGAGAGAAGTTCTTCCTTTTGAATCACTGGCCCACATCAAGCTCTTTTGTCTGTGAAAGGCACAGTGCTGAACTTCATGGTGATACGTGTTGTTTGATTTCCAGTAGAAGGTTAAGGACATAGATTCCTCTAGCGCATTGCTTTTTTTAAAGTTTTTATTTAAATTCCAGTGTACTTAACATACAGTATTGTCTTAGTTTCAGATGTACAATAGACAGAGTCAACAATTCTATACACTCATGATAAGTGTGCTCTTTAGAGTGCATCACTTTTCACACCTGGGCTCTTAGCCACCCATGGCTGAACCTTAGTAGTCTTATCTGTAAAATGGGGACAAAACATGACTTTCTTGAAAGGGGCTCACCAGATGCTTTCACGAAAGTATAATCAGGGGCGCCTGGGTGGCTCGGTCAGTTGAGCGTCCAACTCTTAATTTCAGCTCAGGTCATGATCTCAGTCAGGGTCATGAGATCGAGCTGCCCATTGGGTTCCATGCTGAGCATGGAGCCTGCTTGAGATTTTCTCTTTCTCTCCCTCTGCCCCTCCTTTCCCCCCACTCGCAAATGCTCTCTCTCTCTAAAATAAATAAATTAATCTTAAAAAAAAGGTCTAATCAGCTCTGAGAATAATGACAAGTTTATGTTGCTCATTCCTCCTTCAGAATCTAGCAACAATTTACAAATTGGCAGTCCCCAAAGTAAAGATTCACTCAATTGGCATTCAACAACTAAACTGGACAAAAAGACTGATTTATTATGGTAAAAACTAGCACAACCATACATACCTTATAACCCTACTCAAGCAGGCACATGCCTTAGAAAAAAAACTAAGACCTTTTTTTTATTACAAATAAAACAATTTCAACTTTGTTTTAATTAAAGAAACAAAGTAGCACTAATAGTATACTTCTTGTATATTATTGACAGGTGAATAGATTCATGATTACTTAGAACCTTGAATCCAATTGTCTAAATTGCTCTTATCCAAATAGAAATCAATGCTTTGTATTTGGTGAATGCAACACAAGTTACCAACTGCACAGAGTTAAGATGAAAAACCCATAAAACAAATGGGTGTGATATAAATGGATAGTCAATAAGCTATTAAAAATAGTTACTGAATATTTACTACATGCCAGAAAATACACAGAGGGGGAAAAGAAAGAGCTAGTGAGTATATTTTAAGATGCTCAATCTTGTTAATAGGCAAAGAAATTAAAATATTTTTAAAAGCATGAGTAAGAATCTTAACAACTAAAAGCTCATTACTCTCTCCCACCCCCACTTTTATTTTTTTATTTGTTGTATTTAAGCCCAAGTTAGGGCAGCTACCCAAGATACACAATCTTCACAAAGAAGAGAGTGCTCCAGGAAAGGAACATTTGGTGTAGGATTATATACATTTTTTTTTTTAACATTAGTTACAAATCAAAACAAAGGACATTTCAGAAAGTGGCAGACCTTATCTTAAGCTTCTAGTATATGCAGGGCTGTATGACTTTAATCTTATGGAAACCAGGGAAGTTTCTTCCTTTTTCTTATCTTTTGTGTTCAGAATGCTTTTTGGTTGTTTTCTTTAACAAGCAGACCTATAATGTGTGCTTGGGGCAGAAATAGAGCCCACGCTTTGAGGTTTTGCCAAGTCATTCTGACCTCGGTAAACGTTAGAGAACAGCTTCCCTGGGAGCCCAGGAGCAGGGCCCACAGACATGAAAAGTTGAAAATTTCCTTTACCAACTACAAAGCTATAATCAAACAGTCAAATAGACACATAGACCAATGGAAAGAATCAAGATCCCAGAAATAAACACCCTCATACACAGTCAACTAATATTTGACAAGGCAGCCAAGAAGACTCAATGGAGAAAGGATAGTCTCTTCAATAAATGGTGTCAGGAAAATGGGTAACCACATGCAGATGAATGAGATTGGATCCTATCTTACAAAACTCACAAGAATTAGCTCAAAATTGTTTAAAGACTTAAAGAACCGATACCATAAAACTGGAAGAAAACAGGAAAAGCAACTTGACATTGGTCTTGGCAGAGATTTTTTGGATAAGACATCAAAAGCATAAGCCACAAAAGTAAAAATTAATAAGTGGGACTACATCAAACTAAGAAATTTCTGCACAGCAAAAGAAACCATCAACACAAAGAAAAGGCAACCTACTGAATGAGAGAAAATATCCATAAATCATATATCAGGTAAGGGTTGATATCCAAAACACATAAAGAACTCATTTAACTCAATAGCAAAATTACAAACAATCCAATTAAAAAATGGGCAGAGTTCTTTTTTTATTATGTTATGTTAATCACCATACATTACATCATTAGTTTTTGATGTAGTGTTCCATGATTCATTATTTGCGTATAACACCCAGTGCTCCATGCAGAACATGTCCTCTTTAATACCCATCACCAGGGCGCCTGGGTGGCTCATTTGGTTATGACTGCCTTCGGCTCAGGTCATGATCTCAGGGTCCTGGGATGGAGCCCCGCATCGGGCTCCCTGCTCAGCAGGAAGCCTGCTTCTCCCTCTGCCACTCCCCCTGCTTGTGTTCCCTCTCTTGCTGTCTCTCTCTCTGTCAAATAAGTAAATAAAATCTTAAAAAAAAAAAAATACCCATCACCAGGCTAACCCATCCTCCCACCCCCTCCCCTCCAGAACCCTCAGTTTGTTTTTCAGAGTCCATCGTCTCTCATGGTTCATCTCCCCCTCCGATTTCCCCCCCTTCATTCTTCCCCTCCTGCTATCTTCTTCTTCTTCTTTTTTTAACATATAATGTATTATTTCTTTCAGAGGTACAGATCTGTGATTCAACAGTCTTGCACAATTCACAGTGCTCACCATAGCACATACCCTCCCCAGTGTCTATCACCCAGCTGCCCTATCCCTCCCACCCCCCAACCACTCCAGCAACCCTCAGTTTGTTTCCTGAGATTAAGAATTCCTCATATCAGTGAGGTCATATGATACATGTCTTTCTCTGATTGACTTATTTCGCTCAGCATAACACTCTCCAGTTCCATCCACGTCGTTTAAAAAATGGGCAGAGTTCTGAATGCTTCAGCAAACATACGACTGCATCCTTATTTTTGAATTAGTGTTTTTGTTTTCTACACCATATGATTTCACTCATATGTGAAATCTAAGAAACAAAGCAAGCAAACGAAAAATCAGAAACAGACTCATAAATACAGAGAACAAACTGGTGGTTGCAAGAAGGAAAGGGGGTGTGGGTGGGCAAAATAGGTGAAGGGGGTTAAGAGGCACAAACTTTTCATTATAAAATAAATGAGTCACAGAGACGAAAAGTACAGCATAGGACATAGAGTCAATAATATTGTCATAACATTGTCTGGTGACTACACTTAACGTGGTGAGCATTGAGTAATATATAAAATTTTCCAATCACTGTTGCACACCTGAAACTAATATAACATTTTATGTCAACTATACTGCAAAAAATAAATAAATAATAAGTGTTGGCAAGGAAGTGGAAAAAAGGGAACACTTATGAACTGTTGATAGGAATGTAAATTGGTACACAAAACAGTATGGAGGTTCCTCAAAAAAATGAAACACTGAGGGCACTTGGCCGGCTCAGTTGGTGAAGCATGTGACTCTTGATCTTGGGATTGTGAGTTTGAGCCCCATGTTGGTTAAGAGATTATTTAAAAATTAAACCTTAAAAAATTAAACATTGAACTACCATATGATCCAGAAATTCCACTTCTGGGTATAAATCCAAAGAAATTAAAATTAGTACGTCAAACAGAAATCTGCACTCCCATGTTCATTGCAGCATTATTCAAAATAGCTAAGATATGGAAACAAACTGTCAGTCAACAAATGAATGGAATGAATGGATATATATATCACATCTTCTTATATATATGTATATTATATATATAATACATATAAAATAAATATATATATAAAATACACATTTTCTTTATATATTCCATTAATATATGTATATAATATACATATATAATATATATTTACATAATATATGATATATCATATATAAATACATATGTAAATAAATATATTTTATGTTTCATATATATGTATCCATTTATCCCAAGTGGACTATTACTTAGCTATGAGAAAGAAGGAAGTCCTGACATTTGCAACAACATGGATGGACCTTAAGGGCATTATGCTAAGTAAAACAAGTCAGGCAGAGAAAGACAAATACTTTATGATCTCACTTACATATGGAATCTAGAAAAGCTGAACCCATACAGAGAACAGAAAGATGGCTACCAGCGTGGGGTGGGGGATGGAGAAGGGGAGATGTTGGTCAAAGGGTACAAACTTCTAGTTATGAGTAAGCTCCGGGTATAATGTACAATATGATGCTTACAGTTAATACTGTATTATATACTTGAAAGTGGCTGCGAGTAAATCTGGCATGTGCTCACCACACAAGGATGGTGACCATGTGGCGTGCTAGAGGTCCTAGCTGACACCGTGGTGGTGATCGTGCATCATCCACAGGCTGTATACTTTGAAGTTACACAATGTTACATGTCAAATACATCTCTCAATAAAACTGGAAGAAGAAAAGAAGTCGAGTCGGTCTGCTTAGAGACAGAGCAACAGAAAGGTAAATGTCTGGGGTGCTGCATGACCCCAGAGGCCTCGGTTGGTCACAGTGTCAATGCCAAATGAACAAACGTTTTAGAATTTCTTTTAAAAAAGGAAGAGAGGTTTATTCGAGCCCAAGTGAGGACAGCTGCCGGGGATACACAATCTTCACAAAAAGTAGAGATCTCAGGAGAGGGAATGTGTTAACACAGGGTCCTACATGCGTTTTGTGACATCGAGACTTACAAATCATCATGAGGAAGGACATCCCAGAAAATTACAAACTTGTCTTATGCTTTTAGTATATGCAAAGTTGCAGGCTTGGGAGATATGGGAACTAAGGGAGATTTTTTACTCTTTCATTAGTTTGAAATGTTTCTTTTAGGTTATTTGCTGTATGTACACAGATGTACAATGTGTGTTCAGCGCAGAAACGAGCCCATGCTTTGAAGTTTGGTGAAACCATTCTGACCTTGGTAAACGTTAAAGAACAGCTTCCCTGGAAGCCCAGAGACAAGGCCCATGGACAGTACAGGTTGAAAATGTCCTTTATCAGTAGATGTGAGAAGACTTACATTAACTTGAGGAATGGTCAGCTGCTCAAACATGAGACATACAGACTGGCAGCAAAGGCAGTTCAGAAGCATCAGGAGGCAGAATTCTGGATTAGAGGGAAGAGAGAGTGTTCTTGCAAACCACTCTCAAGTCAGAATCCAAAAAGCTTCCGAGTGTGCAGAGAGCAGCACAGAGACAGTGCAGCCTAGCAGGTGGAGAAACACGGGGACATGATAGGACCACTCCTAAGCCAACACCTGGAAGAAAGAGGTTTCACGTGACCCTGCCTTTAAACTCAACCTGTTCTGTTTCTCGTGGCTTCACCTCCGTACTTACAAAGAAAATCATAACTCACAGGCATAAACTCTCAGCTTCCAAATGTGTTGCCTGTAGGCTCACTTGAACCTGTGCCCACCTCCAGCTGCTCTCCTGCACACACGGGCATGGGAGCCCTGTCCTCTTCTCACTCATTCCCCCTCCCTTGTTCCTGACCCTCAGGGCTCTAGGGCTCTGGGTTCTAGTCCTGTTTGCCTCCTCTTCCCTCTAGAGACCCTCCTTGGTGATTTCCCTCCTCCTCCTATTTCTACTTCCACCCGCTGCTGCTGACTCCCAAATGTCTGTCTCTTCCTAGCACCTGGTCCACAGACTCAACTCCACCCAACACCTCCCTATGGATGTAATTCCCTAGAGACATTAAGCTTTGGAATATCCCAAAATGAACTAATCTTTACCCTCAAAATCTACTCCTCTTCTGTGTTCCCTATTTTACTGAATGACTGCACCATCTGAGTTGTCATCCAAGCCAGAAACCAGGGAGTCGGCCTGGACTCCTGCATCCCTTATTATCTTCATCCAGCCCCTCACACTGACTTAGACCCCCTTGCATTTGGTCCTTCTTGCCTCCTTACTGCCTCCCCTGCAGCTAAAACTCACATCGCCTCCAGCCCAGACTCCCATAGTAGTCTCCTAGTTGGTATCCTTCTCTCCGGTCCTACCTCCTACAATACTTAATTTTTTTAACAATGATGTTAGAGTGATCTTTCTAAATATAAAATGTGATCCTTTATTGCTTAAAGACTTTCAATGAGCTACCTTATTTGACTCCATCCTTTCATTTTCCAGCACCACCAGCCGCCAGGGTCTGAAGACACATACATACACACACACACACACACACACACACCAATGCCACCTTCATCATCACCATCACTATCACCACCATCATCATGATCACCATCACCACCACCAACACCATCACCACCATCACTACCATCACCATCACCACCACCACCATCATCACTGCCATGACCACCATCATCCCCATCACCATCACCATCATCACTGCCATGACCATCATCACCATCACTACCACCATCACCATCACCACCAGCACCATTACCACCACCATCATGACTACCACCATCATCATCATGATCACCACCACCATCACCACCAATCTCTGCACCAATGCCAGTCTACTTGCTCTTTCACTCACATGGTTCCCTCTACCTTGAATCACCACTCCCCTCATGGGAACTTAATGGTCAATAACTCACAAAGTTTATTTGGCCTTTCTGTCCCTTCTCCCCCATGGATAGTACTGAGTTCTGTGAGCTCATCTTTGTACTTTCCTTATACCATTTACAAATACTTACACCATAGCCTCATGATAAATTATTGCATTCATTACTTCTTAAAATATATTTAAATTGGAATTTAAATTTAAAATTAAAATTAAAAAATTTTAAATAAGCAATTTCCTAATCTATAAAATAATAACTGTAACCTACCATATAGGATCACATGGGAACTAAATGAATATAGGTTAAGTGTATAGAATAGTGTCTAGTATATGATAAGTGTTTAACAAGTGTTAGCATAATACTTATAGAACTTTATAGAAAATAATATAACTAATACTTATGAATCCACTATCTATATTAAACATACATTAAGGTTTCAGAATATTTGCTTCATATTTTTTCAAAGAAATAAAACACTATACATACTACTAAAATATTAAAGCCACCTTGAGCCTTCTCTTTTCCCCCTCCTCTTTTATTTATATTAATACTACCATGTATGTACTCTACTGAAACTTACTTTTTTCACCCAACATTGTTTTTGATATTTACTCATGTTGATGTGTTTAGGTCTATTTCTTTTATCTGCTTTATAGTGTTCCATTTAAAGACGACAACCAGGACCATTACTACCCTACTCAGAAACCATGACGCTTTTTCTATTTTCTAATATCAGAGTTAATTGGTGAACATCAGTAGATAAAATATTTAGATAGATAGATGGATAGATAGATAGATAATAGACAGATAGACAGGACAAGATAGAGAACAAGAGAAAATGAGAAAGAGAAATCTCCTTAGGTACATGTACATGAGTTTCTTTAGGGTAAACAGGGTAAATCAATATAGACTAGGTTATGGTGCAATAACAAGTTAACCCTAATATCCACTGGCCTGATCTGACAAAGTTTATGTCTTACTCGTGTTCTATATCCAAAATGGTGGGCTCTGCTTAAGAACTAGGTACACAGAAGATTCAGGGTCCCAGTAGCCTCACTACCTGGAAGGAATACACTACCTGAATACCTGGAAGGAAGCCTCACTACCTGGAAGTCTTTACAACTTCTACAGTAGAAATATCTCTTTCACGGTCCACATTCTGATTAACAAATCTCTTCGCTTACTTATTTCTTTGCATAAAACACAGTGCCATCCTCTCCAAGGGAGACAAATCCCACCCAGTCACTACAACCAGCTCAAAGTCCAAGATCCCTAAAGGATACACAGCGCTTTCTCCATCTGTTGTGAACCACGATAATTGCAATAAATTTACAAATAGATATGCATAAAAGGGTGAGGACACACACACAACAGTCCATGGTCTGTAGCATTTCTGAAGCCCTACAGAGAAGACCTTGTAAGGGTCCCCTACCAAGGAGCAGGGTGAAGTCTGACTGCACTGGGACGGAGCTCTCGTTCATTGTCCTTGTCACTGGTTTGGCCCTCCTTTGTCCTCCTTGGGCACATCCAAAGTGGGCTTTGGGGAATATGTTCTCTTGGGGGATATACAGTTTCCTCAGCTTCCTTCCTGTTCCTCTTCAGGGATGTTCAGGGGACTCAGGGCTGTTAAAGCCTTTTGAGCAGCAATGGACTTAACTTACCTTGGGTTTCTGATTGCCTGTAATAGTCAAACTCCCTCAAAAACTCAGTGCACCTCCAATCCATTTGCTTCCATTCAGTTCCATGTGCCCATGGTTTGCTTAGTGTTGCTCTCAGATCTCTTTCCTTCCTCCTCCTCATGGCTCATCCCTAATTGTCCATTCAGACAGGAGGCTATGGGCTTTGGTAAAAAGGCCATACCGATAATGTAGTCTTTACTTTCAGACATATAATCTGGTTGTAGATTTTAATCTCATCTCTTGAATCTGTAAACTGAAATCAGTCAGCTTTTTCCACACTGAGAAATCACATTTCTGATTCTCTGTATTCCCTTTTAATTCTTTTTACAAATAAGTTGATCTTTCCAGAGTTCACCCTTCTTGTCATGTGTTATCACAACTATCCCGCACTGGCTCAAACAAGTTCCATGGCCGTCATGGCCAGCAGGGCTGCAAGATTCTGGGAACGCACAGGTATTTGGTGAGCTTGTTGTCAAGTTACATCCGAAACAGTTCGTGTCAATTTACACTTGCTCTGGCAGTGGGTAAGAGTGTGCTTACCCACATCCTTGTATGCCTTTAGTTTTATCAGGCTTTCTTTTTTGTTGTTGGTATTCTTTTCACAAGTCTGTACAACAAGCTATCAACTCCTTGAGGATTGGGGCCATGTCTCCATTCCATACTTCCAGCAACTAGTGACTGTCTGAAATGTACCTGAATGTGGATCTAATGAATGTTGAATACATGAATGAGTGGTAGGATTACTTATATTGCTTTTAAATGAAAAATTTATCAGTCCAAAGAATTCACATAACAAAGTGCCTGCTACAAGAGTTTGATCTTGACAAGTTTTGATTACAACCGATGTCATATCTCTTCAAAAACAGTGCTTTTGTGACAGCCAGAATAAAGACCAAACAACAAAAGGACCTTCCAGTCCCCATCCCCCTCCCCAGCAAATCCACTCAGTCCTTAATGTCTAAAGTCCTCTTAAACAAAACAGCACACCCTTCTGGCTCTATATCCAGCCTCCTCTACTTTCTAATTGGATCAGCCCTGAATCTTGCCTCTTGAGTGAATGGCTGTCCCTTGCTTGGCAAGCAAGTAAATTCAGCTTTGATTGTTGGTCTGTTTCTTCTTACTTCTAATGGTCTTTATGTCACTGACGATGTATAAATGTGTTTCCCTATATCTTGACCAGTGATATATATAAATGACACAGCATAATGCAGTGGAAAAAGTTTAGGAATTGAGCAAACTAAATCTGGGATTGGATTCCTGCTCTATTTTTCACAGTGTAGTTTAAACAAATCAATTCACCCCTTTACATTTTCATTCTCTCCCCCATATAATGGGAAATAATGGTGCCTACTTAATAAGATTCTAGTGAACATAAATAACCAAGAGAAGGCAACTTGAACATAGAGAATTCAACAAACATTAATAAAGCCCAATTTATTTCTATATATGGTGAACATTTGCAGTTTCAGCTGCAACCATTTTATCTCTAAAAGCAGAATGAATCATTCCCCAGAGAGTGCTATTGAATTTAAACAGAGCTGTGATGAACACACCACCCTGACATTGGGCCCCTGGTCCATAGGAAGCAAACCCTGCTGATCTCTCTCTCTCTCTCCCTGACCTCAAACTGTACTCTCCCAGGTTAGGATCAAATCCCTCGTGTACTTCACCCTTACCTTTGATCCTTACCACAGCCCCGTATATGGATGTCCAAAGAAACTGGACTTGTATTTACTCTAAGTGCTCAGACCAGATTATAGGCAAAGTGGGCATTAAAAAATCCAAGTTACAATGTTGTCATGAAGATCACAATCTGTCAAGACACATGTGTTGCAAAGCACCAGGCCAGAGCTATAACGTTTCAGAGCACTGCATCACTTACAATCAGTAAAGATTATTTAGTTATGTGAATGTTAATTCTATGATTACTACATTTTATTAAATGTTTATATATAAACTTGCATTGGCAAATAAGAAACATATTTGATCTGTATTGTAGCAGTGCTGAATTTCTTATTCCTATCAAATAACTGAAAGTATTTTTCCTTGGAGAAAATTATGGAAGGAAAGCAGAAAATACCCTAAGAACTACTATTGTTATGAATACGTATACAAAAGTAAAACTAATCACATGCATACATGTATTTATTCCAATATCTTGAGTAGGATATATATACTACGTTAACTTTATTAGAGATTAAAACTGACAAAATGAGATGTATCTTCATTAATTTATACATCTGCAAACATTCGTGCTATGCACATGATGGCTGTGAATTTTCATAGGTCATTTTCCAATCACTTGAGTTATGGTCTGTTTCCTTTAAGTTTACAAATTCTTTAATAAAATCCCAAAGGTTCCTTAAACACAACAAATGAACACAATAGATTAGACAAAAGTGCCTTAAGCATAAGAGAAAATTTTAAAACAAGCATTTATTTTAGGACATATTTACTCAAAAACACAAAGTGAGACTTTGTAATCTTCCACTTCCATTTTAAAGGATTTTTGTAGCATGTTGGCCTTGAATGTAGCAAAGATTCTCCCTGTATATGGGCACAATCCCCTGGAGTATTTTCCAGACCAAGTATAGTGTGGCAGCAGAGGTAGATTTACTTTGAAGATAATGATGTTTAAACTTTAGGTCCATTCACTCTCATTGCCAAAACTATGGAAGAAGCCTTCCCAATTTTGTATTTGTAATTCTATATTCTTTTCTTTGAGGACACCCAACATAATATAATCCACCTGTGTGGTTCACTCAGCAACCATTCTAACACCTTTCTCCCATGACTTTCTCTACCATGTGAGCTGGGAAGTAGAGTGCGCTATTTCCTTGACTCCTTTGTGGCTAAGGATGGTCTTGGGACATGGTGCTTGGCAATGAGATATGGGTGTCCCTGGAAGCGCTTTGCCTTCTAAATAAAACAGAAAAACCTCCTGATGAGAAGCTCTTTGCCTTTTGTCCTCCCCTTCCCCCATTATTCCTCTATGGGATGCGGACCCATGCCTGAAGATAGCCATACTGAGGCCTCCAGGAGGAAAACCATACTAAAGGAAAACAGAGAAGAAAGATAGAAGAACATTGGTTCCTTGATATTATTATTGAACCAAGGCCACCTACAACTAAATGTCTTTTTACTGTTGTTACAAGTTAGCACTTTCCATACTTAAACCAGCAATGGTTTTCTGTAGCTCCCAGCCTTATCAAATCCTAAAATTTGAACTGTAGTACCAATTCTAAGAAAATTAACTATATAAAGCTAAATTTATGTAACTGATAATATAAATCAGCCATTTCATTTTTAAATTAAAATTATCAGAGTAATACATGTACAGGGTTCTTCAAAAATTTAGTATCACTAAAGCCATATAATTTGAGAAAAGAAAGCCACCACAGTCACCTGCCTCCCCACCTTGCTGATCCCTGCCCGTGAGAATTTACCCTCAATTCTTCAGTTCTTTCCAAAGAATTTATTTCTACATTGCTAAGTAATATATAGTGATTGAGATTTAAATCTTGGGCTCAGCATTGTTGAGCACAGGAAAGGATGTAACATGTATATTTAAAGTTAACACTCTTGTGAATATAAACATTTCAGAAGCACGGTCTTGTCTAATGCAGATTTGAGTGGACGGTTTTGAGAATAGCATGAGATTGTCCCACTTTTTTATCATGTCATCAATACTTACTGCTGCTCTTCCTCACTCATATTATTATTCTCCATGGTCTGCTTCACCTGGTTTTCAATAACCTACCAAGAATCAAAATCCTCTGGTCATGTATAATGGCATGATACTGATCTTATATGATAATAAGATTGAGTCTAAATGGAATACTACTTCTAGAATCAGGTATAACATACTAATGTATACTGTATATAATACAGAGGCATATACATATCTAATTGAAACAGAATTACAATCTGTTAAGCAGCAAATTGTTAGTATGTATTCTGGAAGGGTATCCTGAAAGTCATTAGAGGAACCAGTTCATTGTATCTCTTGTTACCAAATAAACTCATTACAACTCATTGTTACATGTGCAAGGGTTACAGAAATGGTCAATTCTGCTTGGCATATTCGACTTTAAAAAAGGATGTTTATTTTTTTCATTAATACATTAGCTTACACCTGTCCAGTTTTAAGCTAATATCTGCATAGTGAGATATTCTCAGCATTACAGAAAGTTATCATTTAGAAAGATAATGCATATATTCTTATTTTGCTTAGGACATGGTACAAGAAGCACACATCACTAAAGGAAATATTTCTATTGAAAAACATTGATTCACAAAAACTTACATGTATTTTCTTCTTTAAAATTCTATTTGCTGTTTCCAATTTTATAGCTTCAGTCTGAAGAAGAAATGGTTTTTAAAGTAAGATACTTGGTTAAGAATATTTGTTAAGTGCTTTTCCCCATTTATGGAACAAAAAGTATTATGTAAATGATGCTATTCTGATTTCAAAAGTACCCAACAGCACACCATTTAAAAACACGAATAAACACAGCATTGAAGGACATATGGTAAAGACAGAAAGATCCTAGCCTTCTAGGTCAAAAACTAGAGGAGATAAGGGTTGATATTAGAAAAACCTAGAGAGAGGGCAGAAAAAACGGTGGAGGAGTAGGGGTCCCTATTCCAACCAGTCCCTGGAATTGAGCTGGATATCTATCAGACCACTCTGAACACCCATGAAATCAGCCTGAGATGTAAGAAGATAGATCTGGATCTCTACAAACAGAATATCTCATGTGGTTGATTTCGAGGTACAAAGTGGGGAGCCGTGATTCCATGGGCAGATATCAGAGGATAAATGGAAGGGGGAGGGAGCCGAGCTGTCAGGATCCTACACCACCGGTGAGCGACAGCCTCCCACGCTGGGGACTGGGCACAGACTCGCAGACTGGTAGCGATGGGGAAAGGACTTTAGGGCAGCCCCCTGGATGGAAACCCGGAGTGGGGCCATGTGTGTGAACTGGGGGTGGCTGGCGGTTTTAGAAGCACAAAGGGCAGAGGCGAGCCCTGTCCTGGAGGTGAGGACTGGGAGTGCTGCTGAGGGGCACACAACCCAGGACGCTGCAGTTCATAGCAGCACAGACAGAAACGGAGAATAGTGTGGCCTGGAGAGCTCACTGAAGAACAGACTGCGATCTCTGCTCTGAGGCAGAGGGTTGAAAATGGTCTCTTCTGCTCTGACTCTCAGAAGAGACATGGAAAGCCGCCAGGGAAAGCCACCAGAGAACAAAAGCCCCCAAAACCGGTTTTCACTGAGCCCATCCCCCACCATAGGGGGCAGGGCAACTCTGCCCAAACAGGATTGCCTGAGTAAGGGCACGGCAGGCCCCTCCCCCAGAAGATAGGCTAGGAAAACAAGAGGCCAGCAACCCTAAGGTCCCTATAAAACAGGTGCATCTTGCTTGGGCTGTGGTCAATAATTTGGACTCTATACATTCCCTCAACCATCCCTCAACAGAATGACTAGGAGGAGGAACTCCCAAAATAGGAAAGACTCAGAGATTATGACTTATGCTGCAGATTTACAAATGGATGCAGATATAACTAAGATGTCAGAGATGGCATTCAGGCTAGCAATTGTAAAGACAATGGCTAGAGTGGAGAAATCAATTAATGGCAACATAGAGTCTCTAAGGGCAAAAATGAAAGCTGAATTGGAAGAACTTAAAAATGCTATCAATGAGATCCAATCTAATCTAGATAATCTAACAGCTAGGGTAAGTGAGCCAGAAGAACGAATTAGTGACCTCAAAGACCAATAAATAGACAAAAAGGGAAAAGAGGAGGCCAGGGAAAACAACTCAGAATCCATGAAAATAGAATTAGAGAAATAAGTGACACCATGAAACATTCCAATGTCAGAATTATTGGAATCCCTGAGAGGGTGGAGAGAGAGAGAGGACTAGAAGATATATTTGAGCAAATCGTAGCTGAGAACTTCCCTAATGTGGGGAATGAAACAAACATTCGTGTCCTAGAGGCAGAGAGGACACCTCCCAAGATCAAGGAAAACAGGCCAACACCCCAGCATGTAATAGTAAAACTCGCAAATCTTAGAACCAAGGAAACCATCTCAAGGGCAGTTAGGGGGAAGAGATTCCTTACATACAGAGGAAGGAACATCAGAATAACATCAGACCTATCCACAGAGACCTGGCAAGCCAGAAAGGCCTGGCAAGCCATATTCAGGGTACTAAATGAGAAGAACATGCAGCCAAGAATACTTTATCCAGCAAGGCTGTCATTTAGAATGGATGGAGAGATGCAGAGCTTCCAAGACCAGCAGAACATGAAAGAATATGTGACCACTAAGCTGGCCCTGCAAGAAATATTAAGGGGGGTTCTATAAAAGGAGAAAGACCCCAAGAGTGATCTACAACAGAAATTTACAGGGACAATCTATAAAAACAACGTCTTCACAGGCAACATGATGACAATAAATTCATATCTTTCAATAATCACTCTCAACATGAACGGCCTAAATGCTCCCATAAAACGGCACAGGGTTGCAGATTGGATAAAAAGACAGGACCCATCCATATGCTGTCTACAATAGACTCATTTTGAACCTAAAGATACATCCAGACTGAAAGTGAAGGGATGGAGATCCATCTTCCATGCCAACAGACCTCAAAAGAAAGCTGGGGTAGCAATTCTTATATCAGACAAATTAGATTTTAAACTAAAGACTGTAGTTAGAGACACAGAAGGACACTATATCATTCTTACAGGGTCTATCCAACAAGAAGATCTAACAATTGTAAATATCTATGCCCCCAACATGGGAGCAGCCATCTACATAAGCCAACTGTTAACCAAAATAAAGAGGCATATTGATAACAATAAGTCAATTGTAAGCGACCTCAATACTCCATTCTCAGCAATAGACAGATCATCTAAGCAGAAAATCAACAAAGAAACAAGAGCTTTGAATGACACACTGGGCCAGATGGACCTCATATACATACAGAACATTCCACCCTAAAACAACAGAATATTCATTCTTCTCAAGCGCACATGGAACTTTCTCCAGAATAGACCACATACTGGGTCACAAATCAGGTCTCAACCAATACCAAAAGATTGAGATTATTTCCTGCATATTCTCAGGCCATAATGCTTTAAAACTGAACTCAACCACAAGAAAAAATTTGGCAGAAATTCAAACACTTGGAAGCTAAAGACCACTCTGCTCAAGAATGTTTGGGTCAACCAGGAAATCAAAGAAGAACTTAAACAATTCATGGAAACCAATCAGAACGAAAACACATCAGTCCAAAACCTATGGAATACTGCAAAGGCGGTCCTAAGGGGGAAATACATAGCCATCCAAGCCTCACTCAAAAAAAAAGAAAAATCCCGAATTCACCAACTAACTCTATACCTTAAAGAACTAGAGAAAAAGTAACAAACGACGCCTAAGCCACGCATTAGAAGAGAAATAATTAAGATTAGAGCAGAGATCAATGAATTAGAAACCAGAAACACAGTGGATCAGATCAATGAAACTGGAAGCTGGTTCTTTGAAAGAATTAATAAGATCAATAAACCACTGGCCAGACTTATCCAAAAGAAAAGAGAAAGGACCCAAATTAATAAAATTATGAATGAAAGGGGAGAGATCATGACTAACACCAAGGAAACAGAAACAATTATTAGAAACTATTATCAACAACTATATGCCAATAAACTGAGCAACCTGGATGAAATGGATGCCTTCCTGGAAACCTATAAACTCCCAAGACTGAAACAGAAAGAAATTGACAACCTGAATAGGCCAATAACCAGTAACGAGATTGAAGCAGTGATCAAAAACCTCCCAAAAAACAAGAGTCCAGGGCCTGATGGATTCCCTGGGGAATTCTACCAAACATTCAAAGAAGAAATAATATCTATTCTCCTGAAGTTATTTCAAAAAATAGAAACAGAAGGAAAGCTTCCAGACTCATTCTATGAGGCCAGCATTACCTTAATCCCCAAACCAGGCAAAGACCCCACCAAAAAGGACAATTTCAGACCAATATCCCTGATGAATATGTATTCCAAAATCCTCAACAAAATCCTAGCTACTAGGATCCAACAATACATTAAAAGGATCATCCACCACGACCAAGTGGAATTTATCCCCGGGATGCAAGGGTGGTTCAACATTCACAAATCAATCAATGTGATAGAACACATTAATAAGAGGAGGGAGAAGAACCATATGGTCCTCTCAATTGATGCAGAAAAAGCATTTGACAAAATACAACATCCTTTCCTGATTAAAACTCTTCAGAGTATAGGGATAGAGGGAACATTCCTCAAGTTCATAAAATCCATCTATGAAAAACCCACAGCAAATATCATCCTCAATGGGGAAAAGCTGAGAGCCTTTTCCTTAAGATCAGGAACACGTCAAGGATGCCCACTCTCACCACTATTGTTCAGCATAGTACTAGAAGTCCTAGCAACAGCAATCAGACAACAAAAAGAAATAAAAAGTATTCAAATCGGCAAAGAAAAAGTCAAACTCTCTCTTTTCACAGATGACATGATACTTTATGTGGAAAACCCAAAAGACTCCACCCCCAAATTACTAGAACTCATACAGCAATTCAGTAATGTGGCAGGATACAAAATCAATACACAGAATTCAGTTGCTTTCTTAAACACTCACAACGCAACTGTAGAAAGAGAAATTAGAGAAAAAATTCCATTTACAATAGCACCAAAAACCATAAGATACCTCAGAATAAACCTAACCAAAGAGATAAAGGATCTATACTCTAGGAACTACAGAACACTCATGAAAGAAATTGAAGAAGACACAAAAAGATGGAAAAACATTCCATGCTCATGGATTGGAAGAATAAATATTGTTAAAATGTCTATGCTACACAGAGCAATCTATATCTTCAATGCCATCCCTATCAAAATTCCAATGACATTTTCAAAGTGCTGGAACAAACAATCCTAAAGTTTGTATGGAATCAGAAAAGACCCCGAATCAAGCCAAGGAAATGTTGAAAAAGAAAAACAAAGTTGGGGGCATCACATTGCCTGATTTCAAGCTATATTACAAAGCAGTGATCACTAAGACAGCATGGTACTGGCACAAAAACAGACACAGACCAATGGAACAGAATAGAGAGCCCAGATATGGACCCTCAACTCTATGGTCAAATAATCTTCGACAAAGCAGGAAAAAATATGCAATGGAAAAAAGACAGTCTCTTCAATAAATGGTGCTGGGAAAACTGGACAGCCACATGCAGAAGAATGAAACTTGACCATTCTCTAATACCATACACAAAGATAAACTCAAAATGGATGAGAGACCTCAAAGTGAGACAGGAATCCATCAAAATCCTAGAGGAGAACATAAGCAGTAACCTCTTTGACATCAGCCACAGCAACTTCTTTCAAGATACATCTCCAAAGGCTACTGAAACAAAAGCAAAAATAACTTTTGGGTCTTCATCAAGATAAAAAGGTTCTGCATAGCAAAGGAAACAGTCAACAAAACAAAGAGGCAACCCACAGAATGGGAGAAGATATTTGCAAATGACACTACAGACAAAGCGCTGATTTCCAAGATCTATAAAGAACTTCTCAAACTCAATACCCAAAACACAAATAATCAAGTCAAAAAATGGGCAGAAGACATGAACAGACACTTCTCCAAAGAAGACATACAAATGGCTAACAGACACATGAAAAAATGTTCATCATCATTAGCCATCAGGGAAATTCAAATCAAAACCACATTGAGATACCACCTTACACCAGTTAGAATGGAAAAATTGACAAGGCAAGAAATAACAAATGTTGGAGAGGTTGTGGAGAAAGGGGAACCCTCTTACACTGTTGGTGGGAATGCAAGTTGGTACAGCCACTTTGGAAAACAGTGTGGAGGTGCCTCAAAAATTTAAAAATAGAGCTACCTTATGACCCAGCAATTGCACTACTGGGTATTTACCCCAAAGACACAGATGTAGTGAAAAGAAGGGCCATATGCACCCCAGTGTTCATAGCAGCAATGTCCACAGAGGCCAAACTGTGGAAAGAGCCGAGATGCCCTTCAACAGATGAATGGATAAAGATGTGGTCCATATATACAATGGGATATTACTCAGCCATCAGAAAGGATGAATACCCAACTTTTACATCAACATGGATGGGACTGGAGGAGATTATGCTAAGTGAAATAAGTCAAGCAGAGAAAGTCAATTATCATATGGTTTCACTTATTTGTGGAACATAAGGAATAGCATGGAGGACATTAGGAGAAGGAAGGGAAAAATGAAGGGGGGGAAATCAGAGGGAGAGACGAACCATGAAAGACTATGTACTCTGAGAAACAAACTGAGGGTTTTAGAGGGGAGGGGAGTAGGGGGATGGGTTAGCCCGGTGATGGGTATTAAGGAGGGCACATACTGCATGGAGCACTGGGTGTTAAATGAAAACAATGAATCGTGGATCACCACATCAAAAACTAATGATGTATTGTATGGTGACTAACATAACATAATAAAATTAAAAAAAAAAAGAAAAGCCTAGAGAATTTTAGGGAAATTCTAGAGCAGTTCCTCAATTTTCATAATTGATAACAGAATTCGTTAAGGTGGCTGGATACAATATAAAATACAAATTTTGGGGCACCTAGGTGGCTCAGTCAATTAAGTGTCCATCTCTTGATTTTGGTTCAGGTCATGATCTCAGAATCATGGGATGGAGCCCCACGTCAGGCCCCCTGCTCAGCATGGAGTCTGCTTCTCCCTCTCCCTCTGCCACTCACCCCTGCTTGTGCACTCTCGCTCTCTCTCTCGTGCTCTCTTTCAAATAAATAAATAAAATCTTAAAATTTTAAATAAATAAATAAATAAGAACAGACTGTAAACAAAAAACACAGAAGGAAATCTTACATATTATTTTATTTTATTTATTTTTTTTTTTTAAAGATTTTTATTTATTTATTTGAGAGAGAGAATGAGATAGAGAGAGCATGAGAGGGGGGAGGGTCAGAGGGAGAAGCAGACTCCCCGCTGAGCAGGGAGCCCGACGCGGGACTCGATCCCGAGACTCCAGGATCAGGACCTGAGCCGAAGGCAGTCACTTAACCAACTGAGCCACCCAGGCGCCCCTTACATATTATTTTAAAAGAGAGAGTCAAAACAAGCTTATACCACCACCACCTTCCTGTACACTGTATACTTCTGCTTTAAAAAAAAAAAAAAAAAGATTTAAAAAAGATAGTGCTGGGAAAATACATGTAAGTATATAACCATGAGAAAAAGAATAATCACACATCACTTACAAACTCTATAACTAAATGGTAACACTGAGTCAGATTCTACACAAATAAAAAATTATGTTACAATATATAAAAAGTAGGGCAGCATAACATTTCAAAACATAGATTACAATCTATATTATACTGTTCATCAAAAAATTGGTTAGTAATAATTGTTAAAGACTACTTTTAATGTAGCAGACTCTTCTTTCAATGGTAGTAACTAATTTGTATCTTCTAACATAATTGTACAACTCACTGAAAATCTAACTATGGAGTTTCAATGTGACACAATGAAAATAATAACGTCTTTGGAGCCCCAAAAGAATTAAGCTTGAATCCTGTAAACTATGTCATATAGGTCAGGTTACTTAAATCCTCTGAGCTTCAGTTCAAGCTAATTAGTACATATTGGATACTAAACGTTGGCTGTCATTATTTTTATGACAAGCATTTTCTATACAAAATTGTTAAACTGTGAGAGACATCAACTGACCTGAAGGAGATCCAATTTGAACCTTAACAGAACTCTACAGAATTTTTATCACCTTTATTTTTGTTGTTTTAGCTAGATCTCTTAATTATTCTAACCATTTGCCACAAGTGTTTTATAATGAAAATATATTTGGACCAATTTTTCCATTATTGCTTACCCATTTGCAAAATGAAATTGCTTCATGTGTTTGCCAACATCTTCAAGCAAAAGAACAATGTAAACATTCAAATAAATAAATTACATACCTCTATGCTTTTAATCCTATTTTCAGTGATATGCAAAATTCCAGTATGAATCAAAGTTGTTTTAATTTCTCTTTCAAGAGCTTGAATTTCATCCCATTTATTAAGTATTTCACACCTCTTCTTTTCAACCTTCTCAATAAGAGTAAGGTGATCTTCATTCATTACATCTTTCTTAGATAATTCTGCAAATATTTTTAAAAGCCAAGTATTACTGTTTAATATGTCATCTCTTATTAATAGTATTATGCATTACTAACTGTATTATGTATGTTATATATAGCTATAAAATATAATGTAACTCAAGCTCCAAGCACATCAATAAAAATTATCTGATCCAAGAATTGGGATATTCCTCCCCTAATTTATTGAGTGCCCAATTTGAGCACCTAACGTAGTGTGGGGAAGGTGCAAGGATGACTTTGCAGGAGAAGTGTGATGAACTTGAGACCCAAAGGATGAAAAGGAGTTAGACAAGAGAAAGGGGGTAAAGAAGGGGCAGAAGAGCAGAACTTGGCACATTTTGGTAAAAAGAAAGTTATATGGTAGGGTGGGAACATTGAGGGCCAGGGAGTGACATCAATGAATACTAGAAAGGAAGCAGGGGGGAGAACTGAAAAGGTCTTATAACATATGTTAGGAAATCAGTCAATGCTGTTGAAGGCTTTTAAGCTGGGATCAACACACACAATGGTCACTCTGTCTGCAGGACCAAAAGTGGATGAGAAAGGGTGAAGCTGGAACAGGATGACCAGTCAGAAAGCTACTACACTCATTCAAACAAGATCAGATCAAGATAGTAGCTGTGGCATAAAAAGAAGTGAAGACATACAAAAATGATTTAGGGAATGGAAACAAGGAGGGCTTGGTAACTGACTGGATCTGGATGGAGAGGACAGGTAGGTATCAAAATAATCCCTAGGTTTCAGCTTTGCTACAGCTAGGAACAGATGCAGTAGGAAGGAAGGGAGTTCAATGCAGCAGAGAGGTAAGACAGCTGGGTTCGAATCCCACCTGAGCCACTAACTACAAGCTGTGTAAAGTGATTGATAGGGCGGAGAGGGAAAGATTTCTTCTGCAGGCTTTCTGACTTGACTTCCATGTGTTTGGTGATGCCATTCATTGAAACAGAGAGTTTAATCTTGGACGTGTTGAGCTGAGGCACCTATGGGATACTCAAGTGGCCTTATCCAGTAGGCAATTGGATATAGGGATCTCAAGCCTAAAAAAGAGATTTGGGCAGGAAAGAGATTTGGAATTAAATATGTGTGCATTGAACCAAAGACATGCTGGGCTCCAACAAACATCAATATTTAAGGATTCAGAAAGGAGATGGAGATATTGAGAGTAACTCACTGCTGAAGGAACTTGATCATCAAACAGCACAGTTAAGTTCTGACTACTAGTGGTAAGAATTTTTTGAGAAAGAAAAACTAATCCTTTTTGATACGAAAAAAAACAACTAAAAAGAGTGATAATACTTACCCGTACATAGTAAACAACACAGAAACAATTGCCATCATTCAAACTTGCCAAATTTGGAAGAAGGGAAAACTTTGAAGATGAGTTTTGAAATTTGGGGGAACTAGCTAAGTAGATACACAATGAACTAGCCAAGGAGGCAGAAACAGCCAGAGTTAAGCTTCTGCACAAACAGGAACTATGATCTGAAGTCTGATCCCCACCTTAACCTAAGCTGAAGGTTTTAACCTACAATTAACTGGGGGCACAGAAGCCAAAAGGAGTATAAGGACACTCCAATGACCCCACTGTTGTTACCCCTTTTCTACCTAAAAAGGAAGACTGAGGGGCACCTGGATGGCTCAGCCAGTTAAGTGTCTGCCTTTGGCTCAGGTCATGATCCCAGGGTCCTGGGATTGAGCCCCATATTGGGCTCCCTGCTCAGTGGGGAGTCTGCTTCTCCTTCTCCCTCTCCTCCCACTCATGCTAACGCTCTCTCTCTCTCTCTCTCAAATAAATAAATAAATAAATAAATAAATAAATAAATAAATAAATAAATAAAATCTTTAAAAAAGAGAGAGAGAGAAAGATTGAGGTACCAAAAGGCGGAAATCCCACAGAAAATACATACATTTGGAGGAGAGGCTCCTGAACGAGAAAGCTTTAGGAAAAGAATAGAGGATGAACACAAGCCACCAGATTTCTTCAATAGCACAGGAAAAGTGTCAGAAACAGCTAGAATCAACTACTAAGAAATGTTTACTACAGTTCTAGAAATTAGTAATGTCTTCTTATTTATTATCTTTTAAATCCTGATGTTTTATCCTGTTAGCAGTTAGCAATGAAGCCCTTAAATCTAAAAGAAAAGTGGGACAAATACCATATGATTCCACTTATAAATGGAATCTTAAAAAAAAAAAAAAAAGAACAAACAAAAAGCAGAATCAGACCTATAACTACAGAGAACAAAGCGATGGTTGCCAGAGGGAATGGGGTGGAGGGATGGGGCAAAATAAGTGAATGCGAGAGGAAGACTCAGGCCTCCAGTTACAGAATGAGTAAGTCACAGGAATAGAGCAGAGCATAAGGAATATGGTCAATGATACCGTAACAGCAATGTACTAGGACAGATGGTAGCTACACTTGTGGTGAGCATCACATAAAGCGTCAAATGTGTCAAATCAACACGTTGTACACCTGAAATTAATGTAACATTGTGTGTCAATTATACTCAAATTAAAAAAAAAAAAAGAAAAGAAAAAAAATGGTTGGCCTGTCTTAGGATACAGCAAGGAAACAGTGAGCTTGAGTCCCATGCATGACTTTTCTATAAGAGGAACCCAAGAATACGCAATGTGGGTGCAGGAGAAAGATGGACCCAACCTCTCTGTAAGTCCTGGCACGTGATCAGAAGACAAGCACTGGGCCAGCCTAGGACAAAAAAGAGCCGGGACTCAGGCCACAAGAAACCCTTGGAACATGGCCAGCAGGTAAATCACACAGGTGTTGCTCACAGAGAGGAAATAAGTGGCAGAAGGAAGCAAAAGGCCCCAGTAAGAAACTTTGAGGCCAAGTTCTGCTGAGAACTTAAAACAGGTTAGATCTGTGAGTATATCCTAAAAGCTGCTGGGGGGCGGGGGGGGGGGGGGAGTGATTCCAGTATGAGTTAGTATTTAACAAACTTGTAGGAAAAATGGCATTTGGCTGAATCATTGCATTAACAGTATGGAACTTATTTTGGTTACTTAATCATATTCTAAATTGTGTATCTAATTTTAAAATAATTTTAGTATTTATTTAATGCATAAGTATTCATAAATGTAATTAGATTCCCATAAACTGTGTATTCTTCCTCACAACAGCCATGAGGAGGAGGAGGAATGGGCAGGGCCACTCCCCTGGGCCAGGTGCCCTGCTCCTACTCCCCTGGGCCAGGCGCCCTGCTCCTACTTCCTGTGGATTCTTACATTTAATCCTCACAGCACACCTGAGAGGGAAGTACCATCATTATCCCCACTTAACACGCAGGCAGCTGAGACTAACAGAGTTGAAATAACAAAGCTGGCAGTCTGGGTGAACCACCAGCCCCGTGGCCTGCCAGAGAGACTCGTCCAGCCCTGGCAGCCCTCTACCACCTGCACACCATGGGAGTGAGGCTGAACCCGACAGAGAACGTGTCTGTAAGACAGAGGACATCACAAACTCAGAGAGCCTGGGAAACGTGTTGTTTGTAAATGCTGACTTCTTCAAGCTGGGAAAAGAGATGCAAAGGTTCTGGAATCCAGAATAGACTGTCTTCATTGCTGTTACCCTGGAAACCACAAGAGGCTACAGCTAAAACTTGACATAATTCTTTCTACATGAGGTCTTGACTTAATTCACTATTCTGCTAAAAACCACAAAGATCTTAGAGAAGAATGACGTGGTATACATGTTGTATCTGGTTCCAGAAAAACTAAAAAACCAAAGGTGCCCAAAGCAACAGAAACTGGAGTAATAATCTCCACCCTGACAGGATCTATTAAAGAGATGAACTGTTTCCCACACCTTTAAAGTATTTCATTTAAACCACTTCCGATTAAATTTGCTGTATTTCTAAAGAACTTGATGGAAAAAAATATAAATGAATACAATTTAATAAGTTATCTGGAAAAAAAGAACCCTTTCAAACAAATAATAGCAGGAGGCCATAAATCATAGATAATCATAGACAAGGACATGAAGATTCTTCACCCAGAGGTCAGAAGAACAACATCATCATACAATTACTCGCCTGACTTTCCCTTAGCAGATTGCAGCAATGTGTTTTCCATCTCTAGTTCACTTCTGAGTCTACAGGTTTGGTAAAAAACAGCAAAATATCAGAACTCCATTCATACCTTTCTTCTTTTGTCTATTTTATGCCACAAGTCTTTCTTTAAAATTGAGAAATAAAAAGTCATCTCAGTTTCTATCAAAAAAGGTAATTTGAAACTCTATATAAAATGAAAGCCTAAGTCAGTCAAATTAAATAAACAAAAGAATACTTTCTTACCAAGATTGCATAAACCACTAGTTGAAGAAGCTGGTTAATATAAAGTAAATTATTTCCTATAGTGTTATGAACATTATTTTGTTACTTTAAATTCTACAAAGCAGGGAGACAAAGAAATCAGCATTTACACTCCGGGATGAACAACAGATGAGGGGCAGTGGAGGCAGGTCCCTGCAGCTAGAATGCACACTGCATGTTCCCCGGGCCTCATGATTTCCTCCCACAGATACAATTCACAAATCCCACTATGTTTGTACTAAAAATAAAATACAAGACATTTTAAAAGGAAATGAAAACATCTGTAATCTCTTTGTATCCTCTCCTTGGTTTAAAAAAAAAAAAACTAAATCAACTGTCTTATTTCTAATACATGCGGGGGGGAGTCTAATATGTATTGCTTGTACAGAAATCCTATGATTTGGTTAAAAACATCAGTGCCACAAATGAGTCAATGCTGCCTGTCTACAGGGGCCTAATGGTTAAGTAGCTTCACATACATTAGCTCATTTTATCAGAGATGAAAAGAAACAGAAAAGTATTATGACCCCCAATTTTAAGAAACTGAGATTAAATGAATTAATAATAATGGTAACAGCCTTGTCAGTATGCAGAGTCAGGGCATTTAGTTTCCAGAAATGTTAAATGTGTTATAGTTTTAAATATTATGTTCTATTCCATTGCTTTTTCTTCTTCTTCTGAGACTTTAATTATATGTAAATTGGATCTTCTTTGCCTGTCTTCCACTTCAACCAGTTTTTCTCTGTCTTTTTATTTCTTTTGTTATCTCATCTTCATTCTCTGGCTTGTTTTTTGTTTTTCTCTAATGCTCCTTATTGTGTCCACTCAAGAGTATCCCTCCTTGGGTGTGTCATAATTTTGTCTGGATCTATGACATAATTTTGACTTTTTCAACTATCTTTCCTGAGTGGTCAAATCTTGCTTCACATCTTCCTTTTTATTGCTGTTGATTGCTGTGCTTTCTTCGTGTTTACATTTCTAACTCAAGGTCATTTTCATCGCTAGAAATGCTCTTTTGAGAATATTTAAGTTTGGAATGCTGTGGTACAGTTTTCTTCAACTTTTTGTTGTTGTTGGATGGCAGGGATTTTCATCAGCTAAATTGTTTGGGTCCTCATTTTATCAAGAGAGATAGTTGCTTGTGCAGACAGAGATCATTTGCACCTCTGCATTTTTGTAGGTAGGGATAACAGTTTGGGTAGTGTGTGAGGTTCCTAATCAAGAGGACACATTTTTGTCAGAATAGCAAAGTATGCTTTTGTTGTTGTTTTAGGGTGTTTTATTTTGATTTTTTTACTGGATAACTTTTTTTTTTTTTTTGGAGGAAAGAAAGAACAATAGTGAAAGGGTCATGTGCCCTTCAATTTTCTTCTTTTATGGGATTCTAAACTCCCCTCCCTTGCTTCTTTTTCTCTTCAATGCACAGTTCTAAAAGATGTTGATCACTTCTTTTAAAGCTCTTCCCACCATATCATTATCACTTCAGCACTGGTTCCTTGCTTCCATGCTCACTTCAAAGTCCTTTCCTTCTAAGTCAGTGCTCTGATAGACAGACCAGTAAACTCTGTGGCATTATTTAGGGAAACTACTCTCTTTTCCTCCCTCCCTCCCCTGTCCCCCTTCCACCCTCCCTTCCTTTCTCTCTCTCCCTGTTCCCTCCCTCCCCTTCCACCTCTCCTTCCCCTTCTCCCCCCTCCTCCTCTCTCCCTCCCTCCCTCTCACGACCTCCCCCCTTCCCTCTCTCTCTCCTTCCCTCCTCTCTCTCTTTCCCTCCCCCACTCTTCCTTTCTCTCTCTTCCCCTCCCTCCCTTCCTCTCTCTCTCTCTCTCTCTCTGGAACTAGTTTTAGAACATGATAGGCCTTCTACCAGCTCCATTCTTCTCTCTTCCCCCACTGCCCTTGCTCTCACCAAGGTTTGCAGAAAGAGAGCTGATAATGATTCACTGGCATTTGATGTGTATTTTTCTAATTTCAAGTATTTTGAAGTTTGGATGCTTTTTGTCCTCTACTTATACTGAAGACATGGTTTTGTTTTTTGTTTTTTGTTTCTTGTTTTGTTTTCTTGATAATATTTTGGGTGTGCTGGCTTTGCCTCAGTCTTCTTTAAATCCTCTATAAAACATATGCCCTATCCAATTGTGATTTCATCTGAAAGACTACACAGAAAAGTTAAAAGATTTTTTTTTTAAGTTAAAAACATAAAAACAAGATCATTCATGAAAGGTGTCTTGACTTTGCAGCAGTGTCACCTATCAGTAGGTCCCCAGGGGACCACTAAAGAAGATGAGATGCTTTCAGAAACCATCCCAAACCACCCTCCCCCCCCCCCCCCCGCCATACAAACACCAGATTTGGCTGAATTTCCCAGTCACAGATGTGATGGCTTATGAAAGAGGCCAAATGGCAGGGTATTAGTAAAGGCAGCATGCCTCCCCCATTAGTGCAGAAAAAAATGTAAATATATATGCTTGTCACATGGTTTTAAGATATTGTAAAATAGTATAATCCCAACATAAATCAAATCAGACTGTTAACCCTCACTTGTCATTATGCTCCAGGGCTGCTTTGGTGGCCATCACCATCACCCTCAGCTCCTCCTTGGCCTGGTTGATATCTGCAGTCTTCACTGATCTCTTCTCCAGTCCCTTGGCATTAGCCAGCAGAGTCTAGGAAGGACAAGGTCATAATGGGTAAGACAGACACAGGATAGGTGAACATTCTCCTTTTTTGTTATTACGGTGTATTCAAGATATCCTGAGTCAAAATAGAAATTCTAGGTAAAATAGGTAAATAGGATGAAAGGGGGGAGAAAATATTGGAGAAGGAATAACTAGTCATGCAAAGATCTGGGTAAAATATTGTTTTTAAAATTTTACGGTTTTATTTTCTTAAGAAAGTTAAAAAGTGGTAGGGGTTCACTGTGGGTTTGTGTGGGGAAAAGAAATGTTGAATAAAGTGCTCCAAGTATATTATCATGAGCACAAGAATTATTTCTGAATTGGTGAGAAACTATTTAATTTGATTATTCTACATGGATATAAAGCAATGCTGAACTCAAATGTGGAGACACAGAGTCTCTGCTTCATTAGGTGAAAGGCTGCCACATTTCCAGAAACAGAAAGGAGGATAGGATGCCCTGTTGGCCAGGGAAATTTTCATGCTGATATTTGATTGGGATAAAGGCATGTATGTTCCTTTTGGACTCAACCTCAAAAACTAAGGAATAGGGTAGATCCCCAACTGGAGGTTTGTTTATTCCTGTCAAACAAAAGCTTATTTTTCTGCAGCACGAAAAGCTCAAAACAAGGAAAACTTTGCACACATGCAAGTTTGAATTAAGGAGTAAATCAGATATGGGGAAGATGGCAATGGAGTAGGAGGACACCAGGCTCACCTTGTCCCTCAAATACAACTAGCTAACTATCGAATCCCTAACTACCCCCCAGAAATCGACCTGAAGACTGGCAGAACAAAGTCCACAACTAAAGGCAGACAAGAGCCCACAATGAAGAAGGTAGGAAGTGTGGAGACATGGTTTGGGAGAGAAACGGATGGTGGCCAATGTGGTGGGGAGAGAGCTGCAGTCGCAAAGAAGGGTGAGAGACAGACTAGCACAGAGGGAAGCCCACATGGGGAACATGAAAACAAGAAAACAAGAGGGGCTGAATTTCATGAGTTCTTGCAACTAGTGGGGCTTAAAGCCTAGAGATTTAAAGGTCAGTGTGCCTGGCTCAGGGAGAGCCCCAAGGGCATTGGGGCTACTCCAGGAGAGAAGGTAGGGCAAGCAGCCTACAGACATACAGCATGAAAACAACAACCTGAAGAGCACCTGGAGCACACAGTGGGGAAGTTATTTGCTCGTCTTGGAGTGTGTCCCAGAGAGGAAGGGTTCACAGAGAGACCCCTTTGGGAACAAAGGAACTGGCAGGTACCATTTCCTTTGCCAACCCTCAGCACAAGCACAGGACCACCTGCAGGAACCAGTGCCACTTGGACACTCTCTACCTAACTTGCTTACACCAAGCCCTGCCCCAACCCCCCATGCTTCAGTGGGACCTACTCTCCCAACCACGTCTGCCTCGGTCCCAGCACAGTGGGTCCCCTACCCCAGAAGAGTGGCCCAAACCCCTGCCAACACCACATCTCCCAATCTGGGAGTTTTTCAGGGCATTGGTTCCAGCGGTGGTGGTGACTGGTCTCATTTCAAAAGTAGAACACACCTAGTTAAAGTTCACCACATTCAGGCAAGGGAACAAACACTGCCCACAACAGGCAAAGAGAGCCTCTGCAGACAACTGGCCTGAAGGATAAAGTGGCCAGGACAAAATAGCAGAGTGCATGCAGCACACATTGGACACACTCTCTGAAGTGCCAGGCTCTGCAGAACAGGGGACACTACACTGCAAGGTGCTGCAGGACCTCTTCTTCATAAGGCCATTAACCTCAAGAACAGGAGACATAGCTGACCTTCTTAACACACAGAAACAGGCACAGTGACTTAGACAAAATGAGAAGACACATGAATTTGTCCCAAATTGAAAGAACAGGACAAGGCCACAGCCAGAGATCTAAGTGAACCAGATAAAGTAACATGCCTGATGGAGTATTTAAAGTAATGATCATAAAGATACTCACTGGACTTGAGAAAAGAGTAGAAGACATAAGGGAAACCCTTAACACAGAGATAAGGAATAACATAGCAGAGATAAAGGGTTTAATGAACGAAATGAGAAACACACTCAATGGAATGAGCAGCAGGCTAGAAGAAGCAGAGGAATGAATTACTGACCTAGAAGACAGAGTGAGGGAAAGTAATCAAGCTGAACAAAAGAGAGTAAAAGGAATTATGCAAAACAAGAATACACTTGGGAACTCAGTGACTCCATCAAACATAATAACATTCATATTGTAGGGATCCCAGAAGAAAGAGAGAGAAAATGGGGTAGAAAAAAAAAATTTTTTTTTAAAGATTTTATTTATTTATTTGACAGAGAGACACAGCGAGAGAGGGAATACAAGCAGTGGGAGTGGGAGAGGGAGAAGCAGGCTTCCCACCGAGCAGGGAGCCCAATGTGGGGCTCGATCCCAGGACCTGGAATCATGACCTGAGCTGAAGGCAGATGCCCAATGACTGAGCCACCCAGGCGCCCCTGGGGTAGAAAATTTATTTGAAGAAATAATAGCTGATAGGGAACTGAAAAGTTCCCTAATCTGGGGAAGGAAACAGATATCCAGATCCAGTAGGTACAGAGAAACTCCAACAAAATACAAAAAAAGCAGATCCATACCACGACATATTGTAATTAAAATGGGCAAAATGTAGGGATAAAGAAAAAAATTTTAAAGCAGCAAGACAAAAGTAGACAGTTACATATAGGGGGAACCCCATAAGGCTATCAGCAGATTTTTCAGTAGAAATTTTGTGCCAGAAAGGGGTGGCATGAAATATTCAAAGTGCTGAATGGGGAAAATGTGTAGCCAAGAATATTCTATCCAGCAACACTATTATTCAGAATAGAAGGAGAGATAGAGTTTCCCAGACAAACAAAAACTAAAGGAGTTCATGACCACTAAACCAGCCCTACAAGACATATTAAAGGGGACACTTTGAGTGGAAAGAAAAGACCAAAAGTGATAGTATGAAGGTAGGAAACACAAAAGCAGTAAAAATGAATATTTCTGTAAGAATTCAGTCAAGGAATTCACAAAATAAAAGGATGTGAATTATGACACCATATACCTAAAATGTGGGGAGGAGAAGACTAAAGAACGTGTTCAAACTTAAACGATCATCAACTTAATATAGACTGCTATATGTAGATATTATATACAAACCTAATGGTAACCACAAATCGAAAATCAGTAATAGATATACAAAGAATAACAAAACCCAAATATATCACTAAGAAAACCAACAAACCATGAAAGAAGAAAGGATCAGAAAAAAACTTCAGAAACAAAGACAAAATAAGTAACAAAATGGCAATAAATACCTATTTATCAATAATTACTTTGAATGTAAGTGGACCATATGCTCCAATCAAAAGACATAGGATGACAGAATGGATAAAAAACAAGACCCATCTATATGCTGCCTATAGGAGACTCATTTCAGACCTAAAGACACCTGCAGATTGAAAGTCAGGGGATGGAGGAACATTTATCATGCAAATGAGTGTCAAAATAAAGCTGAAATAGCAATACTACATCAGAATAAATAGATTTTAAAACCAAGAGTGGAACAAGAGACAAAGAAGGATAATACATAATAACAAAGGGGACAATCCAATAAGGAGATATAACAATTTTAAATATTTATGTACCCAACATGGGAGCATGCAAATACATAAAACAGTTAATAACAAACATAAAGGAACTAATTGATAGCAATACAATAACAGTAGGGGACTTTAACACCCCACTTACATCAATGGACAGATCATCCAATCAGACAATCAACAAGGAAACAATGGCATTGAATGACACATTGGTCCAGGTGAATTTAACAGATATATTTAGAACATTCTATCCTAAAACATCAGAATACACATTCTTCTCAGGTGTACATGGAACATTCTCCAGAATAGATCACATATTGGGCCACAAAACAAGTATCAACAATTCAAAGAGATCAAAGTCATACTATGCAGCTTTTCCGACCTCAATGCTATGAAACTAGAAATCAACTACAAGAAAAAATCCGGAAAGACCACAAATACATGGAGGTTAAATAACATGCCACTAAACAATGAATAGGTTAACCAAGAAATCGAGGAGGAAATCCAAAAGTACATGGGAACAAATGAAAATGAAAACACACGGTCCAAAACCTCTGGGATGCAGCAAAAGCTATTCTAAGAGGGAAGTTTATAGCAATACAGGCCTACCTCAAAAGGCAAAAAGAAATCTCAAATAAACAACCTAACCTTACACCTAAAGGAGCTAGAAAAAATAACAACAAACAAAACCAAAAACCAGCAGAAGGAAGGAAATAATAAAGATTAGAGCAGAAATAAATGTTATAGAAACTAAAAAAAAAAAAAGTAGAACAAATAAATGAAATCAGGAGCTGGTTCTTTGAAAAACAGCACAACAAAAATTGATAAAATAAAATTACAGAGGATGCCTGGGTGGCTCAGTTGGTTAAGCCTCCAATTCTTTTTTTTTTTTTTTTTTAAGATTTTACCCATTTATTTGAGAAAGAGTGAGAGAGCAAGAGAGCGATTAAGAGAACAAGTGGGGGGTAGGGGAAGAGGGAGAAGCAGACTCCCCGAAGAGTAGGGAGCCCGACGTGGGATTCAATCCCAGGACCCTGGAATTATGACCTGAGCCAAACACACACGCTTAACCGACTGAGTCACCCAGGCGCCCTCTTTTTCTTCTCCCGTTTTTTTTTTTTTAAAGCCTCCAACTCTTGATTTTGGCTCAGGTCATGATCTCAGGGGCGTAAAATTGAGCCCCACGTCAGGCTCTGTGCTCAGTGGGGAGTCTGTTCGAGATTATTCCTCTTCCTCTCTCTCTCAAAATAAATAATCTGTAATAAATAAATTAAATAAATAAATAAATAAAATTACAAATGAAAGAGGAGAAAGAACCACCAACATCACAGAAATACAAACAATTATAAGAGAATATTATGAAAAACTATATGCCAACAAATTGGACAAACTAAAAGAAATGGATAAATTCCTAGAAACATATAACCTACCAAAACTGAAGCAGGAAGAAATAGAAAATTTGAATAGACTAAGTACCAGAAAGGAGATTGAATCAGTAATCAAAAAACTCTCAACAAACAAAAGTCCACGATCGTTTGGCTTCACAGCTGAATTCTACCAAAATATTAAAGAAGAGTTAGTATTATTTTCTCAAACTATTCCAAAACATGGAAGAGGAGGGAAAACTTCCAAATTCATTGTATGAGGCCAGCATTACCCTGATACCCAAAGCAGATAAAGACATCACCACCAAACAACAACAACAAAAAAGAACTAGAGGCCAGTATCTTTGATGAACATAGATGTAAAAATACCCAACATGAGGGGCGCCTGGGTGGCTCAGTCGGTTAAGCGTCTGCCTTCAGCTCAGGTCATGATCCCAGGGTCCTGGGATCGAGCCCCGCATCAGGCTCCCTGCTCCATGGGAAGCCTGCTTCTCCCTCTCCCACTCCCCCTGCTTGTGTTCCCTCTCTCGCTGTGTCTCTGTCAAATAAATAAATAAATCTTTAAAAAAAAAATACTCAACATGATGCCTGGGTGGCTCAGTTGGTTAAGCGTCTGCTTCAGCTTGGGTCATGATCCCAGAGTCCCAGGATCAAGCCCTGCATCAGGCTCCCTGCTCAGCAGGGAGTCTGCTTCTCCCTCTGCCCCTCACCTTGCCCGTGCTTGCTTGTGCTCTCTCTCTCTCTCAAATAAATAAAATCTTAAAAAAAAAAAAAAATACTCAGCAGGGACGCCTGGGTGACTCAGTTGGTTAAGTATCTGCCTTCAGCTCAGGTCATGATCCCAGGATCCTGAGATCAAGTCCCACATGGGACTCCTTGCTCAGCGGGGAGCCTGCTTCTTGCTCTGCTCCTCCCCCACCACCACTCATTCTCTCCCCTTCTCTTTGACAAATAAATAAATAAAATCTTTTAAAAAAAAAAAATCCTCGGGGCGCCTGGGTGGCTCAGTCATTAAGCGTCTGCCTTCGGCTCAGGTCATGATCCCAGGGTCCTGGGATCGATCCCTGCATCGGGCTCCCTGCTCCATGGGAAGCCTGCTTCTCCCTCTCCCACTCCCCCGCTTGTGTTCCCTCTCTCGCTATGTCTCTCTCTGTCAAATAAATAAATAAAACCTTTAAAAAAGAAATCCTCAACAAAATGCTAACAAACCAAATCCAACAATACATTTAAAAAATCATTCACCACAATCAAGAGGGATTTATTCCCAGCATGCAAGAGTGGTTCAATATTTGCAAATCAATCAATGTGATACATCACATCAATAAAAGAAAGGATAAAAACCATAAGATTATTTCAATAGATGCAGAAAAAGCATTTGACAAAGTATAACATTCATTCATGATAAAAGCCCTCAGGTAGGTTTATAGGGAACATACCTCAACATAATAAAGGCCACATATAAAAAAATATATACTGAACATCATACTCAATGGGGAAAAACTGAGAGCTTCCCCTCTAATGTCAGGAACAAGACAAGGATGTCCACTCTCACCACTTTTACTCAAAACAGTACTAGAATTCCTAGCCACAGCAATGAGACAACAAAAAATAAAAGGCATCCAAACTGCAGATGTAAAACTCTCACTATTTGTAGATGCCATGATACTCTATATAGAAAACCCTAAAGATCACCAAAAAACTACTAGAACAAATAAAGGAATTCAATAAAGTTGCAACATACAAAATCAATGTGCAGAAATCTGTTGCATTTCTATATACTAATAATGAAGCAGCAGAAAAAGAAATTAAGAAGATAATCCCATTTACAATTGCACCAAAAATAATAAGACACCTAGAATAAACCTAACCAAAGAGGTAAAAGACCTGTACTCTGAAAACTAAAATATTGATGAAAGAAATTGAAGAGGACACAAAGAAATGGAAAGACATTCCATGCTCATGGATTAGAAGAAAAAATATTGTTAAAATGTCTATACTACCCAAAGCAATCTACAGATTTAATGCAATCCCTACCAAAATACCAATAGCATTTTCCACAGAACTAGAATTTTTAAAATCCTAAAATTTATATGGAACTACAAAAAATCCAAATTGCCAAGTCAATCTTGAAAAAGAAAAGCAAAGCTGGAAGTATCACAATTCCAGACTTCAAGTTATATTACAGAGCTGTAGTAATCTAAACAGTCTGGTACTGGCACAAAAACAGACACATAGATCAATGGAACAAAATAGAGAGCCCAGAAACAAACCCACAATTATATGGTCAATTAATCTTTGACAAAGCAGGAAAGAATAGCCAATGGGAAAAGGATAGTCTCTTCAACAAATGGTGTTGGGAAAACTGGACAGCTACGTTGGAAAAAAGGAAACTGGACCACTTTCTTACACCATATACAAAAATAAATTCAAAATGGATTAAAGACCTAAATGTGAGACCTGAAGTCATAAAAGTCCTAGAAGAGAGCACAGGTAGTAAGGTCTCTGACATCGGCCCTAGCAACGTTTTTCTAGATGTTTCCTGAGGCAAGGGAAATAAAAGCAAAAATAAAATATTGGCACTATATCAAAATAAAGCTTCTGTACAGTGAAGGAAATAATCAACAAAAATAAAGACAACCTACGGAATGGGAGAAGATATTTGCAAATGACATATCCAACAAGCGGTTAGTATCCAAAATATATAAAGAACTTACAACTCAATACTCAAAAAAGCCAAATAATCCAATTAAAAATGGGCAGAAGGGGAGTGCCTGGGTGGGGCAGTCACTTAGGCATCTGACTCTTGGTTTCAGCTCAGGTCGTGATCTCAGGGTCATGGGATGGAGGCCCACATCCAGCTCGACGCTCAGCGTGGAGACTCCTTCAGATTCTCTCTCTCTCTCTCTCTCTACCTCTCCTGCTCGTGCATTCTCTCTCTCTCTCTCAAATTAATAAATAAATAAATCTTTTATAAGAATGGGCAGAAGAAATGAATGACATTTCTCCAAAGAAGACATCCAGATGGCCAACAGACATGAAAAGATGCTCAACACTACTCACCATCAGGGAAATGCAAAATCAAAACTACAATGAGATATCACCTCACACCTATCAGAACGGCTAAAATCAACAACACAAGAAACAAGATATTGGTGGCGTTGTGGAGAAAGGGGAACACTGTTAAACTGTTGGTGGGAATGCCAACTGGTGTAGCCACTCTGGAAAACAGTACGGATATTCCTCAAAAAGTTAAAAAATAGAACTACCAGAACTACACCAGTCAGCCCAATGACCTCATCCTCACTTGATTGTATTTGCACAGACCCTATTTCCCAGTAAGGTCACACTCACAGCTTCCAAGTGGACATAATGTTTTGGAGGACACTATTCAGCCGAGCACAGCTGACTCATGGGGAAAATGCAGGGAAGATGTGGAATCCAGGCCACCGGGAGGCACCAGAGAGATGAGCATCACACGCACACCCTACAATAGCTAAAGTTTGATAAAGGACAGCTTAAAAACAGTGTTGGAAACTCTATTTTGAGATATTTACAGGGTATTTTCTAAGTTTTACACAGTCATCACAAACTTTGTGGCTCAACACAAACTTGTCATCGCCATTCTGGAGGGCAGGAGTCTGGTTTGCTCTGCTGGGCCCTGCTAGGGTCTCCCTGGGCTGAAATCAGGGTGCCGGCTGGCTACCTTCCTTTCTCAAAGCTCTGGGACACAATTTCCTCCAGGATCACTCAGGCGGTTGCCAGGACCCACTTCCTTGCGGTTGTAGGACTGAGCTCCTGTTCTTGCTGGCTGGCAGCTCCTGGACGCCTCTCTCTAGTGTCTGTGCATGGACCCTCCACCCCAGAGCCCTCAATGGCCATGGAATCCTCCTCTCCCTCCAAATCTCTCTGACTCCCCTTCTGCCACGTCTCCCTTCTGAGCCCAGCCAGAGAAGGTTCTCTGCTGTGAGGGACCCATGGGATCAGTTTGGGCCCACCCAGGTAATTCTGGATAATCTCCCTATTTTTAGGTCTGTAATCTGCCTGCTTTGGACACCTAAGTGTCAACGTCCAGCAAGAAGCTGGAAACAGGTATAATCTGGAACTCCCAGGAAATATCTGGGTGACATATACAGAGCTAGGGGTCATCAGTGTAAGGGTATGCAAATGTATCTCATAACCAGGGTGAGAGGGAGAAAAGAGAGGATCAATGCTGAGGAAAACAGTCAGGTGAGGACTGGGTTACAGAGGAATGAGCCAGAGAGATCACTGACAGTGGGTGGCCAGAGACATTGGCAAAACACAGGAAATGTGTATGCCCCCCCTCACCCCACCGCTCACTCTCACTGTGGGCAGGAGGTAAATTCTTTACCCACAGTGTCCTTCAGCTGTAGAGGCACAAATGGGGCTTCTTGGATTCAGAATGCTTTCTCCTACTTATGAAATATGAAGCAATGAAGAAATAGGCTTTATTTAGACACCTGGAGGATCAGCTGTTACCTTACACTGTGATGGGGAGTGGGACTGCAGAAGTATTGCCATGTAGAGTTCATATTCATCCTGTACAAAAAAAAAAAAAATCCACTGAAAATGTATTATATCACCACAAGGTAAGTTTCTTTGCAGGGATAAATAATATGGAAGTTAAGGATGTCGGTTTAGATCATTTCAAAAATTATAAAATGTTCCTTCAGTATAAAACCAATAATACATACAATAAAGTGTATAAAATCCCACCAACTTTGAAGCACATTTGAGGGTTAACTGTTGATCACCTCAGAATAGCATCCTAAAATACCTTGACACACATACAACACACGATCTCCTGCCATACAGATGCTCTGTGGGTCCTGCTCACCTGCCAGGGATTACTCCCTAGGTTTGGGGATGTTCTCTGGAGAACAGGCCACTGTATGGCTGCTCTTATTTAGGCCTTAGGCAATAGAAAGATATGGAAGCAACCTCATTTCAACTCAGCTTTGATATGAAGGTCACTTTCATCATGAAATCACAGCAAACTTATAATTCCATAGGAATGTATATGAAATAATTATGCATAATTATAAAAGTTTATATGTTACATATGTACAATTTAGAAAAGCCTATAAATAATTGGGAAGCTTTAGTGGGGGCAAAATGGGCTTAAGGAGTGAGCTAGCTGGTTGTTTATTCACATGGGCCCACTTGTGATTTATGTGGCTATATGCACGTTACTTTGAGTCTGCAAGTGATTTTCGTCATCTATAGAATGGAGGCCATGATACTTGGCAGAATTTCTGTGAGAAATGCGATCCTGTGTGCAGAACATCATGTGTGGCTCTCAGTGGTTATGTGGGAAATAAACATTTTTTATTACCTTAACTTCTTTCAAGATATCACCAAATATCAAAGAACTATTGCAAATATCTTCAAAGACTTCTCTGAAGACGTGCAGTCTATTGAACTGCTGAGGGTCACACACGCACACTTTCTGGAGCTCCTGGTGGATAAAGAGAACCAGCCATTTTAAGATGTCTTCATTTTCCTTTCCAAATAGCTTCTCGGTAGAGTAATAAGAATTCCCACGGGGCTTTCTATCAGAGGGTCCATCTCCCACCACTCCAGAACTGGGTCTGGACAGAGCCAGGCAGCAAACCAAGGTGCATCTCATTCCCTCTGAGCAGTGCTGAGAAGGTCTGATTGCACTGTTTTCAAAGGCGTTGGTCTATGTTTTCTTTATTCACTCCATTACACCCTGTACTTGTCCACAATGTCCCCAGGGTCTTCCTCTTTCCATTAGCCCTCTCAGCCAAAACCCTCATCAGGTTTGGTTATTTCTCGGGTATGCTGCTATTTCTTCCATTCTGGCATTCTCACCCTTGCATCACATCTGCGGTCACTGTGCACGACTCACAGCCCCTGGGAGTTCACCAAAGCTCCTCCCATCATGCTAACCACCTTCCACAGACATGGGTGACTCCAAGCAGACTGTACCTACATTACCTAACCGTCTACTCCTGCCTCACTCTCCCCTCACATGCTTCCACAGTGAGTTAGGCAAACCTTTCGTCAGATATGTCTGCTATCCATGAACATTGTATGTACCACAGCTGCCAGGCAGCATCTGATACTCTGCCTATGAAGTCACCTCCAACTGACCTGTTTCCAGACTTAGCCTGCCTTTACTTCTCCCTGTTATCATCTACATCATGTCAGAACTGGTAGGTGCACTATTTTCTAGCTGGAAATGTAAAGGAGGTGCCTGAATGTGGATCCCCACCCACAACATTTAGACACCTAGGACTACAGCAGTTTCCCCACAGCACTACAAAATCACCCTCCTTACCTGTTCCAACTTCTTTTCATGGCATATTGCTGCCTTGCTCCCAGTGAAATCGTGCTTCATGAGATCTTGCTTTGCAAGAACTTCTTTTTGGAAACGCAGAAATTTCTTATACTTGTCTGCCTTTGTTATGCCAGCTAAGTAGGAGCTGATGTACCGGTACTCATCCTTGGGTCGGGGAGACATCACACATTGACGGCTGGACTCCACTGTTCTGTACTTGAGAACCTTCATCTCTGGCAGTCTCAGCTCTTCTCTCCTCCGCAGTTCTGGAGAAGCCTCTCTTCCTGGAGCCTTCCTTGGAAAGAAGTCCTCTTCTGAAGTGTGGGAAATATGCTCCAGAGGGTTCAAATACCTGAATAGTGGTGTGGTCTGGGCATCTTTTGGACTCAGAGCTGTATTGATGGCAAAATAAGCCAAAGCATCTTTCATCTTTGCAATCTTCTTATCAGATGGCTTTTCTATTTTGAAGATTTTTTCCCCTTTTGGTCTATTGGCATTGGGCCAGTGATATAGGATTGTCTCCGGTGGCCTGTAGAGCTTATTGGAATTCAAGTGCCCAGAGGTGTAGAGATAGATGTCATCTCTGTGATCTTTCTGAAGTTTGTTCAGTAGTTTCGTTAGATTGCATAAAGTCCTATCACCTTGCACCTCACAGTGCTTCCACCTCATGTAAACTGGTCAGAAAAGATAATAAGATTATTAAATATTAGTTCCATAATAAGACAGTAAGACAGCCGTGTGCATTTGCTGAGCTGGCATATCTCATTCCCAGAGGAGGAGCCGACAGACACAGACAGGAAACAGCACACAGGCCAGGCCTGGCTGCAAACAGAGGACTGCTAGATACACATGATGTGCAGTTCTGATCAGAAAGCCCAGGACCCTGCAGGGACACCTGGCCTGCTCAGTCCATAGAGCATGCAACTCTTGATCTTGGGGTTGTAGGTTTGAACCCCATGTTGGGTGTGAAGATTACTTAAAAATAAAACCAGGAAGGAAGGAAGGAAGGGAGGGAGGGAGTGAGGGAGGGAGGGAAGGAGTCCCTCCAGGGCCCTTCAAAGCCAGGAAGAAGAGGGGAGGGACTTTTGATGGTTTCTTACCATATTAGCAAAAGTTCTGAAAGGAAAGTTTTAACAATGTAATTACGATTCATAATGATGGCACTTAAAGACATTCACCCCTACAAAATGTTTTTCTTTCTCTCTTAATATTGAAAGGTCTCAGAGTCTCTGATCAAACCCCTCAGTGACTGCTGAGCCAGTCACCCCTTCTGCTCCCACCCCCACTTGTAGGAAGATAAGGAGCCACAGAGTAAAACCTGTGGGTAAGTTGATGGGGACCCCAGCTCCTTCCACAAAGGTCCCTGCTTCTCACATGTCCCAGTGGTAGGGCTCCACTTGGGCACATGGTCCAGGACATAAAACTGGAAAACATGGCTTTTTGAGTCAGTTTCCTAACCATGTGATCTCATAGAGCTTACATAATCTCTCTGAATCACAGTTTCTTCCTCTGCAAGATCAGGATAATCATCCTACTCAAAAGGATTGATTGACAGCTAAATGGAACTGCATTTGGCAGAGAAGCCCATAGCCTGGAACAGATACTCCATAAATGGTATCTATTTTAAGAAAGGACTCTAGGACAAGAAACACCTTATGAAATTTTTCTGGTAGAACATGAGTTGGCCCAGACTTCAACATGAGATTTCTTTTTGGCCATGCGCTGTGAGGGCCACGGAGCAGCTAGCCCACAGCTTCACCTTCCCAGAGAACCCTGGAGGAAAGAATAAGCAGATCTGTCCCACCATGTCACCCGAGCTGGGATGGACACTGGCAGCAGAGTGGTAAAGCAGGCCCATCGGAGCCCTCAAGGGCCCATTCTGAACTCCCACAGACTGGGCATTACCCAGGCCCATAACCCTGTCACACCCGCTGGTCCTCACAAGGATTCCATCTATAACTGGTTTTGTCCCTATTTTGTAAAAGGGAAGCTGAGAAGGAGTTCTGGGACCCACTCAGGTCCAGACACCTAACAAGTGGCAGAACTGATTCCTGAATACAACATTTTTACCCAAACTGCTGGATCATCTCTCTCATTCCACTAGCACCTGAGTAATGCAGGGGAGGACTTTCTGGGACGTATGCCACATCCAAACCCTTTTCCCTGACCAATGCATGTAATGACAATAAATCAGGACACATGATTTCCTCTGTTTTCACCTAAGAAAAGAAAGGCCCAGAGAATATGAAGAAGTAGAATCACTTCTATCACTGTGTAACAAATTATCATAAACTAAGTAGCTTCAAACCCATGTATTAGATCACGGTTCTATGGGACCGAACTCCAGCATGAAGGAGTTAGGTTCTCTGCTCAGGATATTACAACACAGATAACAAAATGTGGGCCTGGTTGAGGTCTGGGAGGCTTTGGGAGAAAACCTGCTTCCAGGCTTATTCCTGTTGTTGACAGAATCCAACTCCTTGTGGTTGTAGGACTGAGGTCCCCACTTCCTGGTTGGCTGTTGGTGGGGGTCACTCTAAGCTCCCAGTGACTACCCTCATCCCTGAACACATGCACCCCTCATCCCTGAGTCCCCTTCACATACTTCTCATGCCCCTAACCTCTGACCCTCCTCTAGGACCAGCTTCATGTGATTAGGTCAGGCCCACCCAACACACTACCTGTCTTGAGGTCACTAGTGCTATGGGACATAGCACAATCACAGAGCACTCTCTCCTCATGTTCAAAGTCTTGAGGACTATGCCAAGTACACACCAGAGGTCAGGGAAACTTGAGCTGTCCCAGAGTTCTCCCCATCTCAGGGATGTTGCCAAACCCAGAGCACAGTCTCCCTTTGCCTTGTCTCATGAAGAGACAAATCAACCTTTCCCATCTGTGTGGTCAGATATTAGAGCAAATACTTCCAGCAGTGGGATTCTTGAGAATTTCTCCTTATTGATCAGCTTATTACTTCAAAGAAACCACTTATAAAATGTTAAAATATTAATAGAACCATCTTTCAAGACAGTTAATCATAATTCATCAAAGGCATAAACACTTAAAGAAGATACTAAACACACATTGTATTTGTTGGGCTTCTCCAGAGGACAGAACCAATATGACAGAGAGAGAGAGAATATGTAAAGAGATTTGTTATAAGGAATTGGCTCACATGGTTATGCCCTCTGGCAAGTCCAAAATCTGCACGATGGTCAGCATGCTGGATACCCACTTCATGCCCAAGGCTTTCTGCTAGAGAATTCCCTCTTGCTCTGGGGAGGTCAGTCTTTATTCTATAAGGTCTTCAACAGATTAGATGAGGCCCACCCACATTTCAGAGAGCAATCTGCTTTACTCAAAGTCTACTGATATAAATGTTAATTTCATCCAACAAACATCCTCAACAGAAATATCCAGAATGAAATGTGACCAAATATCTGGGCACTGTGGCCTAGCTAAGGCGACACCTAAAATCCACCATCACATGCATTATTCCAATTCTCTTTGGAAAGTGGGAGAAGGAGGCAGCTCAGTTGTGTTTATTTTATTTCCGGAAAGGATTTGAAACCACCAGAAAATTAGCAAAATCATTTTCCTACTTAGAATATTTTTCTTTAGATTGCAACAAGACTTGCTTCACTAGATTTAGAGAATCTGGATTCCATTTCTCTCTGCCAAGTTCTTACAATAGGTACCAGGGATCCCATACTGGCAATAAATATTTTAATTTCTTTTCTACCTGGAAACATTGTTTACTTGCATATTCTGCCATCTCAAACTGACAGAAAAAGAACAGAAAAGGTTGAAATAATTCAATGGAAAATGTTGTTCTTTACCAAATAATTGGGAAACAAATTTGTTTTAAGTAAAACCAAACCAATGTTGAATAGATATTGATAAGACATAGTAATAGGTTTTTTGGACTAGGTTTAAATTAATAAATATTTCAAACATCAGCATTTGACATTTTTAAATACAGGATGCTGTTTTTGGTGGTTCACCTTTTCCAAGACAGAAGCAGTAGGTCTTTAATGTCAAAATTATTACAAGTCACTTTCCTGTGTTATGTGATCTCAGGGAACCTTGGAATCCCATAGACATCTTCTTGTGCTGTTTCCCTCACCTCCAGACTTAAGTCAGCAAACATCCTTGTGGTATGTGTTAGAGGCAAAAATTCAGGGAAAAGAGCAGGCCAATCCCCAGCCCCACAGACTCCTTGCCCTGTGGGGCAGGTATGGCCAGAGGAGAGCCCCAGAGCCTTGGGGAACAGGGCAGGCCAGGCTGGGTGCTTGAACTCCTAAAAGAATCCATGTGGGGCCCCTCTGTGCAGATCCTCTCCCTGTGGCTGTTTGGTCCTCCCCCGTGTTAATCACTTGTAGGATGTTTACAACTCTTCTCAAGATTTTAAGCTCTCTTCCCTGAATTCTGCGGATGGTTTTGTACTGGCCACCAACTGTAATGCTCTTCTCCTGTGATTTCTACTTTTCCTCAAGGGAAGAAACTGTTTTATTAACATCGGCATCTTCAGAAAAAGACCAAGAGTATCTGTTTTGTTTCATGAATAAATGTGGAAAAGAAGTCATATTTTTAGAATTTTAAATAATAAGGTCAAATTTTACTCTGTACCACACTGCTGTCTCCCTCGGATTCCCCAGCAGCAATCTGAAAGTCCAGTAGGGAATGAGCTGCGTGATAGGGAGAAGGTAGGAGCTGTGGGAGCAGCACACATCTACGGTGCTGGAGCGAGGAAGGGAAAACCACACCGGACGTTAATTATCTTAAACTGGTTGGACGTGGAAAGCAGATTAATGCTCTTGGCAAAGGGACTTTGCAGATTTCATTAAAGTTATGACCTTAGAATAAAGAGATTATCCAGAATTATCCGGGTGGGCCCAATCTGATCCCATGGGTCCCTCACAGCAGAGAACCTTCTCTGGCTGGGCTCAGAAGGGAGAAGTGGCAGAAGGGGAGTCGGAGAGATCTGGAGGGAGAGGAGGGTTCCATGGCCGTGGGGGCTCTGGGATGGAGGGCCCACGCACAGGCACTAAAGAGAGGCGTCCAGGAGCTGCCAGCCAGCAAGAACAGGAGCTCAGTCCTACAACCGTAAGGAAGTGGATCCTGGCAACCGCCTGAGTGATCCTGGAGGAAATTGTGTCCCAGAGCCTTGAGAAAGGAAGGTAGCCAGCCGGCACCCTGATTTCAGCCCAGGGAGACCCTAGCAGGGCCCAGCAGAGCAAACCCAGACTCCTGCCCTCCAGAACGATGACAAGTTTGGTTTGCTTTAAGTCACTAAATCTGTGGTCATCTGTTATAGCAGCAGAAGAAACCAAATACGGCGCGTGGTTCCCAGGACTGGAACGGCCGGAGGGTGATGACAGTGAGGGGAGGGCTAGTGGCCAGCAGAAGAGGCAGGAAAATCACGAAGTAGTCTTGACAATTCAGGGAGAGCCAGCCCTGGGGGGGGGGGGGGTCACCCACAGCACACCACTGCCCCGTGCCCAGGGATCCCAAATGGAAGAATGCAGTCATACGGCCCAACATTACAGAGGAGAGCCTCCAGTTTCTTTCCGTCCATATTAAAGAAAACATACCCTCCGAAGGCTGGAGGACTGTCAAAGTACTCCCGCGGCCCGCTGCAGAGCCGGGGGGCGGGTGCCTGGGCCCCACGGCTGCTGGGTGCTTACCTTTGCGCTGCACCCGATTTACTTGTAAGGGATTTATTTGGCGACTACTTTTTCCTCCTACTTTTTCTAGAATATGCACTTATTAAGAATCACCAAAATAAGACGAGAGCCTTCTCTGTTTCCAGCCACCATGTCGCAGGTTTCGCCGAGGGCACGCAGTCACCTCGCAATTTAAATCTCACGGGGCAGTTCTTGAAAGTTGAGCACCACGACCCCCGATGTTGCGAGGCAAGAACGGGCCCGGGTGTTGGGGGCACACAGGGCCGCGTCTGTGCGCACCCAGCAGCCCCCGTCCCGCTACCAGACACCGCTGGGCACAGAGACGAGGGCCCTGCGCAGCTGAGGCGTCCCGCGCCGCCCGAGGAAGGCCTCTGTGCGGGGGCGGCCAGCCGACCGAGGGGAGCTCCGGGGGCGCTCAGACCGCACGGCGGGAACTCAGCCCACGCGCCCCGGGCCGGCCGGGAGCAGGGACAGGCTTTAGGGAAGGGGCTTTGGTGCGCACAGCCGGCGAGCGGAGCGATCGCAGGAGGCACAGAGACCGCACGGCCGGGAACTCACGGCGGAGGAGCGCCCTCGGCACCCTCACTCCCGGGGGGCACTGAGCGGCAGGTGGTCGGAGTCAGCGCTCGGCGGCCGCTCGGGCTGCCCGCCGCCCACCGAGCAGCGCGCGCAGCAGGGCGCCACGCACTGGCACGGCCCGGGACTTGGGTCACAACACGTCACATGCACACCGTACTGCTGCCCCCGGTAAGCCTTCCCGCAACTCAGAGCTCCCCCGCAGGCCGCGGTGTGGGGGCACGCGATGGCTGCGGGGTCAGAAGGGCCGGCTGACGCCCCCTGCCTCCGGGTCCTAAAATCACAACAGTAACCCTCGCCTTCGGGGACCGGAAGCTAAAGAAACGCGACGGCTGCCCTGTGGGTGGCGGCGGCTCCGGGAGGACTGCAGGGGGGCGGCGGCCAGGGGGCGCGCCCGCCGGCGGGAGGCTCTTTAGGAAGCACCCTCCGAGCCGCGTCGGGAAGTCGCCCCCTCATCCCTCCTCCTCCCGGGGCACACGCACGCATGCGCAAGCGCACGCACACACACGCGCGCAAACACACGCACGCACACACACGCACACACACGCACTCACACACACGCACGCGCACACACGCGCGCACACACACGCACGCACACACGCACTCACACACGCGCGCGCACACACACGCACTCACGCACGCACACACACACGCACACACGCACGCACACACGCACGCGCGCGCACACGACCTGGTTCCTTTGAGTGTGACCGGTAGGCTTCCCGAGGAGGCCCGGCGTCCCCAGACGCGGTCCTACACCCTGGTGACCCGGGGCTGAGGTGCAGCCCCCAGAAAGGTTTTCATTCCCCCCGGTCCGGAGCCGTGGGGTTCCGGGCGAGCACGTCCGACGGAGCTCAGACGCAGCCAGCGCGCTCAGCGCACACTTACACTCGGGCCCCGAAGCCCCGGCCATGGCTCCGGCACCGCAGCTCCGGACCGAGGCCGCAGTTACCGCGGAGACCGACAAACATTCGAAGGCCCCCCGCGCTGGGGGGGCGGGGGCGGGGTTCCTCCGCTGCCGGGCAACCCCCCCAGCCCCGCCCTCCGCCCCGCCCCCCGCACGCCTTCTGAACAGGGAGTACCAGGTTTCCGGGCTTACTTTACTTTTTAAATTAAAACACTTTCTGTCATTTGAGAAACATCAAAATACCCTTGTACTCTAATACTTTACCAAAGCCTGGGGAACAGAAAAGGCAACTGGTCCTTGGCTGGGCATCTTTATAGAGACATTCGGGTTGCACGATGCACACCTCATGCAACTGTACCTGGCGTTCTAGCACATCGTAGGTGTCAGTCACTAAATTATCATTTAGTCATTTTCCTAGTAGGGAGATGAGATCACGCGAGGTAAAATAACTTGGCCACGATCAGTGAGTTAGCAGAGTAGAAGAATGTAAACACACATCTCTTTGCAGTCTGTGCTCTTTCCTCAGGCTCTGCTAAGGAAAGAAGAAAAGCGAAGGGAAGGGAAGAAAAGCTAAAAAATCTCTACGTTTCCTATCTTTGAAAACTGTAGCTCTATTTAAATTTCTTCCAGCCAGGGAGGATTCGAGTGTCCTGGCATGGTGGCTGCGACTCTCAGACGTGACTTTGGGCAGCCCCTCACTGCTGCCCAGCTCAGGGAGGAAGTGATGATAAGGCTAGACGGTGTGTGTGAGAAATTTGGGCACACAATCTTTCACCTCCACTGATGCTGGTCAGACACTTTGTAGGCGAACGTTTTGGAAATCATGACGTTGCCCTGACTCTACCATTGCTCAGGTGGCTCCATAAATAGGAGCATTTGGATTTGACCTGGAAAAAAAATAACAGAAGTGTTTCCCAGTTTTCTCTCTCCAACATTCAGTCTTTAGGCATCTGACCATAACTAGAAATGCTGACATGAAAATGCCCACATTGCATAAGGATATCTAAGCATTGGCCCAGGACGGGAAAAGTGTTCCCCACATTCTGTTAATTACAAATTAGGGTCAGATTGTGGCAATCCAGGTTTTTGTATTACCAACTATTAGAGATGAAACAATGAGCCTTTCTGCTCCACATTGTTTAGTGATTGGGTGGCAGGCAGACAGGTGACAGAGGTTTTCTCCTCTCTCCTTCCACAGATGGGCTCAGAGGACAGAGCTCCTGGCCCTGGGAGAGACGGCCATGGAAGTGTGTGCCCCAGGACCAGTGGGGCACCTCCAAGAGTTCAGCTTGTGTGGTACTCACACTGCTCATTGGCACGAGAATGGATTTGGCTCATTCTGCATGGAATTACAGATCAGAAAGAAAATAGTGTATTTCTCCCAAGTCATCCCTATGATAGGACCCATATACAGTTAAATTCAACCGTCTCTCACAGACTAAAGTTCAGGAAGTCAATGGTCAAATCACCACCAAACATTAAAACCCACTACAGCTCTCCGACTGCTAAATATGTCAACAAAGTGTCTGAGGCAGAAAGATATTATTATCAGTGAAATGAACTGATCTGCCAAAACCAGGAGATCTACCTTGAGGCCAGATTTCTATGTAGGAATCCCCAAGAACTGATCACCATGCAAATTGCGCGAGCAGATATTTGAATTCGTATTATGCTATTTTGTTTTTCAGCTCTAGGTGGCGCTGGAATACACCTTAAAACACTCGTCGGAGTTACTGAAAGCTGCCTAAGGAGCTCATCCCAGCGAATTCACTCGTCCACACACATCCTTTCATCCTGCTAGGATTCAAAGAGAAAACAAGAAGTATTGTCTGCTCTTGCAACTTTGCTAAGAATGCAGAAGCGCACGATTTATTCCCTGTTCTAAAGATGCTCAGGGGAGAGGAGACAAACCACTTTAGCGCAATACGCGGGGGAGAGGGCCGGTGGAGACAGGTGCAAACTGGCGCAGAGGGGATGGCTAGGGGCGGGGGAGGGGGGGTGCTCCGGGAAGACCCCACGTTCACGGTCCCACGACGGGCCAGCAGCAGGAGGGGAGAGCCTCCCGTGCGCTCCTAACAACCAACGCATTGGAAATATAACTGGTCAAAAATAAACATTTAGTTACCGCCTTTCCAGCTGTTAGAATTTATTGTGTAAAAATAGACAAAGTGAAGACAACTTTTTAAGCACCTTTGTGCTTTCTAAGCTCTGGAGTGACACAGAGTGACGCGTTTAAGGAAGTCCAGGTAGACTGTGGACTGAAATTCTACACCAGCCCGACAGGGAGACGCGGGATGTGACGGGGAGTCCGGAAGCTGCGAGTGTGCCCGAGTCAGGAGGGAGTGTCAGGTCGGTCCTGCAGACTGCAAGGGGTTCGCCAAGAATTCTGAACACACAGAGAGAGACCACAAGTTTCCCTTTTAGAAAGATAACTCTGCTTCACACCGTAGACGGAGAATGCCGGCGGCGCTGAGAGCCAAGAATTGCATTCCCAGCGCTACACGCAGTGACACCCCAAATTCTCCTCCCGCGTCCTGGCGCCGTGGAAGCAAAGTCTCCGTCCACGGAAGGCCTCGAGTGCTGGGAGACCCCTTGCCCTCCTGCTTTCCAAGGCCGTACCCGCCGGGAAGCGTCTGCCCCAGGCTCCCTCCTCCCCTCTTCTTTCCCTCTCCATCTGATGGCACATTTCCCTGAAAACAAACGAGCTCTTGTTTTTCCAATCTTAAAAACATATAAAAACAAAACCTTTGCTTTGACTCTGCATCTCTCTAAGGCAAAGGCGCCCTCACATTTACCTGCCACCACAGATCCTAGTCGGAGACCCGCACAGGGAGGGCAAGGGGCGGGTCTGCGCAGCGGGCAACTTAGCGCAGCTCTGCGGGCGCCCCGGAGGCTGGAGGAGGGGTCCCCGCCACGCCTGAGTCTGCCGCAAGGGGCGCTGTCTCCGCTCCTCTCCCACCTTGTGGCGTGTAGCCTCCATGTTGCCCTCAAGGGACTTTTCTGCATTATAACTTTATTTTTAAGTGGCATTTGAGGACAAAATAATTACGAGACCCAAGAAGGTTGAAAATGGGATGAAGAAAATGGTGTAGAAAGAACACAACTTCCCCAGAAGGGCCCCCACGTCTCTTCCCACCCGTGTCCTCCACGAGCCTCCTCTTCCTCCTCCAGAAAGTAAAATAAACCTTCATCTCCTCACAGTGGTACATAAAACCGCATTTCTTTACTTCCAAACTGCCGTTTACCACTTGTCTAAAACATCTCAATGTTCCACTGAAATGTTTTCTCAACTGTGAAAATTGCTATCTTGGGTCAGGATGTTTCATTAAAAACAATGAAAATATCTTTGATGTAATGATGTCTGGAAAACCAGAATTTAAGCCATTAAGTGACGGATGAGTAATGAAAACTCCCCCCGACCCCAGCCTTTAGTTTCTCTCCCCCAAAACAAATCACATCTGGTCTCTTACTTAGCAGGCCACCCACAGACGGGGCCCCCCACCCCATGCTTTCACTTCTGCAGAGGATGGCCCACCACTCACCAGTTCCTGCACCTGGATTCTTTCTCTAATAAATAAATAAATAAATAAATAAATAAAGTCTTGGAAATCATTCCACACCAGTACCTAAAGAGCCTGGCTTTTTTTTTTTTTTTTTTTTTTTTTTAGATTTTTATTTATTTATTTGAGAGAGAGTGTGCATGAGCGGGATGAAGGACAGAGGGAGAAGCAGACTCCCCACTGAGTAGGGAGCCCAACGCTGGACTCCATCCTGGGACTCCCAGGAACAAGACCTGAGCCAAAGGCAGATGCTTAACCACTGAGCCACCCAGCACCCCAATCCTGACTTTTTAAATAGCTGTATTGTATTTCATTTTTATGTATAATCAACAGGCAACCGACATTTATTCTGTTTCCACTCTTTTGTATTAAACTCCTGTGCTCACCTTCAGGTGCCTTCTTCGGTGTGAGAATATTCGGGTAAACCTGAGAAGCCAGGTGGGCTCAAAGGGTTTGTGACCAGAGGCTGTGCTGATTCACCCAGTACCCGCCACAGTGAAGGTGATGTGGGGCTGGCAGTAGACGGTCCAGAAAGATTTCTTGAGATGTTTTTGGTGCAAAAAACGTGTTTTTATTAAAGCACAGGGACGGGACCCACAGGCAGGTAGAGGTGCACTGGGACTGGGAGGAGTGACTGATTGTACACTTGAGTTTATAATTATAAACTATAGAATTTATACTTATATAAATATATAAGTAAATATATAAATTTAAATATATTATTAAAAAATCTAAAAAGGAGGGCACACTTGAGTGGCTCAGTCGGTTAAGCGTCTGCCTTCAGCTCAGGTCATGATCCTGGGGTCTTGGGATGGAGCCCCAGTTTGGGCTCCCTGCTCAGTGGGGACCTGCTTCTCCCTCTCTCTCTGCCCCTGCTTGTGTGCTCTCTCTCTCACTCTCTCTCTCTCTCAAAGAAAATAAATTTTAAAAATCTTTAAAAAAATTTTAATAGATAAACTTTTTATATATTTATATATGTATATATTTATATTTATAATTTAGTGGGGGTTAGGGAGAGCATAAGCCTCGAAGGAATTTAGAAGCAAGGCTTCCAGGACCTTGAGGGGCTGACTGCTGTGCAGATAAGGTCATTTACTTCTGTCTAGTAAAACATTAGTCTTGAGAGCCTCAGATGTATGGGCCATAGGTTTGAAAGATAATCACGAACAGGTATCTTGGGGGTGGGGTGGTGTTTACAGTGATCAGAGGGAAGCAACACTATGAGGAGCAAAGCTCTAGTGGTAAAACATTAAAGGAAGTCCTTTAAGGGAGCGGTAGGAGTGTGACCATCTGCTAGCCTCAAGAATCCTGCCTGGAGATTGTGAGCCACAGGGAAGCCCGGCCTGTGGTCCTTTCTCGCCCATCAAGGGTGCCTGTCCCCACTTCCTCACCACCGAATGTGGGGCATGCATCAGTATGTTACCACACCCCTGATTTTTGCAAATACAAAGTGGCGAACTAGTTGGTGAGAGAGGGAAAATCCACAATTAAACTGTGTAGGAAATAAATAAGATGTAATAATTTTTCAAAGCAGTGGCAGGTTTACTATTTTAGGTGGCTGATCAGAGAGGCTTCTCCGTGTTTCCTGTTGCCACTGTAACAACCAGAGATTTGGTAGCTTGAAACAAGACAGATGTATTATCCTAGAGTTCCACAGTTCAGAAGTTCCAGACAGATCTCACTGGACAAAATCCAGGTGTCCGAAGGACTGCGTTCCTTCTGGAGGCTCTGGGGACAATCTGCTCCCTTGCTTTTCCCAGGTCCAGAGGTGCCTACCTACCAGGGCTCCTGGCCCTTTCCTCCACCTTCAAAGCAAGTGATGAGCCACGGCTGGTCCAGTCTTTCCACGCCACAGATGCTCTTGAGCCTCCCTCTCCCACGTACCAGGAACCTGGGGACTGCGCTGGGCCCGCCTGGACAATGCAGACCGATCTCTTGATCCTGAGATCTTAAAGTCAGCTGAGCAGCACCAGGGGCGAGACACCTAGGCTGCAGTCTGATGTGCTGTGCTCAGAGCCAGGGAGGAGACTGCTGGCTTCAGGGGAGGCCCTGAGCTGGCGCTGGAGCTGACTAGGGACCCACTGCCCCCAAACTTGTCTCTGACAGGTCAGGAGAGGTCAGGCCTCTCTCCAGCAGGGGACCAGGGATTGTCGCAGACTTGGGCTTTGTTGAGTTTTGAGTTTTTATGATTGGAGAGATCTGAGCTTGTTGAAGGAACCCGGCCAGGGGAGTAGGGAGGGCTGACGATCCACAAAACCACAAAAGGGGGGGGCACTGGATTCTAGACTGGTAACCTCTAAAAGGCCCAGGCAACCTGCCACAGGGAGGTGGGGCGGAAATTCCCTGTCCCTGCAGAAAACAGAACTAAAACCAGACTTGTACTCCATCTAGTTTGCCAGACATTTCCCAGCCATTCTGATGGCAGTTCTTGGGAAAAGTACAAATAAAAGTGAGCTGCGGGCTCCCAAGTGGGATTACGTGGAAGCAGCGCCTTTAAGGCACAAAACCCTTTCCAGGGTCTTTTTTCAGAAACTGGAGACCCTGGTATTATGGCCTTTTAATTTCCCCAGGGTAAGTCACTGAGCAAGCGCAAAGGCCGGCCAAGGTCACTAAGATCACAGCGGATCACAGCATGAACCCTGAACCAGCCCAGCCCCCCACAGCAAATGAAGGGGGAGGGGCGCGCCAGAGGACGTGTGATTTTCCATCACTCTTTTAAAACCTGCTTGGCGTTGCTGATCACTTCCTGTTTCTTAACCTTACTTTGCATTGCTTGTATTTTAATTGGAAACCGAGTTGCTCACATTAATAATAATGATGATGATGATGATGGCCTATTCGTCCCTGAATGCAACAATAGGCAGGCGTGGTGACCCCAGCTCGCTAGAGGTGTAGATGTGATCGCCCCACTCTGCAAGCCGAACAAGTAAGGCCGTTTTCTCCACGTTTCCGAGAGCAGATGCTTTCCTTCGAAGGCACATGTGGCCGCCGCGGAGGTGTGAGTGTGAAGAGAAGGGGAGGTAGTTCTTCGTGTTGTGTTTCCAAGGGGTACTTTCCTGGCAACGTGGCAGCGAAAGGATTATTCTCCTGAGGTGGGGGGAACACTGTTACTGCAATAAGACATCAAGCCAGGGTTTAAGTCACTGTAAGAAGAAAAGCGTGTAAGCGAGGCGGAGGGAAGCCAGGCCCGCGGTGCGGCGCGTGCGGCTGAGGCCTCCCTGCAGCGGAGCGGGGGTGAGAGCCGACCGGGCGCTGGGCCCTCTGCCCCCACCCCCCGCACTGGGCCCGCTCTGCCCCCCTCTACCTCCCCCCACCGTGGCCCATACCTGCCCCCCCTCCGCTGGGCCCCCTCCTCCCGCCGCACCCCCGCCGCACCCCGCCGGGCCCCTCTGCCCGCCGCACCCCCGCCGCACCCCGCTGGCCCCCTCCGCCCGCCGCACCCCCGCCGCACCCCGCTGGCCCCCTCTGCCCGCCGCACCCCGCTGGGCCCCTTCCGCCCGCCGGGCCCCCTCCGCCCGCCGCACCCCCGCCGCACCCCGCTGGCCCCCTCTGCCCCCCCCCCCGCCGCACCCCGCTGGCCCCCTCCGCCCGCCGCACCCCCGCCGCACCCCGCTGGCCCCCTCCGCCCGCCGCACCCCCGCCGCACCCCGCTGGCCCCCTCTGCCCCCCCCGCCGCCCCGCCCACAGAGACGCACGCTGTCCTCCCTCACTGGCCGCACGAGTCCTTAGAACACACCGAGAAGGTTCACACTCAACACCGGGAGGATGGTGAGAATCTTAGTAATTCTTTCTAGCGGCCCCAAACTTACATGATGGCAGGACTTTCTTGTCCTGTTTTCCAAGGTGCAACTCTGATGAGGCCTGTTGCTTTAAGCAAAGCTGATTCGTCTGATGCCCTTTCTAAAGCTCTTTGTCTTTTAAATGACACCAGCACAGCTGCTTCGGGGAGGATTCCTGGGTGAGGCAGAGCGAGGTGCTGTTTGCTCCGTCCTGGGGGGACGTCCCGTGTCCACTCCCACTTCTGGGGAGGGGCGTGACGCAGGCAGCGGCAGACTTGGCAATGACTCTGCTTTCTGGAATTGGCGTTTGTTCCGGAGAACAATGGCTTGCGAGGAGGTGTGCGGGGGCGAAGAGAGCCTCGGCAGGGGAGAAGCAGAACCCAAGGAGGGGAAGCCCGAAGCTTGAGACCCGATGCGCAACCGGGGCTCTCCCTGACCCCCCAGCTCTGGACGCACCCGGAGCCGAGCAGGAGATCCGAGCGGACCCCGAATATCCAGGGGGGCCCCTGAGAGTGCCCCGCACTGGTCCCGCTCCCGGGCTGCCCGGGACGCGCGGCACATCGTGCGGAACCAGCGCGGAGCCGAGCAGAGAGGTCTGCCCTGCTCGCAAACCCGGGGACTCTCACACCAACTTGAGGAGTCCCTGCTGACCCATGAGAGGAAGTCCCCCCAGCCCACCCCAGCCAGCGGGAAGGGGCTTAGGAGTCAGATCTGAGCTGTGAACGTTTGCCATTGTTACATTCCTGTATTATAGAGTAAACCTCACACACAGTACCTGTGTCGTGTACTCTTTCCAACAAGAACAGTAGAATGGACAACCCCATACCCAACCGCCCAGATCCAAAACTTCACATTCGGACTTATTTGCTTTATCGCTCTGTCCATCCTTTTGCGGAAACTTTTAAGTCAGTAGCAGACATCATGAGTCTTTATCCCTAACTACTTGAGCACACATCTGAAATAAAGTCCTTCTCCAGAACCACAGGCCATTATTACACCTAAAATCAAGTCCTTACCTATTGTATTCAAATTTCCCAAATCATCCTCAAAATATTGACTATAGCTCTATTTTAAAACAAAAATCCATGCATTTAGCTGTTATGTCTTTATTTAAACAGCTTTAATGATATATAATTTACATACCATACAACTCACCCATCTAATTGTACAGCTCAGTGGTTCTTAGTAGCCTCACAGAGTTGTTGTGCTCCCTTCATCTAAAACAGTCCCACTTTTTCATTTTTTTAAGGACACTAACATTTGGAGACCAGACCATTTGTCTTGTCAACCACCCACCTGAGGCGTTTGTCTGGCTATTTCCTTTTGCGCTGTGGTTGAACTTGCCCACTGGACTGGGTGGTCTATAAAGTGGAGGTTGGGTGTAAGGCTTGCTTATGTTTAGTGTGGACAGTAAGAACAGTTCATGGACGGTGATCTGTACCTTCCCTTATCAGGAATGTGAAATTGGATCCCTTCATTGTGGGAGAAGGGGTTACCACATGTCTTGTTGCCATGAGAGTAGGTCTTTTCTTTTGTGATTGGGGACTCTGCTGTGAGGTGACACTTGATTCCCCAGGAAACTTCTCCTCTAGGGGCACTCCCTGCATGAGTCCACCTCATGCCTTTCACAGCGATGAGATATCATTCTGTAAAAAAAGAGCTTTCCTTCATCAACTTGGGACTTCCCCTTTCATCACCTTCCAAGAAAGGAGTTGGTGTGGGACTCACCTCCAAAACCACCTAATGAATTCAGTCCTTTTAATTTGAGTCTCATTATGGACATAAAGAATTATATCTATCCAATGTAATCAATGACACTCATTGTGCTTTTATTGAGATATAACCAGTTAACATCCATGAAACACCCTTTTGAAGTGTATATTCAGTGGTTTGTGGCACAATCACAATTGAATGGTTTGTGGTACGCTCACAGTTGTGCATCCACCACCACTCTCTGCCTGGGGGACAATTTGTCCTTCTGCAACAAAGCCCCACACCTGAGCAGTGACTCTCCATCTCCCCCCAGCCCCTGGCAACCACTAACCTATTTTTCTGTCTATGATTTTGCCGGCTCCAAACATTTCATTTAAGGGAATCATACAATATATCATCTCTTGTGATGTGTTGGTGCTTCATTCCTTTTTGTGACTGAGTGATATTGGACAGAACACTCTGGGGTATCCCTTCATCATGTGATGGATACTTGGATTGCGTCTGCTTTCTGGATATTATGAGTAATGCTGCTATGAACATTTGTGCACAACTTTTTTGTAAACCTAGGTTTTCGTTTCTCTTGGATATATAACTAGGGGAGAATGCTGGGTTACATGCAAACTTTATGTTTAACACTTTGAGGAACTTCCACACTTTTCCCAAGTGGCTGCACGGTCTCACAATCCCACAAGAAACACGTGATGGTTGCGGGTTTCTCCACATCTTCACCAACACTTGTTATGGTCTGTCTTTTTTGTTTTAGTCATTCCTGTGGGTGTGAATGTGGTATGGCATTATGGTTTTGGTTTGCATTTCCTTAATAACTAATGATGTTGAATGCCTTTTCCTGTGCTTATTGGCCATTATATATATATATATATATATATATATATATATATATATACACACACACACACACACTTTGGAGAAATGTCTATTCAATCCTTTGTCTATTTTTTAATTGGGTTATTTGTCTTTTTATTGTTGAGGGCTTTTTAAAAAAGATTTTATTAATTTATTTGAGAGAGAGCACACAGGAGCAGGGGTAGGGGCAGACAGAGAGGGAGAAGCAGGCTCCCCATGAGCAGGGAGCCTGACTGGGGGGGGTGCTGGATCCCAGGACCCCAGGATCATGACCTAAGCCGAAGGCAGATGCTTAACCAACTGAGCCACACAGGGGCCCCTCCCTCAGGTTTTAAATCAATCTGGCTGAAAACCTTTCTCCTGTGCTGTTGCCCTCCTGAGGACTAGGTGTGGCCACAGAAAGGTTCGGTCAGCTAACGTGAGCTGAGGAGCAGGGAGTGAGGCGGACCCTCATGGCACTGCCCTGCCCAGACGGGCGACTGTTGCAATGTCCTCACTGGTTCTTGACCTTGGCCACCTGACCTCAGTGATGTTCCGGAGCCAGCCTGCACTTTGGTGAGTTGGTTTCCCGGAGGCAGTGTGACCCCATGTGCCCCCCCAGCCACATAGTACGTGTTGCCAACCATCAGCAGAGGGGGGAGGTGTGGGCTTAGCCCACCTGGTCACCTCAGGCAGCCCTTGTTCATTTTTGTCCCCTTGTCACACCAGATGCGATTTGAGACTTCCCACTCTCTCCAAGCTCTAGGAAAAAGCAGGCATGAGGATCCTCCTGATCAGATTCCCAAAACTGATCAGGGGGCTTCCTCCCCTGCCCACCTCCCGCCCACCATGGTTCTCCCCCTTGTGGACAGCACCCTGGCCCTCCTGGTGGCTGCACAGTCACACCTCAGCTGCTTTCTTTTCTACATTCCTTCTACACTCCCCCAGTCCAGGCGACCCTTAGTGCTGGGCACAGAAAACCTGAAAACATCTTGTTTCAGTAGACTGTCAGCTTATAAATAGCCTTGAAAGCTTTTTTTCCTCAAGATTTCATCTGCTATGAGTTTCTGAATCTCATTTTGAAACTGCGTACCTGTGTTGGTCAAGATGCACCCTTTGGGAACAGATCCTGAAGAAGGCACATTTCAGGACAGCATGGTGCTTATGCGGGAGTCTCTGAATGCTGGCCGGCCTGCTTTCTTAGGTTCTAGCTACTTCACCTGTTTATCACAGTCCTCATCTTAAAGTGGGGGTGATAACATGCGTCATTCAGAGAGTCGTTGTGAGCACTGAATTGGTAGGAGGGCTTGGCAAACATAAAGGTTCAACTCAGTTTGGGCGACTGGGCATTGCAGCCCGGTTCCCGCGGCAGGGGATCAGAGGGAACGCGTTCAGGAGGGAGCAGATTACTGACCGAGAGGAACAGATTCTCAAACATAGGAGGTAACATTTGAGTTTCCAAGGATGAGCCAATGAAGCAGAGAACAGAGTACGAGGTTAGGGACATGGGATGCTCAAAGGACAGATGTGCATTCATGTGACTGAGCCACAGGAGGGGGGGACGGGGCTGTAGGAGATGTGCCCAGAGTGCCAACTGATGGACTTTAACAATTCATTCTGTACTAAGTAAGGGCCCAGCAGAAGGTCATTGGCAGATTTCTAGGGGGAGAATTGTCAAAAATAACTAGGCTCCAAAGCCAATTTACATTTTTAGAAACTTAAAAAAAGAATCGGTTGGGCATAAGGAGGCAAGATAGCTTTCTTCAAATAATTGAAAGTTTGTCAGATAAAAAAAGGGAGCGGACTTATCCATGTGCTGTAAGCCAGTATCTTGGAATAGAAATTATAAAGCTATAGATTTCAGGACAACTTCAGATAGAACCTTCTGGCAACCAGAGCTGTCAAACAGTGGTCCGGTTTGCATTACAGTGGTCTGTCCCCCACCCCTGGAGCATGAAGTCAGATGACCGTCTATCAGACATGGCAAGTACAAGATCGTGCGTTGCTGGTAGAAGGCGGAACCAATGCCCAACAGTCATGATTTCACGTGGACAAAACTCAGTAACTCAGAAGGCTTAGGAAATGGGGTGTTTTGATGCATGCTTTTTTTAGTTAATGCAAGGGTAAGCAGGTAAATATTATTTTCTTTAAAAAAAAAGATTTTATTTATTTGAGACAGAGAGAGAACGTGAGAGAGAGAGAGAGAACACAAGCAGGGGCAGAGGCAGAGGGAGAAGCAGGGTCCCCGCCAAGCAAGGAGCCCGATGCGGGGCTCGATCCCAGGACCCTGGGACCATGACCTGAGCCGAAGGCAGACGCTTAACCCACTGAGCCCCCCCCAAGGACCCCCAGGCTTTGGTATTCTTATGAGAACGGCATCAAGTCTGCACTACTGGGAACATATTTAAGAATCGTCTTGTTAGAAGTGTGAGATTTTCAGGTGTATAGATGTGTGGCTCCATCTCTCTGGAACTATGACGGTGCAGACAGGAATCGCAGAGCTGGTGCACAGGAAGGAACGGCGAAGCTGTGAAGGCTTCCAGGAGACGAAGCAGTCGATTCCAAACCCACGGAAATGTCGTGTCCTGCCTTCTGCTCCTAATTCCCTCCTTCCACCTTCCACACATCAAGTGCCCAGTGGGCATACTGAACGCATGTTGGCTTGATACGTATTGCTTTTCAGGGTTCCTTTTGCTTCAGGACGTAGATACGATGGGGAAATGTTCCTCTCCTCAAAGCTCTCGAGTTACAGAGGGTTGATGGAAAAATCAGACATGTACATAATTAAGGATTCAAATTAAGATCGTCTCTACAGAGTACCAATCTGCAACATGAGTTGCCAAATAAGTTTATGGATATATTAATTCATGAAATTCGTTTTAGCACAGTCAACATTTTATTCGGTTTCACAGGAAATGAATACTTTAACAAAACTCCTGTCTACAACGCATACAGTGCTATGCACTCTGAGGGCTTTCCATTAGTGAGGGTTGGCGCCGCAGGAGAATTCCATTTTAGGGGCTGTCTTACGCTTCGTCTAATTAACAAGACTGTGGACTCTCTTATTTAACAATGTAACAGGTCTTTATTCCAGGAAACTTTTACTTTGTTTACTCCCAAATTTAGTTCTAATACGTTTATGGTGAGGGAGGGTCTGTGGATACAAATGAAGTTCTGACTTTTTGGTCTTAAATATTTACCACCTGATGGTAAGCAGGGATAGCCACATAAACACAATTTCTTTAAGCTGAGTTGTCAAGGTAAAGCCATGAGTATACTTATCGTGGAACACAGGTGATGTGAGGTTTAACCCAGAACGTTTTCTTTACTGTAACAGAGAGAATCCCAAGACTTACACACATAAGCATGCATACAACCGGAGTCCTTCCTGCTCTTGGCCAAGTGAATCTGGATGGTTCCGGGGGCCCCTGGAGGCCAGGGGAGCTATTTCAGGAGTCCTAGAGTCAGCACTCCAAGCCACTAGCTTTGGAATCTGAAGCACTCGTTCTAAAAGACCAGCTTCTCCCACATAGTCTCCAAAGCTTTAAAATTATACAGTGGAGTTAATAAATCATGTGACACAAGTTAACATCGTCAGTTGTCTCGTCCTCTCTGCTTGGAAATGGCAGAAGCAGACTCACCCCATCAAGCCCACGTGAACTCGGCGCTTCCACGCGGACAAGGCGCGCAGCGCGGGCACACAGTCTGACAGCGCCGTTGCATCTCCTCCTCAACAGACGGAACATCTCTTACCTTCCCCGCAAATGAGAGCAAATGATAAACGTGAAAAATGATATTTTAAAAACTCTGTATTCAATTATTCACACCAAAGGATATCCATTAAAATTATGAACATCTCTACATATATTTCATGTATCATACATATATATATACTTTGTATGTATAGTTACATATCGACAAAAAATTCCTTGCTGCCCTAAGCATGTAAGTAAAACAAAGCTAGATTTTGCAGCGTAACACCCATATATGCATATCTACTGGCAGTTTGAATTATGAATTTATTTACAAGTTGCCTCGGTTATAATAAATGATTACTGTTCTATTATACAAACATAATGGTAAAGGTTTCTTTTAAATACAAAGACTGCAAATGAATACATGAAAAATTACACACATGTACAGTATTTATAATTTATAAATGCAAAGTTAAGACCTCTTTAAATTATTGCACTTGTGCATTTTACAAAGATTTTTATATGTCATACATATAAAATAATTGTTTTAAGTTTGCTAACTCATCAACTATAATAAAGTCGGATATTATTTACTTGAAATTCTTTCTCCTTCCAAAAGAGAGCCCACTAAAACTTTGGACACAGATCCATCAACTCTGCAAATCGGTCTATTAAGTGCATTGTATTTTGGACAGCTTATAACCCATCTTACACCTTGGCAGTATGGGGTCAGCACGATCACCGCCGGCAAACTTGTGGGTACCTTAACTAGGTAGGGATATAGGATCTCTTTTGTTCCTATGGACTTGTAAAGAAAGCCACCTTTTCTTTTCAGAAAGATTCAAGATGCTGCATATCTATAAATCTTGGTAAATTTCACAGTGTTTGGGCAAGCACATTTTTTTCACATGGGTCACTGGGTTGGGTCTGGTGAATAGGTCGGGGCATTGTATAGAAATACCTTCTCCAGATCAATCTGTTGAACTTTCAATGTGCACACCAAAGGCATGCATAGAACATACACCATACAATAGATCTATGGGAAATAATACTCCTCTATGGCATTTACACTGGGTGTTGGAGAGATGGCCCAGGACTGGGTATTATTCAAGTGGCTAAAGGAAAAACAAAAGCTGCAACACCCATGGTCTAATAGTATTCCAGGTGAGCTGGAGGATCAGATGATACACTTTGCAACCTTCATTTGCAGTAGGAATAAAAATTTTCCATTTACACTTCTGCAAATACATAGTACCTCAAAATTATCAGCTGACACCTGACATGTGTAAAGTGACTTCTCTACTTGACATACTGGATTCAGATCTTAACTTGCAGGTCGGGTCCTTGGACGACACTGACCCACGCCCCGCCCCCAGCAGAGGCACACTTGGGTCTGCACACGTTCGGTTACCAATTGCTCATACTCGCTGTAAAGCGAGGTCCAACTATGCATGAGGCAAACAGTACTGCTATCCACTGTGGGGTCGGGGGGGGGGGGGGACCTAGCAAGTGAGTGAAGACAGTAATGTTTCTTTGAATTTGAAATATTGTTTCTTGGGAAACATTAATGTCTTTCTCTTCATCCCACCCTTTTAACTTAGAACCAGAACACCACTGAAACTTCTCTCCTTTTTGCTATTTTTACCATCACAGAAATGCATCTAATGCTTCAGACAACCAAAATATCCAGTACAAAAAAAGACAAAAAACAGAAAGGGTATAGTACTGCATTGGGAATCACTAATTTAAACTTAAGATTAAGTGCCTAAAGAAATGGGCAGAATGTGTATCAGGGTAGATACTTGTGCAAAGGTAAAATAGAACAGCCATGCGCTGCTGACAAGCAGGGGAAGGGGAGGGGGGACAAGAACCGCCAGCATACTCGGTTAATTTACATTTTACAGAGATTTTAAAGTCAGGCAATAAAAGGGATACATTAATGTGACTAAATAAGTCTTTAAAGAATTAAACCCTAAATAAAATCAGTAAAGTGTAGAAAGCAAACACATGTCTGAAATAGATAAAGGTTAGAAGTGATTTTCAAAATCTAAATCATGCATATGTACCTGAAACCCAACAAAATCATACCCCCCATAACTGCGTCACAGTTCTTGGAAGTTACAGTCATCAGGGTATGTGTGAATGACATCAAATAAAGGATACAAGTCTGATGAGGAGAGAATGGTCCTATCCTTTCAATTTGATCCAATTAACCATGGACATGTCCCTTTAAATGTTTTTAATTCTAGTTAAGCAAGAAAGGCAAAATAACAAATATATGAACAAAGAAGTAAAATTACAGTATTTAAAATAAAGGCACAGGCCAAGGCATGGTGATAATTTAGTCTGATTAAAGCTCAAACCTTAATTTTGAGATAAAAGACCAGAAACATAATATCCAAACTAAATCTATTAAAAAATCCAGGTGGCTAAGGATTTATGCATCTATGTGTATCATGTACAAACATATCTAGTGTGCCTGAACATACCAATAAAGCAAAGTCACTGAGGTTGTACAAAATTAAAAAAAAATCTAAAGCTATCTAAAAAGCATGCTAAGAAGAGGAAACCTACACTGAACAAATCCAGTTTCAAAGTAGTTCTGTTTGTGTCGCTGTGAGAACAAGTCACCTCCAGTGGTACCATATCAACTGCGCAGATGCCTTCCCACTGAGGAAGAGTCCAGGACGGGGACGGCTATGCTAAGTAATTCCGCTTGGTCTCTCTTCCATGACCGGTTTCTGACGAGCCCCGTAGAGATAGTGAGAGCTGGGAAGTGGATCTCAATCCTGGCCCCAGGAAAAGGGCCGTTTTTGAGAATTACTTTCCACATCCATTTTATTTAAGTTTTCCTAATTAACTAAATCAAAGTCAACTATTAATTAATAAGATGCTTGCAATTTTTAGAGTTTTATTCTGCTGCCTAAATTCAATATTTCATGTTGTTGGCATGCATTTCCAAGAAAATTTCTAGTTAAAAAATATATATTCACTGTCTCTGGGAAGATAATGGAATAACTGCATTTGACAATAAAACTTTGTCCATTATAAATCAGCACAACCAATAAAAACTTCCACAAATCAAACATTCTACATATACTCACAGCTGGCTACCAAATTTATACTGAACAGGAAAATTTTGGCCCAATCTAAAATACTGCCTTAATGAGAAACTTGTTAAAACTTTTGGTAATAAAAACCATCTGCCCTTTCAAGAAAAGATCTGGGAGAAAGATGAGAACAGAGCTCAAAAGTTTGTCTGCTAAGTATATCTGCCCCAATATAAAAATACTCCTAACTGCATTTTTTTCCAAAGCAGATTATTGACTAAATATCACTGCATCTTGGGCCCATTTTAGGTAAATGTATGATTCCTAAGTAGATTTTAAGAATACTAACAGTTCACATTAGAATACAGTCCTTCCTTTGTTCAAACTTTGCTTTGATTATGACAATATTTCAAGAGAAATCAACTAACCAATAAACCCACGTATGGTTCTTTGGAAAACTGTTCATAGTACAATGTCAATAATATAAGAAATCTGGCTCTATCGAAATAAGAGAATTTTCTGTAGTAATTTTAGAAAAGCAACCTTAAAAAGCAAAAATAGCCATAAGATTCCCTCCCTTCAGGACTCTTTTCTATATCAAAAAGCAAAATTCATGCATCCTTTTAAGATCCTTTTAATTAAACAATCGCCAGTGGTATTTCCTCCCAACCACCTTGCGATTCGGTGGAGTTCCATTACACGACTACTAACTCTTGGAATTGAAGTTCGATTTGGTGGGTCCAGTTTCATAAATCTGAGTTCAGAAAAACATGCAACATTTTAGAATTCAATTCTATAAATGCACCAACATGAAAAAGGACATTTTCTGCTCACATTTTCCAACACACAAAAAAATCAGGTTTTGAAGAATGAGGCCGATTTTTACTTTCTATAGATGTGTTTGCATCTCTATCCCTTATACATACGTACTTTTGTACTATGTATGTCTAGCCACAGTGGTATTTCTCTCTTTAGATATTTCATTTTACCTCATATTGTATAATTACAATAGCAAATGGAGTGCCAGGGAGGGAAGATGGCAACTTTCAGAAGCCCACAGGGAAATTGAACACATAGTGTTAATTCTAAAATAAGAACAATGTTTCTATATAGCTAACTCTGCTACAACTTAAATCATGTTGTAGGAACATCTGATTTCTTTTTTGCAAAAAACCATATGAATAACAATGTGTACAGTATTGAATATGTAAAAGAATATTTTAAAAATTTATTTTATCAAAAGTAATATTCCAGTTTCCTGCCAAGTGAATAGCAGATAAGCTGTCTGTTATGGATCTGCTGATCACTTCTTGAGACTCTAGTTCTCTCATTCCTTCAGGTCAGGACTAACCACAGCTCTGGAGGTGACCTCGCCATTGTGCTAAAAATCTCGACAGCTCTAATGTGCACCAGAAGTGACTGGCTTATAATCCTTGTAGGAAGGGGTCCAGACTACTACTTTTGCATATTTTTTCGCAACACTTACATGGTAGAGTAATATTAGTCTACTAAAAATTATACAGAAGACTGTCCAAACTACAGGTTTGGATATAGATGCTTGACACTGGAGCAGAGGAGAGAGAATAGAAATGCGCCACGATGCGTTCGCACTGCGCTCTCCTACTTCCTGTCGTGGACAGAGTGCTTCAGGAAATGTGACTGAGGAGCACAAAGCAGGGGGCAAACTGGGGGATGGGTGCAGCAGAGCAAAGTAAAAATTACACAAGACTTAAATTTTATGGTTTAATTTGATTTTAAGAGAAATGTATGGTATTTTAATTAAATAATCCGTAGAATAAACCTCTCATTTTGAATGTGAGTCTAAAATTTTGCAATGACACCAAGTGAAAATATAAAGAAATCATTATTAAAATTCACATTTGACATCCCATAAGACCTGTCTGTTAAGAAAAATTCATATGCCTTGCCTTTGTTTGTTCTTTACGCAAAGTGTTTAGAAAATTTGCCTACAATGAAGAAAGAAATAAAAAATATTCTTTGACATTTTTTGAATTGATACTTGGAATTTTGAGATTTATTCTGATGTATATCTGCATCTCTTCTCAAGAGGATACAAAGTCTACCTCCTTTAGTGTTAGATCTATTCACCCAAGCCCTTTAGTATAAACTTAGAGAATACACTTTTCGTCCACCTAACTTCTAATTCATGAGGCTCTGAGACAAGAATCTATTCTCCATCACTGATTGCAGAAAGACACCTCTTACTGTCACCTCGATGACACTCGTCCTGAGGCCATGCTACAGTTCACGCTAATTACGAGTAGGTCACACACGAACATTCACAATAGTAATGTGTAAAAATTCCTATTTATAACCAACAACATCAAAGCAACATTGGTGTTAAAGCCAAAGTACAATATCATAATAGTACCATTTTAACCCCTCACTAGAAAGATACAATGGAAAAGTACCCCCTTCTGAATAATTCTTGTCCATTCCCACTAAGGCCTCAGCAACGTGAGCCTGTTAAAAAAGGCCAGTTCACAAGACAAATGGAGTCCCTCGGATGGCTGATTTCTGGCCACGGGGTGGTCCTGGTTGATCACTGTCTCTGACGCGTCACAGAGGAGACTGGTGGGGAGTCGTCGGCTTGACGTGTTTCCTTGATGTTACCTTCTTCGAGAGGCTTGTGTCCTAGTTACCAGGTGTAGGTTTCCCCCCGTGAAAATAAAAGGAAGAAAAGTCAAAGAAGCAGGACGAGCATGTCTAGGTGGGACAGCTCATCGAGTGGCCGTCAGTCATCGATCTTCACAGGCAGCTTCTCCGAGGGCCCGTGGGCCCCTGGCTGGGATGAGATCCACACCGCACTCTCCTCCCCTCGGATCACCTTCTCCCACTGGCTGAGGTTATTCCTAAGGATAAAAGATGCGGGGACAAGGGTGTTTAAGAAGGATTTCTGGGCTCAGTCTCAAACATTAAGCACCCTCTGCCCCCCCGCCCCCGAGGTATAGCCGAGCACGATGGCCTTCTGGTGCCCTTCTGAGGCCGACGAGGACCAGCCTTCTGTGGCCGGGCAGGGTCCCAGCACGTCTCCCTGACATGGTCCTGCAGCACATTCTGTGGCCAGCAAGGCTGGGGAGGGGGGCCACCTTGTCCAGGAGCTCCAAACGACGGGGGCAACAGGAGAGCTCAGCTCAGGACACACCATCTCGTAATCAGTGAGAAAGGACGACCTGGAAAGGGGCACAAGCCACAGGGTGCACTAGCCAGGAGCATGGAGGTAAATGGGGAGGAAGGGAGGCCCGGGCGGCAAGAACGTTTGGCCACAGGACCGCCAGCCAGGAGCTCCCGCTCTGCGGGCAGAGACAGTGTGCCAGCTTGGGGTCCCTGCCATCTCATACTGGGAACTGGGGACTAGCCTTATTTTGAACACTGTCCTATATAAAAAGTCACTGTAAGTTACACGTAGGACCAAATGTTAGAAATTTCTTTGTTGCAGTAAAGCCATCTTCGCGTTCTGGCAACTTGTGGTCTCAGACGCAGGCTGCTCTCCCCCCTCTCCACCGGTCTTTCTCTTTCCAAATCTGCTGTTCAAATGCTGTGGGAATCCTAATCTCCTTGAACAGTGTGACCACCACCACCTCGCCCCACGTGGCTGATCGGGCAGAGATCTTATCAACACTTCCCACCTTGCACCTTGCTTTCTTATATACAAAGCCAAAATCAGAAGGGAACCTTGCACTAGCAAACACAAAAGTCATACAAAGCACACACAATGCAAAGACACCTCTGGACAAAAGAAATCTCTAAAATATAACCTGAAAAATGGAACACTTTTAGCTTTTGTGCCATATTACCACATATTATTTGCCCAGAACTTAAAGAGATTTTTGATATACTGGAAAAAAGACCTACACTAATGTTGCCACGTTTCCTTGGACACCAATGACACATGAATTTTTTTTAAGTGTTAATAAGATTAAAATGGCCTTTAAGAGATTATATGGTTCAGCCAAGTCAATGAAGCAAGAATGCATCAAAGCTGCTGAGACAGAGGAATCGCTATCCTCGTGCTCGATAATGACAGCAAGCGCTCATTCTGCTGGTTCTGGATATTTAACAGAAAATACAGATAATTTTTGGATAGGAAAGGACTTTTGACTGTTACCTAGGATTTTTTTTTTAATTACATGGATTTTGATTGATATTGCCATTTCTCTTTGGTGGGGCACTGACTTTTCCAACCCGATTCCATCAGGAATGAGTCCCAGCTCATACTCCATATTATCCACATGGCTTAGCCCTTATGTAATAAGATAATATTTTAATGAACTAACTGCTGATTAAGGTCAGTGATGGCTCAACAAAACCAGCTGGGATGTTATGTTCACCTCCCCAAGAGCAGAGAAGAGAAACCATCACTTACATAGGAAAAAACATCTCCCTCCTTGTTGGTTTTCTTTGTTTTCCTCACAATAATTCATTCATGAAATGAGTTTCAACAGCAGAGGGTGGGAGTATACCAAAGGCTTTGGTTTTGTTCAAAATCCTGCCTCTGTCCTCTGTCCCCCACTGTGCCCACCCAACCCCCAAGGGTGCTCCATGGCTAAACAGTTGGAAAAATCAGCAGGACACCAGTTCTCTTGCAGAAAATCAATACACAGGGCTGCTCTGCTCACTGCCCTTTGACCTCCCCAGACGGAACTTCTTTTCAAAGTAACATGAAAATCCTAAAAAAATTCCAATGTTCTTAGCTGAGTGCATCCCTCAAAAGCAATGAGAAAAGGATGCAGAGGATTTAGAAGCTGGGACGGATGACGGAGGGCTCATATCTCTTTTGGGAAGAAACTAAAACTCACAGAGAAAGGAGATCCCAGTCAAGGATCCCCCTCCTCATTTACACAATAAACTGTGGGATTAAGCTGAGCCCCTTTCCAACAAGCAGTCCTGAACACACATTATGGTTCTGTCTTTTTAAAAACGCATTGGGCATGGATCCCTGGGTCCTAACAAAACCCAAACCCAAACCAGATACCTTCTTGCTCCTTTTTGGTGAATGAAGGACTTTATGAATACTCTTAACATATACTTGTTACCTAGGCAAACACACAGCCCATAAAATGACATTTACTGTAATAAGACACAGCACACACATTGATGGAGAGGAAAATTCCATATGGAGTCTTCATCCTCTTGTTACATCCCACCCCAGCCTGAGCAGTGGTACATACCTGCACGCTTTGAGGAGAGGCTCGGTGGGCGGGAAGATCTGGGTGAGGGTGGTGTAGCAGGGGATGGCCACTGCGTTGTAGAAACCCAGCTGCCTCGGGCAGGGCCACACACAACAAGACACAAAAGTGCAGGTTAGCAACAACCTCTCAGCTGAGGCTTCTATTTCTCAAGCCTAGCTATAAAATTAAATGTTCTAGTTTTGCTCCCTGATATTTGGGCTCAATGAATACTGCTGCAGAGTGCATTTAAAAATGCCTTAAAATACGTCCGCAAAGTAACACACATAAAAAGAGGCTCATCCCAAACCCAAGTTCAACATTCAATGAAATTCCATTTATAGATCACTCAAGTTATAATCCAAGCACTGTTCTTGTCTCTAAGTCAAAGTTAGTTTTCTACCATAGACATTTCAAAGTCAACCCTGCTATTCTTCTACAGGTGGCCTCTTCTCCAACTTAGTATTTGGGAATCTGTGCAGGTGTTTCGTGGGCTTGCTATCCTTGGCTGTTGGTGCCTTGCTTGGTCTCCAGAGACTTTCTTTCTCCCCCTCCCTTTTTTTTTTTTTATATAATCACACAACGAGACAGGACCTTTACAAAAGGACATGAAAAGAAGATGCCGGACAGGAAAGACAGATCTCTGTGAGCAAATATATGGGAAAGTTCCATAAACAATATTAAAAAGAAATTAAACTGCAAGAACCACATGCAATAGGCACGTGGGGCTGGGCATGTCGGTGTGTGTTCAGCAGGGAAGAACAGTGAGCACCCCGTCGGATGCAGCGGCTAAGCACACGAACACACCGCGAACCGAGGACCACGAGGGTGAGAAAACCATGCGGCCCTTCTCTATGCTGACGTCTCTGAAAAACTGGGGACTTGCCTCAACTTTGGTATGAATAGTGAATAAATTAACTTTAAGTGAAATAGGAAAGCTTGAGAACTTATCCAAAACCATCATCCTGTGAGTTTTCTGAAATGTTTTCTAAACGAAATTCTACAATTATTTGTCCATAACTAACTTCCCTGTTATGGTGTTAGAAGATTGGTAGTTTAAAAAGACTATAATCTGAGAAATAGATCGCATCACACATGCAAAACTGACAGGCATGAGAGCTGTCAAAACATCAAAACATTGACATAAATCATGTGGTAAGACCTGAAAAAATAATAATTAATGTCAACTGGTGGTAAGACAAAATTCAAAATGGACTAAAATACTATGCATTATTCATTAGGAAAAGTGGGCCTGATCAAAATCTACGTTACTCTCTAAAAAATACCTTTGCACATTCAATGACAAAAGATTTTCTGCTTGTTAAAAATATGAACAATTCCAACTCCTCTATCCCTCCATGTCAAGCCATTGGTCACTGTGATTCCATCGGTGGAAAGAGCTGACGGTTCGGGCAGTTGTGGCTTCTTTAAACCCAACTACGATTTCCTAATCCTGGCCTTAGGATCCCCAAACTCCATCTAAATGCAGAAGATTTCAAGTGGTCCTGGGTTCTACAAGATGGCATATACTTTTAATTCACGTGTGATTTTATGACTGCCTGAAATTATTTGACTTTTCAACAGAATTCATACCTGGCCTTGTGGGACCTCGTCCTTCTTGTCTCTGTCCATCATGGGAATAGGTTGTATTCCCAACTTTTTCATCTCATCGCCCTAAGAGAAACAGGAAAAACCAAGCTTTCTCAACTTATAAGCCCTTATAAAGTCTTGGTATTAATGAGTTGTTCCCTTTATTTATTAATTTTCTTCACAATGGATAATGTTTCTGGCTATTGATGCAAACAAATGTCAAAACAATAAAAACTTAAAGTATCATCATTTGGCTTTTCTCAATGAAATTACCAGGAATGCAGGCATCTCTCCCGGTTCCATTGTGCAGAAGTTAGTGAAAGTTGTAACAAGAGGAGACTCAGATAATAGTGAGGAGGAATGACAAGAACAAAGCATGGAATAACCTCAAGGCCTTTTTCTCACTTATTTTTCAAATGAATTTTCACGTGTGTTGAACTGGATGAAGCGAGGCTTTAGAGAGAAATAATGTGTATCAAGACTGGTCTGCTACAATGTGTTAGGAAAGATACAGTGTAACTGGCTACACATCACCGTAGAGGTTACAGTCACAGATGCTTATTAAAGATTTCCTATTTTGCAGGCTCTGGGATAGGTAACATATAAATACTATTTTATTTAATCATGAAATACTAGGAGTTAGATATTCTTGTCCCCATTTTATAGATTTTAAAAATTATCTTCCTCTTTTTAGTTATTTGTTAAAGATTGTTAAAATCTTCTTTCTTAACATACCCCAACTTTTTCCTTGCTACGCCACTATTCCCTCACATTTCTTCATTATTCAGTTACTTTAATTACTTCACAATCATGCTTATTTTCAGAAATCAGAGGTGGAGAACAAAAAACATCCTAGATTTGCTAATGTAGGTCCAAAACAAATGATGAGAACCCCCACGAAAGGTTCTATTGCAGGGACAGAGGCCAAGCACAAACATCGAGAACCCCCACGAAGGGTTTTACTGCAGGACAGAAGCCAAGAACAAATGACTAGGACCCCCACAAAGGGTTTTGGCAGGACAGAGGCCAAGAACAAATGACAAGAACCCCCCAAAAGGGTTCTATGTGCAGGACAGAGGCCAAGCACAAAGGACAAGACCCCCCACGAAAGGTTCTATCTACGAGACAGAGGCCAAGAACAAATGACTAGAACCCCCAAGAAGGGATCTATGTGCAGGACAGAGGCCAAGAACAAATGACTAGGACCCCCACGAAGGGTTCTTTGTGCGGGACAGAGGCCAAGAACAAATGACGAGGACCCCCACGAAAGGTTCTATGTGGAGGACAGAGGCCAAGAACAAATGACGAGGACCCCCACGAAAGGTTCTATGTGGACGACAGAGGCCAAGAACAAATGACTACAACCCCAACAAAGGGTTCTATTGGCAGGACAGAGTCCAAGAACAAATGACGAGAACTCCCACGAAGGGTTCTATGTGCAAGACAGAGGCCAAGCACAAAAGATAGAACCCCAACAAAGAGTTCTATCTGCGGGACAGAGGCCAAGAACAAATGATGAAAACCCCCACGAAGGGCTCTATCGGCAGGACAGAGGCCAAGCACAAATGACAGGACCCCCACAAAGGGTTCTTTTGCAGGACAGAGGCCAAGAACAAATGAGGAGAACCCCCACGAAGGGTTCTATCAGCAGGACAGAGGCCAAGCATAAATGTCAAGAACCGCCAGGAAGGGTTCTATCGGTGGGACAGAGGCCAAGCACAACTGACTAGGACCCCCACGAAGGGTTCTATGTGTGGGAGAGAGGTCAAGAACAAATGATGAGAACCCCACGAAGGGTTCTATTGGTAGGACAGAGGCCAAGCACAAATGTCGAGAACCCACAGGAAGGGTTCTATTGCGAAACTAGGCCAAGAACAAATGAGGAGAATCCCCACAAAGGGCTCTATTGTGGGACAGAGGACAAGCACAAATGACTAGGACCCCCACAAAGGGTTCTATTGCAGGACAGAGGCCAAGAACAAATGAGGAGAATCCCCACAAAGGGTTCTATGTGCGGGACAGAGGCCAAGAACAAATGATGAGAACCCCATAACGGGTTCTATCAGCAGGACAGAGGTCAAGCACAAATGACTAGGACCCCCACGAAGGGTTCTATTGCAGGACAGAGGCCAAGAACAAATGACAGGACCCCCACGAAGGGTTCTATTGCAGGACAGAGGACAAGCACAAATGACAGGACCCCCACAAAGGGTTCTATTGCAGGACAGAGGCCAAGAACAAATGACAGGACCCCCACGAAGGGTTCTATTGCAGGACAGAGGCCAAGCACAAATGACAGGACCCCCAGGACGGGCTCTATCGGCAGGACGGAGGCACTTGAGTCCAGCTTCTGCTCCCGTGTTATCACTTTAAATATTAGTTCCGTGGTTCTCAAACTTTTTCCATTCCTGTTCTAAGTGAGTGAAACTAACCAGGCCCCTTGCTCAAGGATATTACAAGTCCAGTAAGTAAAAAGACTGTGAATAAACAAAGATTTGACTATGTACAGTACTCACAAATAAGGATCAGTGCTACACAGGAAAACAACGGAGTACTGCAGAGCATGCGTCCCAGGAAGTACTGGCCCAGAGTGGGGCTTGCAGAGGAAGCTGCAGAGGGCAGGCAGGGGGGCACGGGGGTGGGGGGAGAAGCTGACCTTGATGGCAGCGAGAGGGACTTGACTCAGGGAAGCCAGAGGGGCTGAGACAAGGAAATAGCCTGGTGAAGCAGTGGGCTTTGGAGATCAAGCTCATGACTTCTGTCTCTGTCACAACAGCATGGAGGGACAGACTGGGAACAACATTAGAGTCATCCCTAACCTGCAGATGTGACAACTAAAGTACAGAGGTGAGTCACAAAGCTGGTCTGAGGTTTGATCCCACATGCTACAGCAGGATGCCCATCTCCAGCACCAGGACATCAAACACCACACTCCGTGTGACTGTTAGTCTAAGTCTAAAGGAAAAGGCAGGGACCTAGGTCAGAATGCTGCAGGGATTCAGGCACGAGGAGGCCAAGTCTTGGGGCAGGAATTGGGGTGGGTGGTGGGCAGAGATGGGATCTAGCGGACATCTGGGAGGTGAGCCAGCAAGACGCAGTGATGACCTCTGCTTCCTCCCATGGACTGTGAGGTCCCTGAAGACAGCATCCATGTGCACTTTGGGAGCTTAATCAGTCTTTGTGGACTATTTAATCAGTGCAAAAAAGAGAGGAGGGAAATCTACATAGCATATCTGTCACATTTTGATTCATATTTTAGAATACAAATACAATTATGAAAGTATGAATTATATTAGTTAAATAAAATTATTTGCAAAACAATAAGCTAGCTTCAGACCAGTTTTCCTTATGTGATATTTACAGAATGTACTCTAGGTTACTACTTTTAGACACATATGCAAATTAAGTTAACGGATAATAAAGTCAGAGATTACAGTTCAGACATGTATACCTAAAACAACCTTCTTAATTAAGTCTGATAGTAACTAGATCCTGGGATACACACTATAAAATAAGAAAAAACATGCAAGAGTTTGCATGCACAATGTGTAGGCATTCTGGAGAAATAACACTGTGAGTATAATCAACTCCAGGCCTGTGGTTCTCACCCAACAAACATTTTTTTTGGCTTTGCCATCGTGAAAAAAAATAACATTATAAATCTTTTCTATTGAACTATCAACTGAATGATTGGCTGGTTTTTACTTGTTACATCCATTCTTTTATACGGGTGAGGCTGAATGGTTTGAATTAGCAATGACCAAACTCTTGGCCCTCCAAATTTACCTTTACTTCTTCAAACCAAATGAGGTACACAAACATTTTATTTCATTTGTTTCCCTAAAGTAATCTTTGAATATGCAGGGGGCTAGGTATTTGTGGGTTCATGTTAATAAGAGAGTGTTCTACTTCTTCTTGGACAATTCAGAAAGCAAAATGAGAACTCAAACACACATTTCTGATAATTGAGATAATTCAGTCAAGAAGAGGGTATTAATGAAATTAAGTTCCATGGTTGCCTCACATGTCAGGGGTATCACGAGTTAAAAGCCCACATATTCTGTGGAACTCATAATTGGTCGTTGAATTGACCATCTGGAGTATTTACAGAATCTTGTATGTCTATGGTACAAGGTAATTATGTCCCCAATTTCCAACTGCAGACATACACAGCCTGTGACACTAGGGTCCCGCAATCTCATGGGCTGTATGTCTGCATCTGTGTAGAAATGCTAATTCTTCTATTGCATGTGACTGACAGTATACTGTTTTTTGAAGTAACAAGCAACCTGAGCTACTAAGACATTGTTACTAATTTACCCATATATTTACTTTCTCATCAGACTTTTTCTCATTTTTAATGTTCATATAAAAATCAAAAACATACCTCAGCCCAGAACTCTGCATATATATCATTTGCTGTCAATTTTGTAACCGGCCATAGTTTTGTTACAGAACAAAGATCACAGGCAGTCATCATCAAACCAATGACACGATCTCTAGAACACAATAACACAAAACAGGTCAGCGTGGCATTTGCACTCTTACAATAAAGGCTAGAAAGACTTGTGCATTTTCAGGAATAAGGCTTAAATAGCAGGCATTACTTGGCATCTGGGAGGAGAGTAGGCAGGGAGAGAAGCAGTGTTGCTTCAACTGGAAGGACCTGAGTCACCTCTGTCACTGCCCCGGGAAGGGTTACCGTGCACCTCAGTATTATTGCTGTCATCAAGACAGTTGGGCATGGCTCTGGGGCCACCTAAATCCTCATGGAGTTCTGCAAATGTACAGGGTGAAGAAACCTTGAAGAAAAAAATCTACCCCAATCCTTTTGTTTGTATATGAAAAATGTGAGGTGCAGAGAAATGAATGACTTCCCCACGGCGCAAGCAGCTCAAGACAAGGCCAGAGCAGACGCAGGTTCTCAGCATGCGTGATGGGAGCTGCCTCCCAGCACTTTGCAAACTCTAACCTCCAAAGAAATGAGTTCTCTTTTTCAGTTGCTTTGCATTCACATTTTGACTTCTTTTTTCTAAATGTGGTTTGGTTTAATCTTTCTTCTTGAAGAAAAAGAAAAAAACTGCTTGAAGACTTGAAACGGACATACCCCTACAATTTTAATGGATTTGGTCTAGTGACCTAAATGAAATCTATGGCACGAACCGCTGATTAGTAAGGAATTTTAATATACTGACTTTAACTTTTATGAAGCAAATTACATACTTTAAAAGGCAAATTATCAGGAAAGATACAAAACTGTGGGGCAAACGAGATGTGACCATTTCCAGCTCATATGTACATTCTAACGAGTCTCGGGAATCCGCCGCCGCCTCCGCTAAATACTGCCTTAGTTCTTGTAACCGCACAGATGGTCCCCTCCAGGGGCACAGCCCGGCCCTGGGTCCTGAGCCTGCCCCCACCAGGGCAGACGGCATATTAAGAACGCCTATCCGTCGCTGTGGCCGAGCCTCTCGTGTAGCGGCTCTCCCACGCACAGATTCCTGGCTATTTGGGAGACCCTGCCTGGTCTGTTACCTTGTCTGGGACACCGATCCCTTGCAAGGCTCCTTTGTTTCCCATCAGTCCACTTCCTTTAGGCCATTTCCTTAATTAAAATCACTTTTACAACCTCACTTTCCTTAAGAACATGTCTTTATTGGGGCAAACTAAATGGCTGATGAGACTTCTGTGCACCCTTCTTGTGACCCCAAACAGATGCCGTGTGAAGATCCAAATTCCGCAACGTGATCAGGAAACTCCGTATTTTCTTGATGCGGGAGTTTACTAATAAGCACTTTGTGGTTTGAAGGAAGAATATTTCTGGATTTGGGCTTCTAGAAGAACGAATCTGTCATCCGTTTATTCAACAGGTAAATTCATTAAACAGAAACAGAACATGAAAACAAAACTATGGCTGTTTCATAAGATTGAAATAATTCAATCTCGTCTATATTCACATATACACTTCAACATTTACTTTTGTTGGCTGAACATTCTAACAAGCTTTACCTCAAAAAAGATTTATCTCGTAAATCCACAAAACAAGAAATGTTAACAGAACTGGGCACACTGTAGGACGCAAGGAACCAATTTTCTCCCTGGACCGGATTTCACAGGTAGTGTGGTTACTATTAGGGTTGAGAAGATTATGACCCCAGTTGTCATTCAGATTTCACTGTCAAAATTACTTAGACAAAACAATTCAACAGTAATTATTTTACTGGTAACCAAAAAAGTAAGAATAAACAGGTAAGAAAGTTTTTATTAAATGCCTTTAATAAATTACTTATCTTTTACTCTCAATGACAAATCAGTTAGATGGTCATGGTTGCCTGGAAATATTAATGTAAATTGGAATAATTTTATTTCTTTCCATGAATGGAATGTAGGTCTAACTGAGATAGCCGCTTAATTCATCATGCGTTCTGATAATCAACTCTGAAAGGGATGGAGTTTATGCTAACTAAACTCTAGGTACAATCTTGTATAACCGGGTCAGCAAAAATAACAAAGAGCCCAATGCAATGCCTATGTTATAGATGATTCTTTGGTAAGTAATTTCAGGGAGTTTGACTACACTCATTTATTCCAAAATTTTTTGAGTGCTTCTATGTATCAGACACAGTTATAGTAATGAATCAAGTACCCTGCTCTTTATAGAACTAACATTCTAATATGGACACGCAGAAAATAAGGTAAAAAGTTTCATTGAACAAGCTTGTAAAAATTATTGTAAAAGAGGCAGAACCATGAAGATCTGTGAGAGTCCCACTAGAGATGAGTAGGTGTGGAAGTTCTAATGTGTCCATGAGGAACATGGTGAGCTTGAGGAACAACAAGCCGGTCTGGCTGATGTGGAGGGATGAGGCACAGCACGGGGTGCTGCCCGGTCTGGAGACAAGGCAGGAGTCTGCTATTCCAAGTCAGATGGTCACACAGCGGAGGCTGCGAGCAGAGGAGTGACATGCTCCACGTGGTAGAGAGATCTTGGTGGAGAATGACTTGTACAATCATAGGGGCAAGGGAGGATGGGGAGAGATCACTTAGGAGACCACAGTGGTCCAATGAGAGAGGATAGCAGCATGATTCCGATGGCAGCAGGAGACAGGGACAGGTGGAAGGCTCTGGGTGTCAGGTAGAGCCAAGGTGAAACACAGTAACATCTGCAGGTGTTATGGTGACAAAGCCCCCCTCCCCCCGTTCCTCTTGCTTCTACTCAACCCCCATGCATAATCCCAGACCAGGCGGAACTAAAGACACAGGATCCATCAGGGTGTGCAGACATTCTGACCTCTCACCAGGGCCGTCCTACCTTAAAATTCTCCTCCCACATCAGAAGATCACAGAATCGCAGAACTTTACCAAAGGAGAGGAAACCACACAGCATGCAGGATTTCAGGTGGGTTACTCTCCCATTATGCTCCCCACGCCCCGACTGCCCCCCCCCCCCCACTCTACAAAAGTTCATCAGCCACGGATACAATGTTGTATTGGAAGAAAAGCAGAAACATGAAGCTGGACCAGATGAAACATAAGTAACTTTATAAAAGATTTCAGATAGAGATATGAAGATTATATATTATATATTTACATATATATACACAAAGAATGAGTTCTCATATGATTATTATTACAATTCTTCATTTGTGTCAATATCTGGATTTCAAAAAGACTGAAGGACTAGCTAATTTCCACAGTGAGCTCCAAACAGAAGACTTCTCCACCCTCACTGTTCACTAGGCTCTGACATCATTCTGGCTTCCCTAATAACATGGCCTGGTTTTAAAACACCGTTAACATTACCTACTTCAATCCAAGGTTATCAGCCAGGGCCCTAACATGAAAGAGACGGCACACCCAGGGGGACGGGAGGACCGACTGACGAGCTGAAGGGAGGCTAAGGATGGGGAGGCACCGAGGGTCAGTGGCAGCAAGCAGGCCCTGCCCTGAGCCCGAAGGGGCAAGGATACGGAGCTTTCCCCAGAAGCACTGTGAAGCCAGGGGAACAAATGCACCAACTCTTCTGTCCTCCCACCCTCTCATCTCTTGTTAGTGCCACCAGTCTCTGAATCCAGAAGCTGGAGGGAGGGCAAGATTGCTGGGTGACCCAGCCCCTACAGGTCAAAGTGGAAAACATGGTCAGTGGATCTGGAGGCCAAAAGGAGGCTACTCAGATGACAGGAGTACCCAGAAGGGAGAGCTAGAAAGCTGTCGTTCACACTGAAAAATACGTTTGAAACTCAAACAACTTTTAAGTTGTTACACCTCTTTATTCACCTCTTTATTACACCTCAAATTACACCTCTTTATTCATGTGTCAACAGAAAAATGGGTTTAAAGTCAAACTTTCTACTAATCTAAGAAAATCTGTTCCATTAGTGTTTGGGGACCCAGGTTAAAGTGGATAGTCCAGCACAGAACTGTCATGGAAAATAGAAAAAAGAAAAAGAAAAAGGAAAATAAATACATGCCTGCTTATCTTAGAATGCTCATCCACAAAGAGCTAATCAAAGGCCAGGTTTCTACTACGAGGTGGTCTTCATTACAATGTGGCTGAGGTTGGGTAAACTGGGGTCCAGTGGTTAAGTAAAGAGCAAGCTTTTGGGGTGTGTTTTAGCAGGTATTTTGTTTAGAAACTACTATCTAGCCTTATTTTAACTCTTCTGTTTAATTTTAAAATCCCATCATACACAATATTTGAAAAGAGACTAGGTTAAATCATTTTCCCCCTTAAATTATCATTTTAATGATCTTTTCTTGTTTTTAAACTTATCTTCAAGGAATTTTAAATCACAGTATTAAGTAACTTAAATAAATCATGTTTATGATAACTACTTTTCTGATAATACAACCCATTGTGGCTATTTTTGAAACATTAAACCAGACTCAGGATGCTATGGATTCTCTGAAAATATTATTTGAACAGCTGCAGAGTCAAAACCGTACATGAGATGTTTGACTCCTACTGTTTCCAATGACACAATACAAATAACTCTTTGATATAAGCATAAGCATGGTGCAGTGATGAGCTCACTAAAGTAAACTTTAAATTCAAGTTCTCAATTCTTAATTTTATAGAATCCTATGTTGCTTCTTCACAAAATGTCATTGAGAGAAAAATGACTACATGTCAAAGGGAAATCACTCTTGAGCAAATGTGTGTCACAGAGGGATTTGCTATTAAAAATCATCCTAACTTGGGGCTCCTTGCTCTGTGGGGAGCCTGCTCCTCCCTCTCCCTGCTTCGCCCTCTGTTTGTGCTCTCTCTGTCAAATCAATAAATAAAAACTTTTAAAAAATCATCTAACTTAAAATGTATTTGCCTAACAAAATCATTGTATTAGTTCTAGAATTGAGAGCCCTTACATAGCAACATGCGCTACTGTAACTTTAAATCAAGTGAGGACATTAGCAATTTCACGTTAGAACTTAGTTTCCCTACATTTCAAGTTCTTCAGAGGAAACATAAAACATACCTAGCAGAATGAGGCCCTCATGCATTTACTATGGCAGGTAGACAGAGATTCTTAATTTAAATAAAGGATGCACTTCTCTATTTTTTAAATTTTTTATTTTTTTAAAGGATTTTATTTATTTATTTGACAGAGAGAGACACAGCGAGAGAGGGAACACAAGCAGGGGGAGTGAGAGAGGGAGAAGCAGGCTTCCTACTGAGCAGGGAGCCCGATGTGGGGCTCGATCCCAGGACCCTGGATCATGACCTGAGCCGAAGGCAGACGCTTAACGACCGAGCCACCCAGGCGCCCCAAGGATGCACTTCTCTAGACGTTAGGTAACTTCATTCTTGGCCAAAGTCTGCCATTGATTTCCTCAGATGAATATCACCTTTCCATGTTTCAGTATTAATTCTAGGTATAAAGAGAGAAGCCACTGTCTGTCGCTTATCAACTCTCCAATGGAGTAATTATAGTCGATATCTACAAAAATTATCACCTAATATTATCATATATTTAAGTACAGACATTTCAGCAATATCAGGTAAATTGATGTATTAAAAGTATAAAAGAGATTCTCTAAAAGAGAACAAGAATTCATAATCAAAAAAAGATACTATACTGATAAGCAGAGGTAAACAGTAAAATAACAGAAACATTAAAATTTATTTAAAAATATATTTCCAGCTTATAGACTACCCATTAACTAATAGAGAAAAAATAGCTTTGGAGAAGCATCCTTTATTTAAACGGTTTGCAAAGAGCCCCTGGCTGCCGTGAATACGGACCGGCTAGCAAGGGAGACACCTGCCCCTGGACGACATCAGTGCTGATGGCTAGTGGCAGCAGGGCAGGCGGCAGTTGCTCATGTTTCTTTTGGGCAAGAATTACTCGAGCAAGAAAACTAGGAGTAAGATATAAAAGCTAGCCGCATTCGGAGTCCCTTCTGTACGGTGCCCCCCTGAGCTACGTCCTACCACCGAGGCGAGAGATGGCTGCAACCTGCAGGCCTTCTGGAGAAACAGCTGTCCTGACACAGGTAATGCTCCCTAGGGAGTGTCCACGGCAAGGATGGCTGGTGGGATACACATCTAGTCATAGGGCAATGATGTCCGTGTTAACTCGAGCGTAAGAAGGGGCTCTAGAAGATGCAGAGGAGAAGGGTTTGCAACCACAGCCATGAGGGCAGTTCTGAACCTGCAGAAAAGTCACTGTGACTGCACACGACGCCCGCCGTCTTGAAGGACAGCCCGCAACGGCTCCAGATATGCAATTCCTTACAGACATCGCTGTAGAATCCCCATAAAGAGATCTATGGAAGGCCACCAAAGCCATGTCAAATGTGGGAGTATTTCATGCCCTAATAATTCTAAATGGAGTGAAAAGCTTACTCATCACTATGCATATTTTGTGGGCTGCTTCTATGAGCTCATCAACTTCTAATCCCCTCAGAAAGGAGATTTGATCTCATCTGGTGAATTAAACACCATTCTATATATTTTTTTAATGATTTTATCTAAAGACTTACTGATAGAATTGACATACTCTATCTTGTTTAAGGACAAAACACTTGAAAAAAGATGATTCATATTTATCATATAATCATATTTCTGGATTGTATATTTTTTGTTTCTCATATTTTAGGTGTAATTTATATAGAATGAAATGCATACATTTGAAGGATAAAGTTCAAGGAGTATGACAATGTATACAGTCCCAAACTACCACACCAATGAAGACAAGGAACATCTTCATCACCCAGAAACCCCTCCTGCCCTTTTCCCATTCAGTGTCCTTCACCCGACGCCCACAACTGCCAGTCTGAGTTCTATCACAATCATTAGCACTATTAATTCATTTGGCCTATTCTGGTGCATCATAAAAATGTTTTCATATAGTATATACTATTTTAGTCAGCAAAATGTCTGTGTGACTCATCCATGTTGTTGCATGAGTCAGCAGTTCCTGATTTTTTAAATTGCTGAATAGAACAGTATTCCATTGTAGAAATGCCAGAAACTGTCTATCCATGCACCTGTTGTTGGATATTTGGGTTGCTTCCAGTTTAGATATGTTATGAATAAGGCTGCTGTTAACATTTATGTCCGAGTCTTTGTGTGAACAATATGCTTTTATTTCTCTCGAGTAACCCGAGAATGGAGTCACAAAACAAGCATATATTTAGCTACTTAAGAAACTTCCAAAGTTCTTCCAAAGCAGTTGTATATTTTATCCTCCCACCAGCACTATGTTACTATTTTAGTAGCTTCACATCCTTGCCATCACCTGGGTATTGTTGGTCTTTTTAATTTTGGCCATTCTAGTGATCATGTAGTGGTATATTATGGTTTTAATTTGGTTTTCCTTACACATAAATATGTTGAGCAAAACTTTATGTTCTTTTTTTTTTTTTTTAAGATTTTATTTATTTGACAGAGAGAGACACAGCGAGAGAGGGAGCACAGACAGGGGGAGTGGGAGAGGGAGAAGCAGGCTTCCTGCAGAGCAGGGAGCCCGATGCCGGGCTCGATCCCAGGACCCTGGGACCATGACCTGAGCCGAAGGCAGATGCTTAATGACTGAGCCACCCAGGCACCCCAAAACTTCATGTTCTTATTGGCTTTAGGATCTGAAAAATATCTTTCACTCTAGGGCAACCACTAAAAAAAAGTTAAAAAAAAGAAATATAGATGATACGTTAAGAAAGGAGAGAAAATGGAATCATATAAAATAATCAATTAAAGCCACAAAAGGTGGAAAAAGAGTGGAAGGCAAAAATAGGAACAAAGAACAACTGTGAAGAATAGAAAAGAGTAACAGACATGGCATATATTAATGCAACTATATCTATAATCACTTCAAATGTCAGGGGTCTAAATACACCAATTAAAAGAGGTCATCAGAATGGACTAAAGAACAAGACCCAGCCCAACCATATGTTGTCTACAAGAAACCCAGTTTAAATATAAAGACACATAGAGATTAAGAGTCAATGAATGGAGAAAGATACCAGACTAACATTATTCACAAGCAAATGGGAACAGCTATATTAATTTCAGACAGGACAGACTTCAGAGCAAAAGTTATCAGCAGTAAAGACGACCATTTCATAATAATGAAGGGATAGTTCTCCAAGAAGATGTAACAATTCTCAACTTGTCTGTGCCCAACAGTAGAACATCAAAATACGTGAGGCAAAAGCTGACAGAACTGCCAAGGAGAAATAGATAAATCCACTATTTTAGTTGGAGATTTCAACACCTTTCTATCAGAAATGGGCAGACCCAGATAGCAGAAAATCAGTGAGGATATGTTTGAATTCAATAAGTCCATCAAACTATTATATATAATTGACATCTGTAGACTACTTCAACAACTGTCAAAAACACATTCTTTCAAGCTCACATAGAACATTCACCGAGATAGACCATGTTGCAGGGCACAAAATACACCTTAACAAATTTAAAAGAAGAGAAATCATACAGTGCATGATTTTTAGACAACAATGCCATTAATGAGATAGCAATAACAGAAAAATAGCTGGGAAATCCCCCAAATACCTAGAGATTAAACAAACCATTTCCAAATAACACACAGGTCATAGAAGAAACCAAGAAAAATTTAAAAATATTTATGACTAAATGAAAATGAAAACATAACTTAACTTGTGGGATGCAGGGAAAGCAGTGTTTAGAGGGAAATTTATAACATTAAATGTACATAATAGAAAAGAATAAAGACATAAAATAAAAAATCTAAGCTTCTATTTCAGGAAGCTGAAAAAAGAAGAGCAAATTAAATCCAAATGAAGCAGAAGAAAAGAAATAAGAATTAGAGCAAAAATCAACCAAATCAAAAGCTGGTTCTCTGAAAAGATCAACAGAAACAATAATCCTCTCTAGTCAGTCTATCTAAGAAAAAAAGAGGATACTAATAACTAGTATCAGAAATGAGAGAGAGAATGTTACTACAGATCCCAAGGACATTAAAGGGATAATGAAAGAACACTCTCAACAACCCTATGCCCACAAATTTGATAACCTTCATGAAATGGGCCAATTTCTTGAACGATACAGTCTGCCAAAACAAAAAGAAATAGATCATCCAAATAAGCCTATATCTATTAAAGAAGTTGAATCAATAATTAATACTTTTCCAAAACAGAAAGTACCAGGCCCAGATGGGTTCAGATGGTGAATCCTATCGAACATTTAAGGAAGAAATTATACCAATTCTCTATAATCTCTTTTAGAGGACAGAAGCAGAGGTAACACTTCCTAACTCATTCCATGAGGCCAGCATCACCCTGACACCAAAACTGTGCAAAGACATTACAAGAAAACTATAGACTCATACCTCTCATGGCATAAATGCAAAAATCTTCAACAAAATATTAGCAAATCTAATATAATACAGTATAAAAAGAATTATACATGTCCAGTTATGATTCATCCCAGGTATGTAAGTCAAGTTCAGTACTAAAAAAATCAATTAGTGTAACCCATCATATCAAGAGACTAAAAAGAAAAATCACATTATCCTGTCAGTAGATACAGTAAAAGCATTTGACAAAATCCAACAGTCACTCATGATAAAAGCTTTCAGTGAACTAGGCATAGCGAGAACTTCCTCAACTTGATAAATATCTACAAAAAACCTATAGCTAACATCATACTTAATGTTGGGAAACTCAAAGCTTTCCCACTACGATCAGGAACAAGGCAGGGATGTTCTCTTTCACTACTCCTTTTCAACACTGTACTGGAAGTCCTTGCTAATGCAGTAAGACAAGAAAAAGAAATAAATGGTATACTGATTAGAAAGAAGAAATAAAACTGTTCACACATGGCATGACTATCAATTTAGACAGCTTGAAAGAATCAATAAAAATGCTTTTGGAACTAATAAATTATTACAGCAAGGTCACAGGATACAAAGTCAACATACCAAAGGCAGTCATTTCCTATATACCAGCAACAAACAAGTGAAATTTGAAATTAAAAACAAATTACTATTTACATGAGAATCCCCCCTCCCCAGAATGAAATACGTGTTTATAGGGAGAGGCAAAAGACGCAGCACAGCCAACACAATATAGAAGGAGGAGAATGAAGTTGGAGGACTGACTCTACCTGACTTCAAGATTTACTAGAAAGCTACGGCAATCAAGACAGTGAGGCAGTGGAGAAAGAAGAGACAAACAATTCAATGGAAGAGAACAGAGCCCAAAATAGACCCACATAAATATAGGCGAATCACCTGTGACAGAGGCAAAAGCAATAAAATGGAACAAAGATAGTCTTTTCAACAAAGGGTGCTAGAACAACTGGACATCCACATGCAAGAAAAAAAAGAAAGAAAGAATCTATATACAGACCTTTAACTCTTCCCCCCAAAATTGACTCAAAATGGATCATAGACCTAAATGTAAAATACAACCTTATAATACTCCTGTACAGGAATACCAAAGAATAATCTGTTACTGTCTTGACGCTCTCCTCTACTGCTGGCATTACATTTTATAAACACTTGGTAATCAGTAAGTGTTAGCATACAGATGGAAAGGCTGATGTGCCTGAAAGTACTGAATGCCTCACCCCTGAGCACTGGGGTGAGTTCTCCCAGCTTCTGACTCTTGGGTGTGCTGCATAAGCCCCTGACACCGCCTCAACCCCCCACAAGGCATCCGTTGATCTCCTGTCCTCTATGGTAGAGCTTGTTTTTCTTCTTGCTGATCCCTCCCCTCACTTCTCTCGGACTTCCTAAATGCCCTCTGTCCAAGTCTTTCTGCTGCGAAAAGTGTTTGCTCTGGCCTAGAAACACTGGGAGTGGAAAAGTATTCAGTTCTAGGCATGTCTACAAATTCTTCACCTTCCCAATAGCACAGCCGGTCTCTTCTTACCAGGACACAGTGAGTCTCATTCTCAGAATCTCCGAGTCTGGCCAGCTGAAGGGCCCTGCTCTTCTCTCATGGGCACAGGCGAGCTCTGATGATGTCCTCACTAAAAAGGCAGACAACCGTGGGATTTCAAGGGCTCCAAGGAATGGAACAGAAGGATGGTGGCCTTTTCTGGTGAAGCTCAAAGGCTCCCACCCTGCATATAGGCCCATGTGCCCACATGTGCCCAGCTTGAGTCAGGACGCCGAGCTCACCCAGTCCCACTGGTTTGGGTATTAGTTCACAGCAGCTCTGATTACAAACAGGATCAAATCATGCAGAGTTTCTGATTTTACGTAATGCTATTGTGAAAATGAGCTTAACTGCTTTCCAGTATAGTCATTAAGATTCTCTTAACTTCCCTTCTCCAGGACCTTGCATGAGTCATGGCTGGAGAATCTCACTATACCGAGAAGCTGAAAGGTGAGATTCCTGGGGTTTGTCTTCCCAGCAACGAACCCAAGTCCTCCCTGCAGGACTGTTATCCCTGATCCAAGGTTAGAACATCAGGAGACCATGACCTGGTAGATGTCTCCTTACCTAATCACTCCCCATCCAAGAGGGAAGACAGGTGTCTGTGCAAATTTACCTGCGTGAAGATGAGAGAGGACAAGGAGGCAAAACAGGCACAGAATGGGGCTGTCCTGTACTCAGGAAGCCCCAGTGAAGTCTTTAGGCCTGGCCAGGATCTTCCCTTCCCAAAGTCAAGTCTATTTGCCCCCAGGGTCAGTTGGACAATTTTGATTGCAGAAGACGAAAAAATCACGTACGCCTCTGTATTAATTTGCTAGGGTTGCTGTAACAAAGTACCACGAACTTGGTGGCTTAAACAACAGAAATTTATTGTCTCACAGTTCTGGAAGCCAGACGTCCAAGATCCAGGTGTCAGCAAGGTTGCTTCCTACTGAGGACCATGAGGGAAGGGTCTGTTCCAGGCCTCTCTTCTTGGCCTGCAGGTGGTCCTCTTGTCCCTGTGTCTGCACATGGTCTTCCACTGTCGTGTCTGCATCCAAATTTCTTCTTCTGAAGGTATCAGTCATACAGGATTAGGACCCACCCATATGGTCTCATTTATCTAATTACTCTTTCAAGGCTCTCTCCAAATATTGTCACATTCTGGGAATTAGGATTTCAACACAGGAATTTTTTTAGGGGACACAATTCAGCCCATAACAGTTCCTAGAACACAATTTTATTTTGAGGATATCCATGGCCCAGAGCTAAGCTGAACGGCTGTTCCTTTCGCAATCTCTCTCCACAACCTTTTCATTCCCTCAGATGAAGCCAAATACCCTTTGCATTCTTACAGAACTTGCCACCACTATAATTAAACCATGTGATGCAAAGTTATTTCATTGACGTGTCAATCTCCCCGTTCGACTGGAAGCATCAGGCGGCAGCAGGGCAAGTGGCTGTCTTGTTCTTTGCTGCATGTCCAGCACCTGGCCCAGGCTTGGCACGTGACAATCTGTGGTTGTGGAACTGTGGGTCTCTCTGTGCTTCTGCTCGCTTCTCTCACTCCTTGCTGGCCAATCCCTCAGAAGCCTCTGATCCAACATGCTCACATTTCAGAGAGATATTCCATACACTATAATTTCACTTCATATCATTTGTGTTAACATTTAACCTCCTTTAAGGTCATTCACATTTTTACTTAAAATTTAAAAGGTAAATCTTTCATGTAATTTTTACTTTGTCTTATTATTGAGTTGTTAAGAGTTATAGAAGACCTAAATATGGAGAATATTTTTCTCACATTGGGTGGCTTTTCACTTCCTTAAAGGTTGTTTTGAAGATTACGAGTTCTTAATGTGATAAAGTCCAATCTATTATTTGTTTGTTTGAAGGTTAGTGCTTTCATTTTGTTTCTTCCAGCTTCACTGAGGTCAGACTGACAATAAAAGTTGTATGTATTTAGGTTGTACGATGTGATGATTTGATACATGTATACACTGTGAAATGATCACCACAATCCAATTAACACATCCATCAGCTCATATAGTCTCTTTTTCTCTGTGTGTATGATGAGAACACTTAAGACCTACTCTCTTAGCAAGCTGCAAGTATAATATACAGTATTATTAACTATAATTGCCATGCTATAATTAGATCCCCAGACCTTATTCATCTTACAACTGAAAGCACGTAGCCTTTGACCAACATCTCTGGAGGTTAGTGCTTTCTCTGTGCTACGGAATCTTTGCCTACCCAGGATCATGAAGACTGTCTCCTATGTTTTATTCTAGAAAATTTTATAATTTTAACTTTTACATTTAAGTCTATCATCCACCTGAAACCTCAGTAATTCAAGAGCCATGTGTTGGAAAGACTATCCATTCCTCCATTAAATTTTCTTGACACCTTGGTTGAAAATCAATAGGCTATATAGTGTGTCTTCTGTACTCTGTTCCACCAGTTTGTCTACCTTAACACCAATACACACTGTCTTGATTACTGGTACTTTATAGTAAACCTTGAAATCAGGTAGTGTTAAGTCCTCCATTTGGGCTTTTGCTTTGACACAATTGTTTTGACTATTTTTTAAGATTTTATTTATTTATTTGAGAGAGAGAGAGAGAGAGTGCAAGTGCACACACAAGCAGGGAAAGCAGCAGTAAGAGGAGAAGGAGGTTCCCCGCTGAGCAGGGAGACCAATGCGGAGCTTGATCCCAGGACCCCGAGATCATGACCCGAGCTGAAGGCTGACACCCAACCACCTGAGCCACCCAGGAGCCCCTTGTTTTGACTATTTTAGAACTTTTGTATTTCTATATAAATCTGAGGTTAGCTTGTCAGTGTCTACAAAAAAGCTTGTTAAAGTTTCAATTGGGATTACATTTTTGGAGGAATATTTGCAGAGAATCGATATCTTAGCAATACTGATTTTTGCAATTCATAATCATGATATATATCACTCTATTCATATAGTGCTCTCTCAGAAATGTTTTACATTTTCAGTAGAGACTTATATATCATGTTAAATCTATTCCAGTATGTTATTTTAAAAAAAAATGACACACCAAGTGAAATTGCTTTATTAATTTCAATTTCCAATTGATAGTTATTTATATATGAAAATAAATGATTTTTTAAAATGTTGATCATGTATCCTGTAAACTTGCACTTATTAAGTCTAGCAGACTTTTTGGAGATTCCTTAGGATTTTTTTCAGTAGATGGCATGTGATTTAAAGATAAGGACAGATTTACTTTTTCCTTTCAACTCTTATGCCTTTTACTTCTTTCTCAATGTGATGCACTGACTAAGGCTTTCAGCTCGAAGTAGACTAGAAGTGGTCATTGTGGGTATCCTTCATTTCCTTCTAGACTTGGAGGGAAAGTCCTTCATATATCACCTGTCATCACAGTGGCTATAGTGTTTTCAAAGATGCTCTTTAAGAAATTAAAGAAGTCTTATATTCCTAGTTTGCTCAGATATTTCCCCCCATCAATAGGGGTTTTTGTCAAAAGCTTTTTCTGCATCTTTTGAAATGATCACATAGTGTTTCTTTATTCTATTCCTGTGAATTATATTAATTAGGAAATGCTATTCCTGAGATAAGATCCACTTGTTATGCTTTATTATGTTTTCTTACATGTGACTGAATTTGCTATATTTTGTTATAATTTTGCATCTATGTCCATGAGGAATATTGACTGATCTAAATTAAATTTACTACTTTTGTAATGTGTCTGTCAGATGCTGGTATCAGGATTATGCAGGCTTCATAAAATAAGGTGGTAAGTGGTTCCTATTTCCATTTTCAGAAACAATATTTTTTCCTCCATAAATGTTTGATAGAATTCACAAGTGAAACCATGAGAGAGCCACAGTGATGGTGGTCTCCAAATCTACACTCATATTCCCCTCAAATCCTTGGTGACCCAAGGACCAAGGTCGAAACAGAAACAGAACCACCCTAAAAATGCTTGAAGGCACATAGTCCATAAGGTTAGGGTGATCCATGAGAAATTTAGCTGGCCACCAAATAAAGGTCAGTTATTTTTAGAGAAAGGTAACAGAATCCAGAAGGATTACAGAGCATATTACCCACAATCTAAATAAAGAAATAGAAAAATGTATTCCGTGATCCAGAGAAAAAATAGTCAACTAAACAGATTCATAGAAAACTTAGATGGTGGAAATGTGGACAAGAATTCTTGAATAAGTGATGTGTCAAAGAATCGTCAGAAAAAATATATATTTGAATACAAAGAGTGAAGTGATAGAGAATTTTAAGACAGTCATAAAAGCTATAAAAGTGAACCAAAAATAAATCTCAGAACTGAAAAGCACACTGCATAAAATAAAATACACCACTGGATGGAGTTAACAACAGACTAGAAAGAACACTGAAATTAGAGACACAGTACAGCTAATTACCCAAACTGAGGTACAGGGAAGAAAAAGACTGAAAAAACAATACAGAGCTTTCACAGACTGTAAGATAGTATTAAGTGATCTATCACATGTGTAACTGGAGCTGCTGAAGAAAAGTGACAAATGAGACAGAAAAAATATTTGAAGAAAAATAATGGTGGCAACTTTTCTGCACTTCATTGAAATCAGCAGCCCATAGTCCCAGAAACCTCAGAGGAAGGACCTCAAGCAGGATCAAGAGCCAGAAGACCACACTTAGGAACATTATAGACAAAGTGGTAGAAACCAAAGATATAGAGAAAATCTTCAGGGCGGCCAGAATAAAAAGACATGTTATCTATAGAATAACAATAGGAATGACCACTGACTTAACAGATGAAGGCCAGGAGACAACCGAACATTTGGGGATGGGTTAGCCTGGTGATGGGCATTAAGGAGGGCACATACTGCATGGAGCACTGGGTGTTATACAAAAACAATGAATTGTGGATCACCACATCAAAAACTAATGATGTGTGGTGACTAACATAATAAAATAAAATTAAAAAAAAAAAAGAAAATCTGTCAACTTATAATTGCAAATCCAGCAAAAATATCTGAAAAGTGAAGCCAAAATAAAGGCATTTTCAGATAAACAAAGGCTGGAAGAAACTGCTGTCACCACACTTAAAGAAATGTTAAAGGAAGTTCTTTAGACTAGAGTAAGATGATACCAGATAGAAATCTGGAACTGTTCAAATAAATGTGAAGCATTGGAAATGGTATATATATGTGAGAAAATATGGCATTATTTTTCTTTTAAAAAATTCTTTAGTAACTAACTATTTAATTTTAAATATTCGCAACCTATGTGGGATACAGAACAAATGTATCAGTATCCTACTTAACAAGAGCATACCAGACAAAAAGGGGTATAAATGGATTGTTTTTTTAAGGTTTTTACATTGTATGGAAATGGAATGATATTAATTGAAGCAACTGATGAAGACTGTAAACTCAAGAGCAAACACCTAAAATAGAAAGAGGTGTAACAACAAAGGACAGTAAAAGGTCCAGAACAAAGTGCTGAAGGAAACATTCAATGAACTGAGATGAAGGCAGGACAGAAGGGACAATGAACAAGGGGTTCAAGGGAACACAAGGAAGATAATGAGACAACCAATCAAATACCGTAACATTAAATGCAAACAGACTGAACAGTCCATCAGGAAGTTAGTGATCTCAGGTCTCAACTACTGCTGGTAACAAGACCCACTCTAAATATAAAGACTCAGACAGAAGGTAGGGAAACAATGGAAACAATGTGACACGTCACTAGGAAGCATAAAGAAGCTGGTGTGGCTATTAACACAGAAAACTTTAAAGCGAGAAGTATTACAGACAAAAAAAAGAGAATTAATTTCACATTGATAAGATGGTAAATCATGGAGAAGACATAACAAATATAAATGTGTAGGCACCTAATAAAGTTTCTAAACACATGAAGCAAAATTGAGAAATATGTAGAAATTCATAACTTTATTTATACTGGAAGCTGTATTTCCAGTTAAAAATGGGGAAAAAATACATTCACAAGTGATAAAATCTGTAAAACGACCATATAATTTTACCAAGAAAGTGACAGGACCTGTTTAGACAAACTATAAAATGTTGTCAGGATTAAAGACTCATGCCAATGTCCTTGAAGACAATATATTTCCATTTTCACGTGAAGAAATAAACACAGCTGCAATCAAAGTGCCTATGTGGTTATTTTTAACTGATAGCAGAATATATTTTTCTTTTTAAGTATTCATGATGGGGGAATAAAAGTCATGATGTCTATAATTTACATTCAGGTGGCACACTGAAATAAGAAAGGCAGAAATATATGATAAGATGTTAACAATTCTTGTACATCTCAATATAATTTCTACTTTTTTGTAAGTTTGAAAATTTTTTAATAAAAATATTTTAAAATGCATTTATTAAGTAACAATTTCCATAACATTTTTGGAAGGTAAATGAAAGATGAAGATTATCTTACCAGGTATGTATGATAAATTTCAACACAGTTACGGTAATCAAAACAGTATGATCACAGTCGAGGATTAATTAGCATTTAAATGGCTTAAGGAACTCCAACAATTATCCAAGTTTATATGAAAACTTCAAGCAGAGGAAAAAATGGATTATTAATTAAATGGCATTGATTTAACCCACCAGGAATAAATAAGACATAACTCCAGAAGAACTAAGATCTAACTATGAAAATAAAAACTATAAAAATATACAAAATGAATTTTAAGTGCTATTTATATTACTGTGAGGACAGGGGAGGTCATCTTAAGCAAGACAGGAAGCCGGATTTGATAAAAACAAGTGAGAGATTTGACCTCATGGAATTAAATTTTTTTATAGTCAGAAGAAAATCTGAATAAAGGTTTTGAAAATTGCCTGAAGAAAATATTTGTAACATATAACAGAGAAACTTTTAGTACCCTTAATAAGATATATAATACAAACTGATTTATAAAAAAAGTAAACAGCTCAACAAAAAAATACGCAAAAGCTCTGAGCAGACATATACACAGAAGTAGGAACAATAAACAGCCAACAAACATGAAGCAATGTGTAATGCAGGGAGCTATCAGAAAATGGCACATTTTATGAGCAAGTTTTCACCCACATGTTAGGAGGAGTATGAATTTCCACAATCCTTTTAGAAAATCTACTATGTTTAGATGTTTATAAATTTCTAGCATGCACTACACAGTACATATTTTTAGAGGACCAGTAGGTAAGACTAAATAAGCAAGTTTGTTACAGCTTTATTTATACTGTAAAATTCTAGAAATATCTTACCATCGGGGGAAAGGTTTAACAAGCTTTTATATAGTATGGGGTATACAGTACCCCATACTACAAGATGTTATAGAACTCTTAGAAAAAAGGAATGCATCTGGTATAATCACATTTTTATTAAAAAAAAAAGAGGACAGTATATTTGTGTATGTACAGTGTGCACCCATGCACACACATACACACACACACACACACCCCAACACAGAACTTGGAATAAACACAGAAAAGTGCATGGGATGATATTATACCCAATAGATTGCTGGCATGGAGTTCAGAAGAACAGAATATTCTTCTTATATACACTTCTGCACTCTTTGAATTGTTAAGACAAACATGCATTACCTTTAAAATCATTAACTGTCCAAAAATTAATTAATCATCCATAATTAAGACAGTATACACCACTAACACACACACACATATGCATTAAGCACCAAGTATATTATTTGTAATTAGATTCTTAAATTTTCTATTTTAAAATAATTATTATAATCATTTTGCTAAAAAATATATGCAAGAAACTTGACACTAATTACATGACTCTTATAATCTAAAAAAAAAAAAAAATGTATGCACATGGGTTTCAGCAAACCAAAGACTACTTTCATCCAGGGTATGTTATAACTACCGTAAGAAAGAGAACTGTAAACAAACACCTGTTTCTACAAGAACTACACACAAAACCTGTTGCAGGCAGAGAGACATGATGATTGTAAATCACATGCATCCCTTGGGCTGCAGGCAGAGGAAGATGTGTTGGGAAGAACCTTTGTGGCTCTTCACGACACTGAGCCCCCCTTCCATGATCCTGGGAGGCCCTGGCAATGTGTTCAGACCACCCTAGATGAAAATAAGATACCTGTTTTCCTTAAACAGGGCTCCCAAAATTGTGTAAGTTTCAGGCTCTGCAAAATCTGGACCTGCCCCTGTTTGAATATAAACTGAATCCCACACAACAGCAGCTTAATCAAAGGAATGGATATCATCATATTATATGTATGTAATATTCTTGAAGAGGCAAACTTTATTACTTATCTATAGTCATTTGTAAACCTAAGGTTTTGTGTTTATGGTACCTGAGTGAATTGCTTCTAAAAACTTTAAAACAGACTCTTCTAAAAAGAAATGTTATGATCAGTATTTCATGGATCATGGAGGAAGAATGCAAAGCACCCGAACAAAGAGAATATCGACCCAAGTTCAGCAAGACTAGAAGAGACCAGTAAACAAATGTTCACAAATCTAAAGGTAAAGATGGCATCACTTAAGATGGACTCGGTCAGATGTGGAAACAGCAAAGGGAAAGTCCTAGCAGTAAAAGCTGGTGGTCATACCTAAAGACTGACAAGAGGAATAGGCAGGTTAGCCAAGGGACTGAGACCTAATACACAGAGGGTGGACAGGTTCACAATGAACACACCTGATACATTTCTGATTTTGTTAGGCAAGGCATGCCTTCTCAGAAAAGATAAACCAGATAAATTTAGCCTGATGCATTAGAACATTTTAAGTAATCTAATTCTCCTTGCTCTGACTCCATGTCCATGAAACAAACTTTTGATTGTCACTTGTTTCCCAAATGATCTGAGCACACTGAATGCCAATATTCTGATGCTTGTAACTAGAATATATGTTTGTAGATGAATAAAACGGAATTCCAGTTTTATCCATCAATCACGTTAGCTTGGTCAATAAGATCTGGATTCTGAAAAATGAATCCATTTTCATTCGCTTTTGAGTCTGTGAAGCCAATGACCAAACCCTGGACTGGAACGAATTCAAGGAGCGGCCTCTTATAAAATGACATCTCTTTAAAAGTACCCATTCCTGGGGCACCTGGGTGGCTCTGTTGGTTAAGTGTCTACCTTCGGCTCAGGGCATGATCTCCAGGTCTTGGGATCAAGCCCCACGTCGGGCTCCCAGCTCAGTGGGGAGTCTGTTTCTCCCTCTGCCTCTCCCCCTGCTTGTGCTCTCTCTCTCTCTCTCTTTCAAATGAATAAATAAAATCTTAAAGAAAGTACCCATTCCTATGTGAGCAGTTTAAATTGCAATTCATATTTTAATATATCCCGATAATTCACTCTCAGTAATTTTGTCAAATAAGGAAATGCAAAGCAAATATAAATACATGTAAAACAAAAAGAAAACACATAAATATTTTTACACTTCTTCTTTCAAATATAAATTTATGCTAAATTACATTTCTGTTTTTAAGTATAAGTTTATTCCAGACAATACTTCCTAGGCTTCTAAGCTTTTAAAGATGATTTTTACCTATGTGATTGATTATTAAGGTTTAGCGATCCAGTCTGGTACATCTCCTCCAATTGTTTCCTGTTTCCAAAGTACAGAGCAAGGTCTGTGGCAATGATAGCTTTGCGGATGATCTCGAGCACCTGTTCATATTCACTGGAGCTCAGGGTGGAGAAGATATTGTGCCCTTCCAACTATGGAGAAAACACAAATACCACCAATAGCAAGCACAAGCTCTAATTTTATGACATTTGCAGGTATTTGAAACAATACAGACAGTCAATGGCATCTGGCACACAAATGACAGGTTTGGGGGAAACAAAAGGATAGTTTGTAATGATTAATGGAAATTAACGTCACAGTTTCTCTTTAAGCTACAACAGTGAAGCTACTACCACTTAAATGATCTATCTCCGACGGTAACATCATTTGCTACCACAAAATCCCAGTTATTTAAATATATAGCTAGTTTTTGGAATTTCCAGTAAGCAATTAAAGGACTAGAAAACATAAAATACTTAAGACATTTCTTCTTAAACTAATTTAAAACTTTTTTTATATTAGACTGGAAATTAATGGATTAAAAAATCATGGATATCTTTGTCCACTTAGCAAGTCTAATGAATAGTAACCTACTTTCTCCATATTATAGAAGAAAATGTCCCACAACCTCAAAATAAAGTTTAGTCAGGCATATTAAAATTTCTCCCTACAGGTAACAACCTTTTTCCATAAAACACAAACTGCTGAGGTGCAAACATTGTAGAGCCATCCTCTCTTCTTCTGTCCTCATGGGAGGGCGGACAGCAGACCATCACCCTGGACAAGATCAGAACACTGGGCATTTGGACTCTATTACCTCAGAATTATTCTTCCGCATATGAATCTGTTAAAAACTTTTTACAATAACTGAGAATCTTAAGTCTTTATTTGTAATTGAGATAAAAATGGGTCGTTTTTGTTCAAACAAAAAAGACTGAATCATAAAGATGGATTCAATTTGTGGGCTCATCAACTGTAAAATTATTCATTATTAGTCAACATAATTCTACTGTAATTGATTGTTTTCACTTGCTCTGAGCTATATTTACTGGCTGATAAAATACATTAAAAATTTGAAACTATTAAAATATATTTTACAAAATCAGACATTTCTCTAAGACACTGCCTCCTTCCTATTACTCTGAAATAAGGCAGTACATGCACCATTTGTTTTCAATCATCAGAACCTTTATTACCTACTCTTAAGCTTTTATAAATATTTAAATTATCCTATGATAAGTGCAGCAAATGGAATTAGCTCTAGTTGGTTATTTTCCTGACAATAATAATAAGAAGGCCTTACATCTGTAGGATGCTCTAAATTCACAAAACATTTTCAAACGCATGATTTCATTTTCAAATTATTAAATTTAAATAAATCTGATGTCTAATTGAAATGAAGTTATTTGCTGAAGCATCAACAAGATTTTTCTTTGAAGAGCAACTGCAGTGCTTCTATAAACTGGTCATTTCGGTCATTTTTAGTAATGCAATCTCATCTGAAGCAGCTTTCATCTGAAGCAGTATTCTGTATTCAAGCAGAATACAACAGGGCCAAAGGGTAGACGTGATGAGAGACTTGAACTCGACACAAGGAAGAACCCCCTGAAGCTCAGCTACCATGGGGATGGAACAGGGACGACACAGGAGATGCTGTGGGGGGCGGGTTCAGGCACAGGCTGCTTGGTAACTGAGGGGACAAGGGGAGGGGATTCAAGCTTTGGGAAGGTGGCTGAACTCAACTCTCCAAAATTTTAGTGCAGGAAGATAAAATTTTTTCTCTGACTCCTGCTATGAAATCTGCTTTGCTTTCATTTGATCCTAACTCAAGTAAAGCAGTAGCCTCCATTTCAACACTTAATGCCTCGTCACCTACGCTCCCAAATCATAAACACATTTCACACTGGTAGGTTTGGTTGGTACTCATGCACACATCTGCTATTGGCAGGTCATTCGAAGAGCAATCACATGTGATACGTATTTACATGCTTTATTCTATTACCAATAAACCAGTAAATTACAGTGTATAAAAATATTCTGTCATACTGTTGGAAATTTTTTTTAGATTTCTCTAAAATAGGAACTTCTTAGCTTGGGTTCCAGAAACTCTCTCCGCGACCACAGAGTTATAAACTCACCGCATCTATCTACCTATCTATAAATTATGTGTTGAGTGCGTCATCCATAAGCATATTATTTTATCAGATTCTCGAAAGTATCCATGATCTATGGCAAATGGAGACCCATTTTAAAGGATGTGTATATATTCTGTTGGCTACTTTGGATTTACTATTTCTTGTATTACTTTTCTTTTTAAAAAATTTCTATTTAAATTCTAGTTAGAATTTAAATATACATTGCAATATTGGTTTCATGTACTTTTTGATATTAAAGGCAACTAGGTGGAGAAGTCCAGTAGAAGACCTTCATAAGGAGAAGTTGTAACCAGGACCCTTTTACTGCCTTCTGCAATATTCTGCAAGAGCAAGGGTAACAAATGAATACACAAACAGTATCCTTTCAAGAGGATGGAGTACATATTTTTTAGCACTCTGCTCCTACCAAAGGAAAATAAGGGAGATACAGCAACCAAACACAGCAGATAAACAGCTTAAAATCTTTTAAAAGCTCCAATTTCACATTAGTTAACATTAAAACCTCATAATATAATACTTTTATATACCAACTGATGAGTGTATTATAGTTAATGTCCCAGGTTATAGTGTTTGAAGTTTATGTTAATTCAGGGCAGTTCATCCCATTTTGTATCAATCAGGCATGAAATAACCCACATTTTATATCGGGAAATGTTCCTAAAATCCAGAGATGGGTGAACTGCATCTAGTCCTTAGGCCTGTGAGAGCATGTGTGGGCTTGGCTGCGGGTGCTCTAAGCAGCCGAGGTCTGGGAGCTCCCGGAGAACACGCGCGATGCTGGGATCAGCCCCGTGCTGGAAGCCCCCCAGCGACCCATGCCCTGGGTGGGTGATCTATCGGCCCCTCCAGCTCTCAGACATGGTGAGCCATGGATTCTCAGCCGTCCACTGCACTGCTGGAGCGCTTCTGCCTGTGTCTTTCCCATCACGAGATGAAGAATGTATGTCTTTACTGATTTGGCAGATATTTAGTGTGCAATGTTTCACTTTGTGTAAGGATGTTCGTACGACAGTAGCTAATCTGCCCACAGCCCCAAACAACGTGAGTTCATCTGTGAGGGGTTCACAGCTTAGTGGGAGAGATGCATATAAGCACATGATAAAACGGATGGAGCGGTCTCTGGGATGGAGTTAAGTGATGGGCTCCGGAAGGGCAGGGGCCATGGATTCTGCAGGACAAGGAGGGGTCACAAGAGACCACATGTGTCCAGTGGGAGCCACACAAGTGCCGTAGGGCTCAAGTACATCGTCTGCATGGAGAAATGGTGACACGGTGAGAGTTCAAAGGCCTCGTGTCAGAACTGAAATGATCACTGGAAGGTAGTAACAAGGAAGGTCATGACAGATGAAGCCTGTTTTAGGACAATTGCTCTAGCAACAACGTGGGTTGCAGGGAGGTTAGGACCGAAGCGGAAGGACACACTGATCCATCTTTCCTTAGCAAGCTTTTACAATATTATTATTAATCATAAATAATTCTTTCCAAAGCCCCATGCTGCTTAGCTCTATGAAAGAGATTCTTAAAAGAAAGGCCTTGGAGCTCAGATTTCAATACCTGCATGCCAACCAGCCCAAGCTCACCCGGGTGGGTGTAAGTTACCACCACAGGAAGCCACAGGCATGGGCTGAATCATTCAGGGGATCTGAGATGACAAAAGTCAGTTGCCTCGAGCATTCACAACAGCAATGGCTGGGTATTTATTCAGGTACTTCATCGTCTACTGCATCAGACCACAGGCTAGGAAGCACAGTAGTACTGTAATTAAGAACTCAGGGTTTGGAGTCAAACAATTCTAGTTTTTAATCCTGTTCTTACTAGCTGTATGACAATGGACAAGTCACTTAACCTCTTTGATGCACATTACTCTTTGTAAAATGGAAATAAACGGATACCTATCTCATAGAATATTATAAAAATCAATGTGTTAGTATGTGCAAAATTCTTAAGTTTCTGATTTATTATAGTAAGTATTAAGTAATAAGTACTACAATATTTATAATGAGTACCTAATAAATGATGAAATGATTACTATGATGATGGTGGTGACGAAGAGGTCAAAATCTACCAGTAAAACTTCTGCAGCCGGAGCTAAGGGACAGAAAGGAAAATCAAACAAACAAATACACACATATGCCCAGAAAGAAATGTGGTAGCCAAAGATCACTTCTATCCATTCAGAATATATCTGCAGAAAAGGACAAGTTTAAGCTAGCCTCTGTGTGATTCATTTTAGCTTATTCGTAAAGGCAGTGTTGGATAGAAGTACCACAACTTTGCAGTAAATTCTACTTTGTGCAGACAGACTGGAAGAATGGCTTGTTAGCAGCTATAAGAAGTAATGAAAACGTCACAGGATCCCAGAATGTTGGGTATAAAGACAATTCTCTTAACATCTAAACATATTTCAAAAGCACCAGACAATTCAAGATTAATGGAATATTGAGAAAATTTTCTTAATAACAAGAAAGATTATTCCTAATTAGTCTGTTTTTTTTTAATTTTGACTTGTGAGTACTTAACATGAGATACTCACAGAAGGCAAAATACAGAAAAAGGGTGGCTTCAATATTCAAACTAATCACTGACATCTCATTAGGAAAGACAATATTCTAAATATGGATTTAATATTCCAACACTAATGGTTCTACCACAATTACTAAAATATGTGGGCAAGCTTTGGGTAAGAGAAAAGCTTACCTGCTTTCTTGGATGTCACTGTCCACACAAAATAGTCTCCTTACTTGAAGGCATTTTGCACTTTTTGTTTCAGTACCAAGCTACCTTTTTGTCCTAAGGAAACTCACTGACTCACTCTACCTAAATAATACTTGGCAGTTTTCAGTCTCCAAACTTTGCACTCAGTGTTTTGTGTCCCCTGAACTCTCTTGCATCCACATTCCGTACCTTCATGTGACCACCGCCAGCCTTTTCAGGAGATCCAGTGATGGGTGGGCAGGGACAGGGATGCATGAGGGGCAGTGACTGTCCTCACTGGGCTTATAATTCAGAGCAGGGGCAAGCTAAGCTCGCCAACAGAAAATTTCAATATAATGTGAAAAAACTAAGATACGTATCTGTTTGCGGGCTCGGGGGCCATGTAAAGGGGTGCATGGCTGTGCTCCAGCTGAGTCATAAAATAACTCCACTAGAGGACGTAATGCCTGAGCTGAGCCTTGAAGATAAGAAGTTGGCCCAAAAAGGCAGTGGGAGAATTACAAGCAGGAAGGATGCCGGCAATGACACAGAAGTAAGAAACAGTCTGCAGCCGAGAAGTGCAGCAGCTACAACAGTCCTAGAACACCCACACACCATTCACTAAAGATCTGAACATCAGTTTAGAAATGGAATTTATTGGGGCACCTGCGTGGTGCAGTCAGTTAAGCGTCTGCCTTCGGCTCAGGTCATGATCAGGGGGTCCTGGGATCGAGCCCCACATCGGGCTCCTTCCTCAGCGGTGAGTCTGCTTCTCCCTCTGCCACTCCCCCCTGCTTGTGTTCTTCTCCTTCTTGAATAAATAAATAAAATATTAAATAAAAAAAAAAGAAATGGAATTTATTCCTGACCCCACAGGACCCTTGATGACTTAAACAGGAGAATAACATGTTCAGACATGTACCTGGAAGATGGATTTGAGAGAGGCAAGCTTGGAGAAATGGTGGTCAATGAGGGAAAAAAGGTAGATAACAGATGGTGAAGGCAGAATGCGGGATGTCAAAGAAGCAAGGTCACTGGTGGACGTGCAGGAGGCTGGAGGAGTCAGAAGGGCCAGTTTAGCATGTGGTGGGGGTTCCCTCTGTCTGGAATGCCAAGGGCCCCGATCATCAGGAAACCAGTCCCGATACCCTGGTATTAAGAGGTAATGGGCAGCTCAGCAAAAGCCGAGAGTGTAGATAAGAAATAACAACACTGCTCTTACTTCATCCATGACTTAACCTCTTCCCACTGCCCACTCAGCAAGGGACGGCCCACTGCATCTCTCTCACCGAGACAAGTGAGGGCAAGCCAGGACCAAATACACACGCCTCCCGTCTTTGTGTGAAGTGATGTGTTTGTGTGTTAGACTGACATTAGCTTTTTATATATATTTCCTACTCTCTCTGTTTATTGACGTTGCCGTGTTCAGCCAGGGGGGCGACAGAGCCCCCCGGTCGCCCAGATCACCCATCGTCAGCGCGGGCATCCACCCTCAGGCAGCACCGGGGTTAACAAAACTGACGCGCTCACACAGACGCAGACGCACAGCTCTGGGAAGGCCTGACACGGAGCTATCTCCAGCCGTTATATACCAAACTATTTATCTTCTGTCAGGCCATGCTGCCAGAGGAAGGACAGTTCCAGGTCCACAATCCTCTGTGTGGCCACAGTGATAGAGATCTGCAGAGATCAGGAGTCAACGTGGTGAACACTGCAGATCAACTGAGGTCTCAGAGGTATCGTTGTGAGATAACAACATATTGTTCTCTTATTTTAGTGACTGGAATTTGGAATTTTTACTATTACCCTAGACTATCGCCTTAAATTGGTCAAGTCTGGAGTTGTCTTGATAAAACCTAAAACTGGCAGGCCTTGGCACCGGGATGTGGGGGTGGGGAGATGGGGGCCACCACCGGAGGAGAGGTACAATAATAAGCACAATTCTGGTCACACTGACTGCTGAGTTCGGGTGTCTGGAAACTGAAGTCCCCTGTGCCCTAGGAGTGAGAGCCACAGGCGACGGTGACCAGGAGGACTCCAGAGAGCAGCCCGGCGGAGCACTGAGACTGAGAGCAGCGTGAGAGCAGGGACTGGTCTCTGTCGTTACTATACCCCCTGGGCCTCAAATGGGGTTGGCAGCTGGGAGGAGCTCCACAAATGTTTGCTATTAAAATGAAATTCAAGGGGTAGTTAGAGATGGATCTGAGAAGAAATACTCCGAGAAGTATCATGAGCATAAATGTCAAATCAGCAGAGAGTACAGAAATTTCCAGAAAAAGAAGGAAACCTTTCCTGAATACTCCTGCCCACGGTGATGGGCCATCTGTTTATGATCCTGATACATCTCTCCCTGTCCCAACTCACACAGGAGGCTTTAGGTCAGTTCAGCATATGGATTCAGTTTTTAAACGGTGGGCTTTTCTGGATGTATGGCAATGCCCAGGGCTTCTTTCCAGCTTCTCGTTCTTGTGATCTTGAGGAAGCCTGTAAGCATGCTGAGTAACTGACCTTCTCTAGAAATGGAGAACACATGCGCCCTTACCATGCCTCATCACTGACTGAACCCCATCTCCAATACTTGGAATCTAACGATTCTTTGACACCTTCTCGCCAATAGCTTGCCTGCGCTGAATTCCCTGCCCTGGGTGCTGCTTCTATGTTCTGACCATTCTAGGAACACTATGTTGTGTAATGTAGAGCTGAGGGCTTGCTCAAAATGAGAGACCATTCTGAACCCCCGTTGTTGATGGCAGCAAATGGGCTAAGTCTCCCAGCACTGGGGTGGGTCCCGGCCTCTCCATCCCTACATGGTTTCAATCACTGCTATGTCACAGGGTTTAATTTTTTATTCTACCCAGCAGCATTGTACTTTATGCAATCCCTATTTCAAAACGAATCCTATTATATTTAAAATAGGGTTTCCAAAGAAACCTTATAAAGGCTATTAAAATTATTTACAGATTACATTACTAAAATATTGTCATAGTCAAATGTATGAATTAGGACATGGGATGCCAACGCAGTGAGTCTGAATTATCTCTACATGAAGGCATCCTGATGTCATTTTTGGCATTTACCCTTTGTCCTATACAAATAGTCCTGTATCATGAGGAAGATCAGAGTACACAGAAAAACTGTCATGAAGTTCTATAATGTTTGTCATTTACAAAAAGCACATTTCTATACACACACAGACACACACACAGATATGTACATACCCACACACATCTTTTATCCTGCTTAAATTACTAGGTAGGTAGGTATGTTTGTATCTACCTATCCATACATACATGTATCATTTTCAAACTAAAGAAAGGATTGGTGCTAAGGGAACATCAGGAGTGTGACTTCCTACTGCTTTCAGGGAGAGGACCAGCTGTGAGCAAGTGGAATAATCCGCTAGCTGCCGGATACGGCTTCCAAGTGCCTGAAGCAGCCCCCTCTCTGAAACCCCTCACTATTACCAGCACGTAGCCGGAATGACACTGCACTGAGGTCATCATTTACCTTCTCGGTCCTGAGGAAACAGGACCCAGTCAGGTGTGTTTTGCTGGATTTTGAAAAGGTCTGGGCATGCAATACTACCTACCGACCCCTGGGACAGTTGGGACCCAGACGACAAACAAGGCCAGTCAGGGAGAAGCTGAGGAGAGAAAACCGAAGCCTGGGTACTCAGAGGGAGGCCCGGGCCACACGAGGATGGGAGACTGCACCAGGGGCCAAACAGCCTCCCGCTCTGCAGCTCGCGCACAGCCAATCCTGCTGGAGTTGCTGCCGGGCTTTCTCACACAGCCCCGCGGAGCCCATGTCCTTCCTTAGAGGCATCTGCGGAAGACCTAATGGGACTTCTCTTCCTACACTGGTGCTGATGACAAGAAGAAACACAGAGTCCACTTTTCGGAAGTCAAAGCACATTTAAGAAATTGTCTAGGAAAGGAATCAAACCATCATGAAGTAGTAGCTACCTTGTGAAGGTGAATTTGAGGACGAACGTTTAAAGTGAAGACAGAACATAAGGAATAGCATAGAGGACATTAGGAGAAGGAAGGGAAAAATGAATGGGGGGAAATTGGAAGGAGAGACAAACCATGAGAGACTATAGACTCTGAGAAACAAAGTGAGGGTTCTAGAGGGGAGGGGGGTGGGTGGATGGGTTAGCCTGGTGATGGGTATTAAAGAGGGCACGTTCTGCATGGAGCACTGGGTGTTATACGTAAACAATGGATCGTGGATCGCTACATCAAAAACTAATAATGTAATGTATGGTGATTAACATAACATAATAAAATAAAATTAAAAAAATAAAGTGAAGACAGAGCATATATATCAGACGGTGAGGTGAGGTCTGCCCTTGTCTAGATCAAGCACCAAGAACATCTTAAAAACAATATAATAAAAAACAGAACACACACAAGAGAACTAAAAGGACTTTAGTGCACTTAAAACCTTGATTTGCCTAACTCTCAAGATTTAATGTTCAATACGTTTGGGTTTAAGAATATGATAATCCATATAAATAAATTTAATATGTGAAACAAACTTTGCCTTAGAGTATCATGTACTTAAATCAAAGCAAAAAAATATATATATATATATTCAAAATCTTCACCAAGGAGTCATCATCCAAAAAGCCCACGACTATCTAACAATGACCATACCTACAATGTTCTACAATAAAACGTAGCTGCTGTTGTTAGGAAGCCACACCAACATCCCTCATTTATGTATCAACCATGAGAACCTCTCCAGGGCGGGGGTGGGGGGGTTTGCTCACCTGGAGGATGGACACTGTCTGGGAGAAGTGATGCTGCTCCATGGTAGAAGTGGAATAGAGAGCTGCCAGAGGGTGATCGAATTTCTGCAGGTAGCTGTTACTGAAACCCCTGTGGTCCAGGTCATGACACAGACACGCGATTAGCAGTCCTTTGCGCTTCAAAAAAAATAACACAGTGCACGGATGTTCAAAACAAAGCAATGGATGTGAAGAGAGCACAGCTCATCACTCCTCTCATATGGATAGGCTCCTGCCCCTGCAATAGCCCACATCCTTAGGAATCTCTGAGACTCCAGATAATCTAGCTTTTTTTTTTTAAACATCTTTCTTTGTGTTTTTCTGCTTACGAACTTGACAACTGAATTATTCTTGAGTTTTCTGGTTCAACTCTGGGGAAAAGTGTAGGTGGTATCAAATTAATGCAAATGTTCCCAAGAATTACAGATAAAGCTAATCTGCACAAGGAGAGGACAGTTTCAGTGCTTCATTCAAAAATCCACTCAATGTTAAATTTCAAAAATGCTATTGCTACTATAGATAAAGAATATAACAGGCAAATCATATAGCATGTGACAAAATGGCAAATTGTACAGAGAAAGAGAAAAGGCAGAGCAGGCGGAAGCGGGCGAAGTGTTAAAGCAAGCAAGGTGGGCCACCGAGAGTCCACGTGAGCAGGCCGGAAGGTGAAGGGGAGAAGCAGGAGACCTGGGCGGGGGGAAGAGGCAGTGTTAGCTCATGCAGGTGAGCCTGCCCAGCCAGCAGGGTGTCGGGGGGTGGCGGGGGCTGTGGATGGGCACAAATGCCAGAAAGGGGAGCTGACCATCTTCTTCGAGGCCTTATTTTCTGTGGGAACCAGGGAAGGACTACAGGGTTCTAGCAGAGCACTGATAACATCTAACTTACATTTTTTAGAAGATTACCATGCGGGCAATTGTACTGAGAACAGACTCTAGGAGGGGAAGAGAGACTGGTGAGGAGGCTTTTGTCATAATTCAGGCAAAACCTTAGACCAGAGGCAGCACTGGGGGCTCAGCAGACGTGATGAAATCTGGCTGAGTTTTACAGGCAGGGTCAACAGGATTTTCTGACAGTCGGTGTGAGCCAAAGGGAAAGCAAGGAGGGGAGGGAAGGGAAGACAGGACTCAAGCACGGCTGCAAGGTGCTTCGCCTTGGAAAGTGCAGGACTGTCATCAACCGGCATACGGACAGTGGCAGGTGAAGGAGGTTGGAAGAAAAGGGTCAGGAGTTCAGTTTTAGATTGAGGGGTTCGGGGGAGATTTTGAGCTGATGGTTGTCTATTTTAGTTTAACCTTCTGGGGGGGGCAGGTCTCAGCTCGAGAAAGAGAAGTGCCGTGTATATGGCATTTTGGGCCACAAGACTGGCTGAGCCCACCACAGTTGTTGTTTGAGGTCAGAGGAGGCCAAAGGTCTGAGCCCTCAAGTATTCCACCTTCAAGAAGTCTGAGGGAAGAGAAATAGCAAAAAAACCCCAAAGCAACCCCCAAACCTGTGTGACCAGAAGAAACCAAGAGTGTTAGTGTTGGGTGTCCTGGAGCCACGTGGAGACAGTGACTCAGAGATCTGAAACGCAAGCGCTGACCCTCAGTGGGCAAGGCGCAGGGCACCATGGGTGGCCCAACCCAGGGCACTCTCCGGGGGTGGGGCAGAAGCCTGATCAAGCTGGTTTCAGAGAAAAAGGGAGGAGAGGAATTGGAGCCAGCCAGTGGGCAGCTCTTCTGTGTGTTTGTGGCAAGGGGAGGGCTGAGAAGTCAGGAGAGAGCTGAGTGCAGAGGCAGATCAACGGGGTGTGTTATGATGCAGGGAACAGCAGGGCGCTCCATGCAGACACGACCTTCCAGCAGAGAACAGCTGATGGAGGAGAGGGAGGGGAGAACTACTAGGGCAGGTCCTCTGAGGGGTGGAGGCGGTGCACAAGGTCAAGTGGAGAGACCGGCTCTGGAGAGGAAGCTAGTGGATGTGCTGGTGTGTGTGAAGTCAGAGCCCGCAGGGGGGATGCTCACAGGCAGGACGGGGTCTGCAGAAACCCCACAGGTTTAACTGGATGCCTCTGCCCTGCTCCTTTCTGATCCTCACTGAGCAGAACTCGTTCCTCCTGCAAACCTATTGGGCAGGGAGGCCTCCCCAGACCCCAGACTACCAGCACCCATCAACTGCTGGTGTCTGCATGGGAGCTGTCCTGCAGGCTCAGTGGTCTGAGGATAACTGAATTAGTTATGTCCTGAGTATTATTTTGGTTTTGGGTTATTCCCATATTTTCTGCTGTTGTGTCAACCATGATGAATCTGGTAAGAAATTTCAAGGTTTTAAAATCTTGCACAATAGGTAAAAGCTATTATGTACACCTTTCCAATCTTTTTTTACCTATTTGATTTTTATTGACATAATGTTCAATTGTTTTATTAAAATTATGCCAGAATCAAGCATGTGAAAATAAATTACGAAGTGAAGAAATTATCTTTGTTAATATATTACTTTAGCAAGATCAAATGATAATTTCTTTCTTTCAAAAAAATATTTTATTCATTTATTTGAAAGAGAGAGAGAGAGTGTGCGCACGAGGGGGGCAGTGGCAGAGAAAGAGGGAGAAGCAGACTGTCATTAACTCCATTACCATCCTCACCTTTCAAGCATTTCCCACATCCCACCTTGCTTCAACGGACAACAACATTTCATCACCCTGTTCAAGGGTGTTTTGAGCTCATATATTCCAAAAAGCACAATGAGATTCATGAGCTGCAAATATGTATACCATGAGAATTTCCTGGATCCTTAAATCCACTCAGGTTATTTGAAATGGAAAAAAAAAAAAAAAAAGATAATTTCTAATAGCTTTATCAGAGATTAAATATCCCTTTTAAAAAATGTATTTTAAATTTTCACACATATTATTTTGGGATTATTTTTAGCCAAAAGGACCTGAGCTTTTGTGAAAACATCATGATATAATTCTAAAGATGAATTAGGCACTTAAATGAGAGTTAATTTGTAACTGCAAAATTTTCTCACTTATCTTAAAATTTTCCATTTTTGAATGTTTTTTCCTGCAATGCACCTTCTGAGTTTCCTGCCCAGATTGTGAATTTGGTCTAACGGGATGGAAGAGGCACAGGACTGGCCCTGAGGAGCGCTGGGTTCTAGTGCGAATGTGCCCTTGAGAGAAGCACAAGTTCCTCATCTCCGTCATGAGGAAGCCCCTTCTCTGCACGGTCAACATGTCCTCTGAAGCAGGACACCAGTTTTACGGAGGAGAAGAGAGGGGACTCATCGCTGGGACCGTGTGGGGGCGAGAACACGCTGGCGGTGGGCATCACTGAGTGCTGAGCTAGACAGCGGTGCACGGATGGACTAGGCAGCCCCAGATCTCTGAGTGTGTCACCAGCTCTGGGCATGTCAAGTCAGGTCAGTCAGGGAAGCCTCACAGAGCCCACCTCCTCATGGGACAAGAGACCACATACACATTTGTGTCTTAACTGTATTTAATGATTCAATGCTCTGGGTTCTCAAATCAGTAGGATATGTCTACATTACCCAGGGCACAGAGCAAGGAGAAAAGCAGACTCTGTTTACCTAACAAAGACTCTCAGAAGACATAAGCTTTCACAGGAAAAAGAGACCATTAAACGAGTGTTCCCTGGGGGGAATATTTTGGTGAAGTTGGAATTTCTGTATCGACATTCCTTATACAGAATAATATGACAAATAATGGGCACAGCAACTTTAAAAGTGTGCTTCTACTAAATTACTGACCTGTCATAGAATCACACGTCCCATATCCATACCGGGAAGGTGCTCTAGACACAGAGTATTTAAATCCACTCAGGTTATTTGAAATGGAAAAAAAAAAAAAAAAGCGTGTGCACACGCACCTCAAGGTCGGTGAAGAGCCCGTGGTTGTTCTGGAGAATGGCGTACATGCAGTGAGCCACAGTGACGGCGTGTTTCCAGTTGTGATAAGGAACCCGCCGATAGTTTTTCTTCACAGACATAATAAAACGACACAACTTTTCAAGCTCAAAGCTGTGTGGAAAAGAAAGTGTTAGGACAGAAACTGGTACAGAATCAATACGTTCTAGCTAGAACTCTGGTTTAAACACGTATGTCTGCAGCCACACAGACGTGCACAGTGACGGAGTCCGGGAGCGCTGGGTCTCACTCACCGCTTCCCTTCTATTCCTCCAGCCAGTTAAGAGAGGAAGGCTCCTGCAGAGCTTCAGATCTGACACATTACCTGGCCTCGCAGGGGCGCATGCCAGAATCAGCAGGCGGCTGCCTGTCATTAACTCCATTACCGTCCTCACCTTTCAAGCATTTCCCACATCCCACCTTGCTTCAACGGACAACAACATTTCATCACCCTGTTCAAGGGTGTTTTGAGCTCATATATTCCAAAAAGCACAATGAGATTCATGAGCTGCAAATATGTATACCATGAGAATTTCCTGGATGAGAGACTATCCTTTCAAAATGGATCTGAAGTACTACGGCACACTCAAATTATTAAGTGGCAAATGGCCATACCAAAATCCTGACACAGTAAATAAAAAAGTGTGACATGTTTTTATTATGAAACATTGCTATTATGTTTTATTTTTATATTATCATGTATTTCTACTCATTTAAGGCCTCAGCAACTCCCTTGGGGAATTTAAGGCTGCTTAAAACAAAAGTACGTCAATATAAAACAGGGCTCTTTGAAATACCAAGGTGATGAGAGCTCATAAAACTTCTAAAGATATATAACCTTTTTTTTCCCCACTGAAAATTTTCAAATGTCCTTGAAATATAAGGTATGTCATTTTAAGAGTTCCAACTGGTAAAACTCTCAACTGATATCTAAGAAATAAGTGGAGCTAATTATCCCGTGTACATCCTTTCAAAAGAGCAATTTATAAAAGTCACGGACAGAAGTAAGAGAAGACACAGAATTCAATAGCAAAGGAACGACAATTTAGTTTCAGAGCAATTAAGAGCCCTATAAGCCATTTAATGATTAAATGAGTGAAAAAGAGAAAAAGAAAATTATTCCTTGCATTTTCAGTATGTATGCTGAAGCTGTAAAAGGTTAAGTGGAAAGTCCTAAAAGGCCCCTAGGGCAGGCCACGGGAGAGGGGAAGGACCCGCAGGGGAAGGGAGCCACAGTGGAGTTGCTAGGAAGGCACTCGGCGCGGAATTAGGAGACCTGTTTCCTTCACACCTGTCCTAACAGAAACATAATGTAGGCTGAAAGCTGATGCTAAATTCAGTGCATGTTTTCCAAAACACACTTTCAAACAGTATGTAATTATGTGGAGCAGTAACCCCTGCCTCTTCCCATTACACAGCCTAAGGTAATTTTCACCTGTGTTTTTACCATCACTTGGTAGACATGTGGTTGTTTGCCAAGGGACAGCCACCCTGGCGAAGAGCTCGGCAGGCTGGAAAGGAAATCCAAGAAGGCTATCAATCTGTCTAATAACCTCAGCCTTTTTTTATTTAAATATTTTGAAAAAAATTATTTATATATGGCATATTTTCAGATAATTATCAACCAAGGAAGTGACAAGGCATTTAGGCAGGGGGAAGAAGAGGTCATATCACTCAACAGCTTCAGAAGGAAGTTCTTAGGTGATTCATACCAGGATGTCCCACAGGACCGATGGACCATGTAGACAAAAATTCCAGGCCACATGTTTTCAAAAGGACCAATGTCAAAGTGGAATCTGAAATGAAAAGAACACGAGGTTGATTAATAAATATAATCAGGATAAACATAAAAACAAATAAAGAAAGTCATTTAACTTTTTGTCGATTAAGAAACTAAAAAAACACTGGGAGTTCAGCCATCCCTTTCCCTGTCTTCTCAGTCACATCTTTGTTGTATTTAAATGTTTCCAGGAGGAAATTCCACACATTCCCTTAGGAACTTAGCCCAATATTTAAGTCATTGCTTAATTTTCTATTAAACAATCTGTAAAAAATGATGTTGCGGTTGTTATCAGAGCAGTAAGAGTACAAAATAATTTTATTACAAATACTACACATTTTACACAACTCATAGACCGGGGGGCGGGGAGTGGGGGGGGGGAGACACAGAATCTTCTATTTAAGTCCAGAGGAAAAACTTCATAAAGACAAACATCCAAAATTATTACCTATTTTTCATTTGCTAATTTAATTACTAACATTTAACCCAAATAAACACAATGGTAAAATATTAAAAGAATCCATGTTCCTCTAGTTATACTTCTGACACCAAATGTGTGAGTTTTCCACACCAAGCAATCCTCCAACCCTCTGCAGACACCACCTGACGTCCTACAGTTCAATTTACTTCTCACACTGCCCGCAGCCAGCGCAGACCACGAGACTGCTCCCCCCGCCCCCCAACTTTAGGTGCCAATTGCAAGTCCTGGCCACCCATGCTTCTGACCACGGGCTATAAATCAGAGGTTTCCGCAAACCCCACCTCAGGGTTTATAATGCCCTGGAATAGCTCACAGAACTCAGGGAAACACTTTACTTACTACTGCCAGTTTATTATTAGGGATACGACTCAAGAGGCACATGGAAGCGATGCATAGGGCAGGCCATGTGGGAAGGATTGAGGAGACTCCATGCCCCTGTAGGGTGCACCACCCTCCCAGCACTGAATGTGTTCACCGACCTAAAAGCTCTCTGAACCCCTTGTTCAGGGTTTTTGGAGGTTCCACTGCATAGGAGCATTTGATTAAATCATTGGTCACTGGGGATTAACTCAACGCCCAGTCCCTGTCCCCTCCCAGGAGGTCTGAGGGTGGCTGAAAATTACAATCCCCAAACCACTTGGTTGGCTCCTTGGGCAACCAGCCCCCTTCCTCCTACAGTCCTTCAATAGCAAAAACTCAAGTGTGGTTGAAAGAGGTTCATGATGAATCACCCAGGAAATTCAAGGGTTTTAGGCGCTGTGAGCCAGAAACTAGCCACAAAGACCAAATATATATATTTCTTATTATATCACAATATGTACTATATATGAACCATTCAAAGATAAACTGAAGCAAAACAAAAAGTCATTTGAATAGGGCAGAACCAAACCATTAGTGTTCAGGAGCGGTCTGCTGAAGGAGCTGGCAGAGACCCCTGCACAGAGACGGGGCCAGGGCACAGATGGGCAATCGCCGACCGACCGTGGCTTCCAGGCCAGCTGGCTGTCCACGTCTGTGACACCTGCACTCGTTATTACTAAATCCTAAAATTCAGTCTGCAAATTTAAGATTATATGGAAACGAAAACTTTCAGACCTCGGATATCCAATGCCATCTTCAGCATTAAGTGCCGTATATACAGTGTAAAGTAGGCAGAAGACTAATGAGGAAAGCGAACATTTAACTCATTTCAAAGTGGTGTCGAGATTTTTTTTTCTAACAATAAAGAGATGTGGCCTTCCTGTCCATGATCTCTCATGAGATGTGGCGTCACCTGAGAAGGGACAATGGCAACAACGGAACCACACATGTGATACGGTGTTTGCAATTCTACTTCTGTACCCATGTCACTTTAGGCTGAATCAAATGAAAAATCCGTTCCTGGAGAAACAGGACAAGATTCTCACAATTCAATTTCTTTGCAGAGGCGCACGGGGAGGTTGAAGTGCATGAGGCCCTGCCACTCCTCTGCCGTGCAGATGCTATGGTAGGAAAGCTTCTCCATAGTCACCCGGTAAATGCACTCGGAATGACGGATTCGGTGATACATCTGGAAGGCAAATCCAAAAAACAAAAAGTAAAGCGAAATGAGTGTTTAAAGTAGTTACGTCACTGAGAATCAGAACTGGAACTGAAACCACCGCTGATCTACTAACTGCTCGTACCGTGCATTTCATACACACCGAAGATGCCCCCACTTGCGCCGTCGAAGATACAAAACACTAAGTTTACAAAACAATTGTATTTCCATTTTAAAAGACTTACTAACTTCTGCACCCAGACACTGTCCGTGGGTCCTGAGATTCCTTGGTATTTACCCACTGGTCCCTTCTTAGACACCCAGCCTCAAAACCCGTGAGAAATCAGTGTCTGCTGTCTCTAGGCCACGCGGTCTGTTCCCGCACCCAAACACACGGAGACAGACACTCCATCAGTCAGGAGGTAAGATTTTTTCCTACGTCTCCTTTTAAAAATATTTATTTTAATTCTTGGTGATGTCAAAGTCCTTTAGTCCAGGGAGTCTCAACAATGCTTGACCGTGAAGTCCATTATCAGTGAAAGAACCCTGGAGAGGACGCCCAATAAATGTACAGTCCTTTAGCAATTACGCGCACATGCACTGTGCAGATACACTGTTTACATTAAAGCAGAAATAGAAAAAGATAAAAATACAAAGTACTTCCTTTTAATATTTTATTACTGAGCAAGACTTTTTATTCTTATTAGGCAATTACAAATTTTATAATGAAAGAACTAATTAAATGTATGTTATCAATTGTCAAGTGTTTTCTTCAGTGATTTGTGAGATGGTGATGTTAAGGTCTGGGTTCACTTTGATTTATTTTAATACTTAAGAGATTTTCAGTTATACTATTTGAGAAAGATATGCCAAAAAGTATGTGGATCCAAACGGGATAAAGGACTAGCTGTCCTTAAACATCACACTTATATAAGGTTTTGTTCCCTAGCCACTAATATTTTTGGCTTAAAATCACATAATTTTCCATTTCCCCTGATGCCAATCAGTTAATCCTGCAAATGAATTAGCTGCATCTTTATATATTATCCACCAGGTTCAAAACCAATGAAACTTAATGAAACTCTTCATGGGGAAGATTTTAGTAAGTTAAAAGCTGTTTCATAAAGTCATAAAAAAAATTCCATTTTAAAGGAAGAAAGAGGTAAAAGGGAATAAAGAACAATGGAACAAACAGAAAACAAGATGGTGGATTTATACTTAAACATAAAATGTGATAGTAGAAATATCCTGGTTAAAAAGCAAAGACTGCCAGACTGAATAAAAAAGGAAGACCCAGCTTATGCTGTTTACAAGAATCCTACTTCAAAAATAAAGACCTAAATAAGGTAAAATGATGGAAAGGATATACCATATAACATGAGTCAAAAGAAAGCTGGAGTGGCTTAATATCAGATATAGTGTATTTCAGAGCAAAGACTATTATCAGGGATAAAGAAGGATTATTTCAAATGATAACGGGGTCCATATGTCAAGAGGACATAATGTTCTTAAACATCAGTTGGTTTTCACCAGGTGTGCAGAGGCAAGATGGTGGAGAAAGGACAGCAAATGTAACAAACTGTGCTGGACCAACTGGACACTCACATGCAAATAAATAAATGCAAGATGACCCTTACCTTTAACCATATGCAAAAATGTACTCAAAATGGATCACAGACCTAAATGTAAAACCTAAACTTCTAGAAGAAAACATAGGAGAAAATCTTTGTGACCTTGGGTTAGGCAAATATGTCTTTGGTAAAATGCTAACAGCATGATCATAAAAAGGAAAAAAAAACCAAGTAAGTTGGACTTCCTCAAGACTAATAACTGCTCTTAGAAAGAAACTGTTCACAGGACGAGTTTATTTGGAAAAGCAGCTGATTTCTTATTCAGTGTGAATGTCACTTGAGATTCCAAAGTCAGATTAAATACTGTTTATTTGAATATATCTTCCAAATAATTAAATATTGATTGTACTTTGTCATCAGAAAAGATCGGCACACTTGGAATATTTTTTTGTGAAGGATGAAATGTGCAATAATGTATGAATTCAACAACCATTCCAAGTACTTTGTCACAAGCAGCAAATGCGTGGACAGCACAATGGAAACAGGGGTCCGTTTCAAAGCTACCTTCGTAACTGTGAATCGTGTGGGCCAACGGGTACACAAGCCTCCTTCTCATACGGTTGAAGAACAACCTGGATCAGGTTAAAAATGTAAAGACAGAATTCCTGTTAACTTATTCATGACTTTTCAGGGGTGTTATTTTTCTTGTTTAAATTTGGGTTTAGTTTGGTATAAACATCGAATCATGTTTGCATCCAGGTTTTGTGATGCAACACTCAGCGGGTTAGAAGAGCTTTGGACCCGCGGAGCCAGATCCTCTAACGATACGGCCGAGTTAACTCGAGTGTCGACACTGACAGGGATGCATTCTTCAAGAAACACATGGAAACCTGTAAAGATTTTAAGAGGACCGATTTCTACCTCCTTAACTTTCACACATACTCTGACCTAAAAAATGACTTTTGTCCACCTCCCATTTCAGAATAACCCCTTCCTCAAATTGCTCTAATATAAAAACCTCTTGAAACAAAGGGAAATATAAAATATGGTATTAATGAGGTCTAATAGTGGTTTCTAAAGTTTTCATAAAATATTGAAGGTGGTGAAACTAAATAAATTTTCAGCTGATAGATCATTTAAAATAACTTTTGATGGTAGAGTTATCAGTACTTTTTGGCATCTTAGCTCAGGTGGAGTTTGAATTAAGAGAAATTGCTATAATAAAATTCTTTCTGCTATTTACTCATTAATGAAAGCAATTCTTAGGGCTTCCTCAAAACTTCCTCAATGAGTAGGAATAACACTGTTGCTGAATAGCGGGGATCCAGTTCCTCAATGTCAAAGAACAAAGTTCCAAAGATGGAAAGGAGATGGCCAGAAGGAGTTCTGCGGTGCGAGACGGGGGGTGTCTGTATATATCTCTGGGAGACAGAGAAGAGAATATGGCAGAGGCTTACGTACAAACTCTCTTCCAAAATACTGAGAAAAAGAGGGAAAGTGTTTCAGAGGAGAAACCTGGCAGACACGACCTTAACCAAGTGATGAAGCTAACATCACCAGTGAAAGGATGTGTGCCTGCTAATGGGACTCAATGGGAACACATCATTCCGCCATATTCCTGTCAAAATTATAACCTCAATATGATCATGCGGAAATACCAGACAAGCCCAAATTAAGAAGCATTCTACAAAATAACTGGCCTATACACTTCAAAAGTACTCATGCAAGGCAAAGAGTAAAGAATGGTTCCAGATTAAAGGACACCAAAGAACTTCACAGTTTAGCTAAACAGTATCTGGTACCTGTTTGGGGCTGAATTGTGCTCCCTAAAATTCGTATGTTGAAACCTTAAAGCCCCAGTACCTACCTCAGAATGTGATATATTTGGACATTTGGCCTTCGAGGAAGTAATTAAGGTAAAATGAGGTCAACAGGGTGGGCCCACATTCAGTATGACAAGTGTCCTTACAAGAAAAGGAGCTTAGGACACAGACATGCGCAGAGGGAAGACCTGATGAGGACACAGGGAAACGAAGCCATCTACAGACCAAGGAGAGAGGCCTCAGACGAAACCAAACCCACTGACACTTGGACTTCCAGTTGCCAGAACCGTGACAAAGTAACTTTCTGTTCTTTAGGGCACCCAGTCTGTCGGGCTGCCTGTGGCAGGTCTCACACACTAACACAGAACCAATGTGAGTTTCCGGACTCTTCAATTATGCAGCGGAGAGTAAGACGACGGATCTGTCTTTAGGAAATACAAGCTCAAGTATTTATTTAGGGGTTATGAGACATTTTGTCTAAAACCTACTCTCAAACAGGTCAGAGGAATATGACATCTATGAATGAGACAGAGAGAGAGAAGAAAGAAAGAATATCAAAGTAAAAATGGTAACGTATCAACACTGCGGAGCACGGGAATCTTTGTATTATTTTTGCAACTTTGCTTTCTGTCTGAAGTTAATTCAAAACAGAGAGTATAAAAAACTTACACTAAACTTAGTTTCATTCTAAAGAAGGTAAAATGTATGCACGGATATATTAACTGTTTTTTATTTTAAGCCACAGACATCGCATTAGGATATAATAGTTTCCAATAATTTGTATTTTTTTGATAATTACTTATTAAAATTTCCTAACATGGTTGTTTTGACCACATGTATCCTAATAATGACCTATAATACACTACCACAAGCCAAATTAATTTTTAACATTTATTATAGATGTTTTAGATTATCTTAATTAATAAAACACTTTTAAGAATAAAATACATTACATGAGATCAAACTTTTGTGGGGTAATAGAAATACACATTCAGAGAGAGAAAAGAATGATACTGTAATTTCCAATCATAAGAGCCTGTTGGTGTATTCTTAAATGGACTAAACTGGCTTCAAGTAGATCCCATCGGATACACTTAAAAATCGATGAAAATCAACATTCAGGATATATTAGAATTTACATTCTCTGCAACTTTTAAACTAAACAAATGTAAGCTGTCAATATTTTTATTTATGAGAGAGAAATACAGCTACAGAAAATGTCTGAAGCAGAAAGTATCTGACAACTGCACTAATGTATTTCTGATGAACTGAGTAACAAGAAAGGTCCCCATGAGCGGGCACGTGGTGACGCAGCGAGAAGAGGGGGTCTTCTCATGGAGCAGCACCAACCGAACTGCAAACCGTTATCCCTAGTCACCAGGGCATTACTTTTTGCCATTTTTGTTCCTAATCATCTCTCAGCTGTTTCCACTAGCTATGTGGTTGCCCTTATGGAACTTAAGGTTCTATTTCCAAAGAGGCCATTTTTCTACATTAGGAAGGCGTTAACTCCCATTTATGTTGGTTTAGCTGTGAAAAAAAGGTGAATAAAATTTTCCCTGACTTCAGAATACCAATAATATCACTAAAGGATTCCTAGAGTTGATAGAATCCTAGATGTTTTACCAACTTTCTTAAAGTGAGACTTCCTAAGACCAATGGAACTGCACAGATTACGCAGTAACCAGGGCAGCCGTGCCGTGAGGGTCCAGTGAGCGGACAGCCAGAGCGCGTCCTGGGCGGCGTTCACACGGGGCTCATCGCTCCCTTTCGTACAAGACTCTCAAATGCACCATATGACAAACGATGGTGCAGGTCACATTTTCCTTACTCATTTCAGTAGATACCATGAGACAGAAACCTTCTGTTCAAACATTTTACCTTTAAGTTAACTTCATTTTTCTTTTTAACAAATTCACACCTTGAAACAAAAGCTAAAATATTAGAAGATTTTTCCCCCCAAGCATTTGAAGACATTTCCTAAAATATGTACAACCAGGAATCACTGTTTCTGGCGTATGAAGGAATACTGAAAAAACAAAATAAAACAACAGAACCCACCCTTTCAGCTGCTTTATTTAACCAGTTTTAGAGCGGATACCGAGGACTAGGGAAGCAGTCACAGAAGCAGCACTCACATTGGCACAGTGTAAGGCTAAAGCACAGAAGACGGCAAACATCTTGAAGTTGTTCTCGTCCGTTTTCGAGAAGGCAGTGCCGCTTATCTTGTTCACCATCTGCACCACGCCGATCACGCTCCCCCGGCTCACGATGGGCATGCACAGGATATTCCGGGTGGTGTAGCCTGTGTACAGGTCCACCTCCCTGCGGCCACGTGCAGGAACACAGCAGCAACACACAAACACACGGGAGAAAATGATCTACAGCTTCTATCATACATCTCAACTGAGTTGTGCAATTTACACGCTTCTATTACAAACACTTGTAACGGAACTGTCGAGCTTCTGAATTCAAGGACAATGTGACATGCGAAAGTGTTTCATTAAAATCTCGTCAAAAATATTCTAACCAATCTGTTCTTTTATTTGCAAGAGAGTTTTTCAGAACAGTCTCTTGGAGGCTTTTAGCTTATCATTCGGTTTTATGTATCCACAGCATTATTAAGTAAACAGGGGCAAACTGAATGCAGAGGAAAAATATGATAAATTTGGTAAAGTAACGTGTTCCTTTGAACTTGGTCATATGTTCTGAGATATGTAACTTGCTAATAAACAAACTTAAATAGGAATTATCACCTTGAGAATTTAGAGCAGGGGTCAGCACACGATAGCCTCTGGGCCAAACTAGCCCTCTCCTGTCTCGTAAACAGTTTTAATGGAAGACAAGGGCACCATTCTCGAATGGATTGTCGCCATCCTACAACACAGCTGAGGACTCGTGACAGAGACATTATGGCCCCAAATACTTACTATCTGATCCTTAAAAGAAAATTCTGCTGACTCCTGATTTAGAGAAAATATTTTTTGCAAACAGGACTCCGTTCCATAGACACAATCATGTACCTAAAGGCAGTTAGTGAGATGGTGGTCATTTGTGCCTGGCTTCTTGAACTGTTTTGAGATTCATCTATCCTGTAGCAGGTATCAGTGGTTCAGCCCTTTTCACTGTGGAGTGGTATTCTGGAGTATGGACAGACCACAGTTTATTTATCCATTCACCAGGTAACGGCTATTATTGTTTTGTTAACAGCCAGTTTTTTGGCAATTGTGAATAATGCTGTTTTGAAGATCTGCATACAAATTTTTGTGTGGACAGATGTTTTTTTTTTTTTTTTATACAGGAGTGGGGCTGATTGAGTACAGTAAGTATATGCTTAACTTTACAAGAAACTGCACAACCTTTTTCCAAAGTGGTTGTACCGTTACACACTCCCATCAGCAAAGTATGTGATTCCAAGTTTCTCCACATCCTTGCCAACACTTGCTAATGCCACTTTTTATTTTTTTTAAAGATTTATTTATCTATTTGGTGTGTGGGGGGGAGCGGCAGAGGGAGAGGGAGAGAGAGAATCCCAAGCAGACTCCACACTCAGTGAGGAGCCTGACGTGGGGCTTGATCCCATGACCCTGAGCCCACCCAGGCACCCTGCTGATGCCACTTTTTAAAAACTGTATCCATTCAAATTGTTGTGTAGTGAGATCTCATTGTCAAATTTCTGTTTCCCCCACATCAAACGTCTGTTCGTGTGTTTAACGGCCATTCATGTATCTTCTTCTGTGAAATGTCTATTACAATTTTGGGTCCTATTTATTAAACTACGTTATCTTATTATGTTGGAAGAGTTGTTTATATCCTCTGAATGTGAGTATTTTGTCAGATACATGTTTTGCAAATATTTTCTCACAATCTGTTGCTTGCCTTTTCATGTTCTTAAAAGTTGACCCATAAAATTTTTATATAACAGTTTTAAATAAGGATATATAAATATTTTCAATATTTAAGCACTAAAATAACAAGTTTGGTTTTTGGGAAAAAACCCTGAGATTTTCTGCATACTCTTAATTTACTGATAAGACGTATCAACTGGGATATAACTGTGTTTACATACATGTTGCACATATTTGACACTAATCAAATTTCTGAACTTATTGTTTATGCTATTCAATTCCTCTTAAAGTAAACCAAATGTGTGAATTAATAGAACACTACTGTCAAAATATCTGAACTATTACTCCCAGTCACAGCATCAATCTTGAGACTTTCAATTTCTAGAGATTTATTTAAATCAGATTATATAATTTTGTTCCTAGTTCTCCAAAGAAACTCAAAACAAAACAAAAAATCTTTATAAGCCATCTAATACCCAACTTTAATAATATCCAGTAAAAACAGCAACTTACGGAGTTCCCACTTTGGATCAGGGAAAGTTGTCAGATCTCTTACGAGTATTTTCTCTAATCTTACCAAAACAAAAACAAACAAAACAAAAAGCACCCTATAAAATAGGCATTACTGTACCATTTTAAAGATGAGGAGACCAGAAGCTCAGCGAGATTAAATAACTCACTCCAGGTCACTCTAGAACTAATAAGTGACGGAACTGAATTCACAAGTAGGTACTTTCATCAGTAGGTGTTACTGCCTTGTAGGGTATGGTCTGATGGAGAACACGCCCAGGACAGAATGATTAACACTATAATGAAAACAAAAGCAGCCTTGCAAACTTTAACTCTTCCTGTATAAATGCTTTTATAACATTTTAATGTCCTATAAGCTGGATATCATTAATGGTTTAGAGTCTATCATTTCACAAATATCTGGAAACACTGGGTACTGATAATAGAGTTGGTTCAAATACAGTGTAGCACAGAGCCCAGGAGGAAGGCACTAACTGCACTGGCACGTGGGTGGGGAGCTGGGGGCTCCAGCGCAGAGGCTCCAGCCAGATGGGACATGAGGGAGAGACTGACAGGGCCATAAATGATTTCTTACCTGTTAAAGCGTGGGTCTGCATAGGCGTCTGGAATGTTCAGGACTTCCCCTGTTCTTGCTACCTGACCAGCAATTCCTTTCTCAATTGAAAATCTGTAGACATAAAAGAGAGGGACATGCCAATTAAAATACAGATGTTATAAAATAACTTGAAACATTTCATTACCACTAAATATTAAAGAAAAAAAGCATTGTTTTGTTTTAAATGCTTGCATTAATTTTACATTTACATATTCGAAATCCTATTACTATATAACATGTAAAGGTAAAGCAGAGAAACACTGCACGGTAATCACTAGAGAAGCTTGGTTTAAGATATAATCCACAATATATTAAGTTATACTGGATTACAAATTGAAATTGAGAAATTAACTAGCACTCTCCTCTACTGACCAATATTTTGCAAAGTACCTTATAATTTACAAGATGCTTCAACATAAATATTCTTTAATTTTCTTCCTTCCTTCCTTCCTTCCTTCCTTCCTTCCTTCCTTCCTTCCTTCCTTTCTCCTTGCCCAACATGGGGCTTGAACTCACAACCCTGAGATCAAGAGTCCCATGCTCTAACGACTAACCCAGACAGGCTCCCCTCAACATAAATTTTCTTAATTAATTCTCACTGTGGTGGGAACAGAAGCCCATAAGGGTTCAGTAACCTACCAACATTCCTAAAAAGTTAGTGGCACAATAAAAACAAGGAAGCAGGTCTATGCTAGTGTATTTTCCACCACACATATAACCAAACTTACAGGGTATATTTGATTTGAGATACTAGGCAGGACTGGGACTTTAAGGCTCTTGCAACACAAGCACTATATAAAAATAACACAATTCACAACTTCTAGTATCTTTGCTTCTCTAACTTGTTAAATTTAAAACCAGTCAAAATACAAGCATTATTTGATTATACTTAATTATGTTTTGGTATCTAATATCAGCACTTCCTTTTATAAACATATTCTCATTTTGTAAACAGTTTTCTCATTATAATATCATCATAGTACATGCACTCATTACAAAATTTTAAGAAAGAGGTCTACAGTCCACAATATCTACAGATTTCAATAGCTTGAAAATAATTTCCATAATATTACATTTTCAACATTATAGGAAGTAACTATTATTGAAGTAAAGCTCAACCTTAAGGGAAAAACCAAAAGATAGTTGACACAAAAGAGAATTAACTTTCTTAAAAGGCCAAAAAGTGAACCCAACATTGCATAAAAAGCAAGCTTGTTTCATCCTGGTTTTCTTGTGCTTTGAACAACATGAACAGAACAAATTAGACTGCTGTAAGCAAAGAGTATCAGAATCCATTTCATGATTTATGCTTGATTTTCTGGGTTTGCTGTCTCTGGTCAGGAGATAATTAAGAGGCAGGCCCTCACATAAATAGCTGACATCACTGGTCAATTGAGGAAGCTGCAGCCAACCACATTCCCCTCACTGTTTCTCCCACTGTTGTGCTTGTCAACACAAACTTCAAGTTATTGTCTCCAAAATGAGATCAATACCAGCACTGGTAAGAAACACTTGAACTTTCAGCAAGAGAAATTACTTTACCTAAATGACTATATCCAGACTGATTTACCGAGGTCTAAAAAACAAACCAAAAATAAAACAAGTAAAAATAAAAAATCTAAATAGTGCTTCTAATTCGGAGTTCTGTGAGTGTGGAACATAGGATCCGTCACCCTAGGGCTCCGTGGCGGGCAGAATGGGGCGTGCGCCGTGGCAGGCAGTGGGGAGGCCTGGCTCGGGGCCTCACTCCCGTTTCTTGCACATCTGCTTATCTCTTGTATGTGACAGGCCACTGAAGAGCAATTCGTAATTAATAAGGAACAGTGTTTTACGATAATGTTGTAACTACCAAAGGACTTCATATTATTATGTGTAAAAATAGTTAAACAAGATACATAAGCAAAAGGGAGGCAAATGTCTAAAAAAAAAAAGTCAGTTTTTGAATGTTAAGATTGATTCTTAAGTTTGGTGACAGTGCTCCTTGTAGATGTTCAGACTGCGATATGACTGAGCGAGCAAGCCTCTACCAGTCAAACTCCACTCTGTTCTTTTAAGTGACAGAAGCTGCCATTTAAAGAACAAAGAAGGCTTTAGTTTCTAGATGCAACAGAAGTGTGCTATGCGACTGATTAAACCAAGTGGGCAGTTACAGAATAATGTGCCTAAGTCATTACATACACCAGCTCAACGTCCACTGCGGTCTGGACTTCAAGACAGTCCGTAGTACGGGAAGGGGCGGGGGCAGTGGTTTTTAGGCATGCCCTGCTCCTGGGCAGAGGACAGCCTGCAGACTCCCGGCGGGCTATACCTTTACCTACCTGGGGCACTAGTAAGGTTTCCCGACATGATTTCCAAAAGGACCGCCTCCGGAAGACTGCATTTCCAGGAGGGACGCCAAAGCCTCCCAGGCGCGCTTTCGCCGGCACTGCAATGTCATTCCCAGAAGTACTACCTTCAGGAGGCGGGTCCTGGTGGGAATGATATCACAGTATGACAAGGACTGTCAGCACACCTGCGAATAGGCACAGGACAGTGGGTAACAGGACACCTGCACAGCGGCAGTCACAGCGTGTGGACATTCTACTTCCAGCTGTACCTTATTTCTTTGGTCTTCTTGAAGATAGGTTTTCCTTCCTTTTCCTCTCCAATATCAAAAAGGTCTGAATATAACTCCTTGTTCTTATGGTCTACCTGGAAAAGTGCACAACGATCGGCATTCACCAGATTTTTTGCATATATCTAAAGACAAACAATAAAACAAGAGTAAGCCAATGAGAAATTCAGAGTTTAAAGGCAAACTTTACCAGAAATAAATATAAATTTCAGCTGATCTACACTCTGCGTGGAAAACTGGCACTGTGACTCAACAAACAGAGGTATATAAATACAAACACTGCACGTCCCCGTTAACACGCTGACTCTGGCAGACACCGCTGCTCTGCGCGGGTGCCCCGGGCTGGGTGCTGAAACACTGCAGGACCGTCCTAGGGGCCGGAGAGCAGCTGCTGGCCTCCCTCCCTCCGAGCCCTGCTGCACCCCGGCCTCGCTTCCGGGACCTCCAGGCCTCCACCCTCACGCCCGGTACCAGCCCTGTCAGCTCTAAGGCCGGAGTGCATTCTGACTGGCAGGCATTTGAGATACAGCAGTCGTGAAAAAATATGAAATACAACTTCTAATGAGGCTCATATTTACATTTGTTGCATTTTACTTGCTGCGTTAATAATAACGTGCAACAATTATTGAGTGTCTACTGTGTGTGCCAACTCTCACACCTTTATGCGTCTTCCTTCACTTAATCCCCACAATCACAATATTAAGTCAGGGAATATTTTTATCTCCACTGTACATGTTAGGATAATTGAGGCACAGAGGTAACTAGACTTGTCCACTATCACATGGCTAGTAAATGGCAGATAGGGTATTTGAACTCATACTAGTCGTTTTCATGGCCCATGCTCTTAAAACAAGTATGCCTTCTCATTTCTAATTGGAAAACTGTGTATTCATTTGTCATTCACTTGTTCATCAATTTCCTTCCACAATTATTTCTTTAATGCCTAAAATATCCCACTGTCCTTTGTGGGTTGAGACCACAGTTACGGTTCAATTAGCATATTTACCTGAATTAAGAATTCTGGCAACTTCAACCCTCCAGATTTTAGACATGAAATTATTCTCCAGAGAAAAGAGCTGATTCTCAGAGAAAAACAGCCGTCACAGTCTATGCAAGAGGGACATGGGCCACCTTGTGGCCAGAGGAAAATATAAAATCTCATGTAAAACTACAGATTTAATGAAAAGAAATCAGCACAGTTGAGGTACCCTGGTTCATCCTCATAGTTTATACTTGTCTTTATAAACTGTACTCACTCACTCAAAAAATACTGGCTATGCCGGGGACTGAGTACATTGGGTATTATCAGTACGATAACTTACAATTTGTCTCTTTCCATTATCCTGTGAATTCTGTGACAACAGAAACTGCTACTTTTTCTCCCCACAATATTCCAAAAACCCAGCACAACGCCTAGAGTAGAGGTCAGCTAACTAAAATCCATCTGCCAAATCTAGTCCATTGTCTGTTTTTATAAATAAAGTTTTATTGGGAAAGAACTATGTTCATTCCTTTATGTATCGTTTAAGGATGCTACAATGGCAGAGTTGAGTGACTGCAATGGAGTACGGTCCATGAAGCATAAAACTTTACCATTTGACCCTTAACAAAAAACATCTGCCAACCCTTTAGAACATATAAGATCTCCATAACCTAAAAACCCTCAATAAATATTTGAGGAAGGATGAATGACATAAAGTTAGGGAGACAGTAATGGCAAACAGAAGAATCACCCATCTGTTCTGCAAACTCATGGGATCTTGAATTATTAAATAATAATAATGATCCTACACTATTAGAGATTACATTATGAAGCGGAATTTGCATCCCTATTGCCTAGGTCATGTTAATTGCTTAACACTTTGGCACATATTTATATTAATATTTATAAACATCTGAACGGAATGGACAATTTTCTAGAAAACGGAAATGGATTGAGAAGGAGTTGAAAAATTTGAAGACAAGTGTACAACTGTCAAAGAATTATCCCCATAAAAGGTCTCAGGCTCAAATGATTTCAAATATGAATTATTTAAGAATCTTCAACAAATAAATTCGCATCCAATTTACAGTGTTCTATGTTCAGAAAGAACAAAACTTTTTCAGTTATTTTTAGAACGCTTGCTAAACTACTGATACTGAAAACTGACAAAGATACTATAAAAAAAGAAAATCACAAACCAATTTACCTTGGAAACAGAAGAAAACTCATAAATAAAAATTTTCAGCAAATCAAACTTAGGAATAAATTAACATATTACAATATTTAAAAATTATACTTTATTCAGAACTGTTCAGCATCATAAACTCTATTATTTCATAATACAATAAAACAAAGGAAAACAAATCACACAATTACCTTCATGGTTGTCAAAAATGCATGTGATGCAATTCAGCAATCATTCATGATAAAAACTTTAGTAAAATGGAATAGAAGGATATATGTACGTGTGTATATATACCCATATCGAAGCCCCTACAATGTCTGGCTTTGAACACACAGGGCTTATACCCAGTAGACCCAGCGGGCTCCCATGCAGACTTACTTGCCCAGAGACCAGCACAAAGCAGCAGGTGGAAAAGCTCCTAGAATGTGTGTGAAGGAGATTCACTTACTAATTTTAAAGTGTCTGCCAGATGGGCAGGAGCCTTTTGGGACACAGAAGTGCTGGTGGGTGCCGTTTTTGCACTCCCCTATCACCTCGACAGTGCTGGTGGACCACACTCTGGCCCCGCGCTCTCCTGTGGCCCTGTCAGAGCTGGTGGGTGCACCCCAGCCCGGTGCTCTCCCTCAGCCTCGCTAAAGCTGGCAGGGTGTAGGAAGTCTGTTCAGGGGATGCCCCTTGATCATCTGGCTGGGGAGGCTGGCGGCGGGGGGGAGCTTGCGTTCCTGGGTCCTACAGGATTGTGACAACCGGAAAGACCGTTCTCGGCAGGCTACTACCCCAGGGCACTACACAGACAGCAGACTGAAACACACCCTTAGTCTTCCTGTGAAGGCCTATTTACTTGTCCTGGCACCTCAACCTGAGGAGCAGACTGAGGTTTGCCACACAAGAGACCACGGAGGCGCCATCTGGGAAAGCAGGGTGGGGACGCCATCTTTGTGCTCTCCCTTGGTCTTGCTACAGCTTGCCAGTTCCTCTCAGGAAGGAGCTGATACACTTCTCTGGAGCCCCGATTTTTACAATTGTCACCAATTTTTACAGATCACCTGGTCTGGAGGCCAGCAGGTTCACGACTGTGGTCCCACAGGACTGTCTATATCTGCATACTTCAAAAGCTGCTGCCTGACACTCTTGGTTCCAATCAGCCAGAAACCAGGTGCTGACTGAAATCTTTCCCTGTGCAACACTATTAGGTCTTGACACACCCTCAACAACGGGGACCTATCAGAATAAGTCAGGCTCCTCAGATAACCACAGAGGTTTGAAAGACAACCAAGCACTAGGGCAAGTTGAACGGTAAGGTTCACGCCTGCACCAGCTCACTCCTTCAAGACTGGGAGAGGCAGCTGTTTCACCTAATATACAGAAACAAACACAGAGAGTCCAGCAAAATGAAGAAAACAGAGGATGTGTTCCAAACAAAGGAACAAGATAGAACCTCAGGAAGAACAACTAGTGAAATGGAGATAAGTAACTTACCTGATAGAATCCAAAGTAATGGTCATAAAGATGCTCACCGAACATGGGAGAAGGACAGATGAACACAGTTGAGAACTGACATCCTAATCAATGATAAAGAGCTGAAAGCTTTTCCTCTAAGATCAGGAATAAGACAAGGATACCCACTCTCACCACTTCTGTTCAACACAGTATTGAAAGTTCTAGCCAGAGCAGTGAGGCAAGAAAAAGAAATAAAAGGCATTCAAATTTGATAAAAAGAAGTAAAACTGACATGCTTTTACATATAAAAAGCCCTAAAATCTCCACCAATAAACTATTAGAATTAATGAACAAATTCAGTAAAGAGTTGCAGGGTACAAAATGAACATACAAAAATCTGTTGCATTTCTTCCTTTTTTTTTTTTTTTTAAAGATTTATTTAATTGGCAGGGGGGATGGGCAAAAGGGAGAGGATCTTTAAGCAGACTCCCTGCTGAGCGTGGAGCCCAATGCTTCTGGGCTTGATCTCACGACCCATGAAATCATGACCTGAGCTGAAACCAAAAGTCAGATGCTCAATCCGACTGAGCCACCTAGGGGCCCCCGGTTGCATTTCTATACACCAACAACGAATTATCATAAAGATAAATTAAGAAAACAATCCCATTTACTATTACATCAAAAGAATAAAATACCTAGGAATAAATTTAATCAAGGAAGTGAAAGACCTGTACACTGAAAATTTTAAGACACTGATGAAAAAAACTGAAGACACAAATAAATGGAAAGATACTCCATGCTCATGGATTAGAAGAATTAATATTGTTAAAATGTCCATAATACCCAAAGCAATCTACAGATCTGATGCAATCTCTATCAAAATTCCAATGGAATTTTTCACAAACTAGAATAAAGAATCCTAAAATTAGTATGCAACCACAAAATATCTCAAATAGGCAAAGCAATTGTGAGAAAGAACAAAGGTGGAAGTATCATGCTGCCTGATTTCAAACTTATTACAAAGCTATAGAAATCAAAACAGAATGGTTTTGGCATAAAAAGAGAAATGTAGATCAACTGAACAGAATAGAGAGTCAACACATATATGGTCAATTAATTTATGACAAAGAAGGCAAGAATATAAGTGGAGAAAGGATAGTCTCTTCAGTAAATGGTGCCAGGAAAACTAGAGAGCCATGATGGAAAAGAATGAAACTGGACTAATATTTTATAATATAAAAAAGTTAACTCAAAATGGAATCCATTTAATGGAATGGAAGACCTGAAGCCATAAAACTCCAAGAACAAAACATAGGCAGTAAGCTCTTAGACGCTGGTCTTGGCAATGTTTTTGTTTCTTTGTTTTTGTTTTTGGATCTGATTCCAAAAGCAAAGGCAACAAATGCAAAAATAAGTGGGACTACTCAAACTAGAAAGGCTTCTGCACAGCAAAGGAAACCATCAACAAAACGAAGAGGCAACCTACTGAATGGGAGAAAATATTTACAAATCATATATCTGGTAAGGGACTAATCTCCAAAATACATAAAAAAATGCATACAACTCAATAGCAAAAACTAAACAACCCAATTAATAAATGGGCAGAGGACCTGAAAGGCATTTTTCCTAAGAAGACTTGCAGATGGCCAAGAGGTATATGAGTTGATGCTCAGCATCACTAATCATCAGGGAAACGCAAACCCAAACCACAATGAGGAATCACCTAAATCCTGTTAGAAGGGCCAGTATCAAAAAGATAAGGAATACCAAGTGCTGGAAAGGATGTGGAAAATTGGGAACTCCTGTGCACTGTTGATGGGAATGTAAATTAGTGTAGCTACTATGGAAAACAGCACAGAGGTTCCTAAAAACATTAAAAATAGACCTACCATATGACCCAGGAGTTCTACTTTCAGGTATTTATCCTAAGAAAACAAACACACTAACTCGAAAAGCTATACCTGCACCACCATGTTCTCTGCAACATTATTCACAATAGTCAAGACATGGAAACAACCTAAGTGTCCACCAATGGATGAACGGATAAACTGTGGTATATGTCTATACGATGGAATACTACTCAGCCATAAAAAAGAAGGAAATCTTGCCTTTTGTGACAATACAGATGGATCTGAAGGCTATTATGCTAAGTAACATAAGTCAAATACTATTTGGTCTCACTCATATCTGGCATCTAAAAGACAAAACAAACAAATAAAACAAAACAGAGTTCATGGATAGAAAGAACAGAGTGGCGGTTGCCAGTGTGGAGGGGGATGGAGGTGGACAAATTGGATGATGAGGGCGGAAGGTACAGACTTCCAGTTGTGAAATGAATAGGTCATGGAGGTGTGCTGTTTAGCATGGTGACTATACTCAATGGTATTACAGCACATATTTGAAGGTGGCTGGGAGGGTGGATCTTGAAATTTCTTATCACAAGAAAAAAATCTGGGGGGGTAACTTTTTATGGTGATGTTTGGTGACTAGACTTATTACGGTGATCATTTCGCCCTGTACACAAGCGTCGAACTGTTACGTTGTACACCCGAAACGAATGTTGTTTGTCAATTACACCTCAATTAAAAAAAAAAAAAACCACAACTAGGTAAGAAAATACATATTTGATAAGAGAATTCTACTGTTCAGTGATAATGTTATTATGTTGAAAAATCAACTGAAGAACAATTACAGGTAGTGAGAAAGGCTTCTGTTCAGAGATTAGTGATTCTGAACATTTGTTTACATTTTCATTCTCCCCAAATATTAGGCTTTCAGTTTGAAATGGCGCTCTCACACGCTGAAAAGGAATAGAGAAATCCTAGACACCTTTTGGGAATATTTATGAGCTCCAAGCATCAGAAGGTCATTCTAAAAGCCACCCGCCTCTCCTATGCAAGCACGCGCACGCGCACACAGAGGTTTACTCGTAAGTGGAAAACAATTTCCAATAACAAGAATGGATTTAAAATTCAGTGAAAACAAGAACACTGTTGGCTGGAAGCAGTGAGAGTAAGAAATCTTCCTCAGTGTGTACGCTTCTCCTACCTAATGTTAGGAATGTTGGTGGAGGTCCCCAGCAGATACTGTGTAACTTTTCCTTCTATTCCTAATTTGCTGTTGAGTTTGCAGTTATTGGGTATTGAGCATTATAAAATTTTTGTATGCCATTATTAAAATGATGTAATTTTTCTTCCTTTACTCAATTAGAATAAGGAATTATATTACTTTATTACTTACTGTTGAACCACTCTTGCATTCCTGGGGTGAATGCTGTTTATCTGTGATGTAATCTTTACTCCTGGGTTTGTTGTTACTATATATTTCTGACCTTTGCATCAGTATTTTGCTCAATGGCTTTCCTTTTCTCTATCCTTGGATAACACCGGCATTAGGTCGAAAAGCCAGATGGTAGCCAGCGTTGGTGAGAATGTGGGGAAACCAGAACCTATGTGCGCTGCTAGTGGGAACATAACATGGTGCAACCGCACAGAAACAGTCTGGCCGATCCTCAAAAAGTGAACCACACACTAACATACGACCCAGCAGCTCCACTCCTAAGTACACACCCAAACCAACTGAATACAATTAAAAAAATGTATACAGATGTTCAAAGTAGCACTTTTCACATTAGCCAAAATGTAGAAACAAGCCAAATGTTCATCAGCCAATGAAAGGATAAACAGTAGTAGTTCTGGTACTTGCTACAGCCTGGGTGGACTTTGAAAACAGTGTGCTAAGTGAAAAAAAGCCAGGCACAAAAGGCCATACGATACGTGATCTCTTTCATGTGAGATGACTAGAATAGGTAAATCCATAGAAAAAGAAAGTAGATTAGTGGTTGTTTAGGACTGTTGGGGGTTTGGAGGGAGGGAGGAGGATGGGGGCATAAGTAAGTGATGGCTAAAATGATATGGAGTGTTGTTTTGAGGTAATGAACATGTTCTTAATTGATTGGTGATGGTTGCACATATCTTTGAATATACTAAAAACCACTGAATTGAACACTTTAAATGGATGAAGCGTGCTGTGTAATTATATCTCGATAAAACTGTTTTTAAAAAGAAAATATTAATAATACTAGTCAACAAGTATTTATTATACTCCTAGTCAAGCTATGTCAATCCAGATATTTATATTTTTACAGTTTTCTTAGTATTTTTCACTTCTTTACAAACTCCTTAAATTTTGTCATAACCAAACAAATGATTTTTTAACTATGCAATTAAGAACTCTTTTTCATCCAGATAAAACTATCAATATAACTAATTAAATAAGGAATGGGTTTGAAAGCAATAAATAACCCCTAATGTTACTAATTCCCTTCATAAACTTTCGGTCTCTACAAGACACGGAGCATATCATACTCCATACTCAACTGCCATGATTTCAAAGAGAAATACATCAGTGTGTATCATGAAGCCTGGAGATAAGCCTATAAACCCATAACTTACTGCACAGGATTACTATCTTTTGAGAAAAGACCAGGAAAATGAGAAGGAGAAAGAACCCTTATCAAAATACACAGCAGGGCAAGAATGGTGCCAAGCAAGCCTGACACCTGTGGAGTGCAATACAGGTCACTTTGGCTGTAAGCCGCTTCTTTAATGGAGTCTCGCCAGAGAACTACAGCAGCAACACAAGAAAATATGGATAAAACTCTACTTCCTATGGCTTTCAGCTTCAAGTGCCTATTAGTCTTCCAGATAGAGAGGAATAATTGAGATTAAAACTAAACAGAATGGACCTTAAGATCAAGAAGAGTCAGTTGGGAATTCCTAAGGTCAGTCGGTAGGCAAAAGGTATTTTGGAGAGTATAAAAAGGAACTAAATGTTTTTTCAAAGTATAGCTCACCACTAAATAATGAAAAACTCAGATGTTTTTCCAAAAGTTATTCAAAATACCTCCAAAATTAATCAAAAGTGACAAATAAATCAAAGCAGCACCTCCGCTCACTAAGCACCATCTTTTCATCGTACTTAAAACACGTTATACATCAAATACATGAAAATATTCTACTACGTATTAGGACATGAATCTAACAGTTAAATACAATCATTTTCAAAATAAAAAGCAGCCTACCATTATGTGTTCAAGTAGAGAGTCTATTGCGACTATGTTATCAAAATATGTCCTGAAAAAAAGGAACATAAAACTGGTAATTAATCTAAATAACAACATAGAACATATTAAACTGAATACATTTCCCATTTTTGTGTACATTTAAGCAAAAAATGTAAAGATATATGTTGATTTCTGTCCTTTTGTGGAAGCAACCAATAACATTACTTTAGAGAGAGAAATAAAACTTTATCATTAACTTTGGTATGAAGTCTCTAATTTCAGAGGATGAATTAAGTAATTATTTTATTGGTAAGTACCTATTTTGAGAGAAACTTTGTAGCATTTAACTAAAACTATGAAGGGATAAAATTGGGCTCACCATATTTAATATTTTCATGAATATCTGAAATAAAAATATTTAAATTTGCTAAATCTCATTAATATTGTTAAAATATAAATTATCACTGAAAAACTGGAAAGTTAAAATGTTAAACTGTACTGAGAAAGCAATGTAATTCATTTGAGAAGTAATACCAGAATACAAGAAATGATAATAGCCTACTGACTTTGCACAAGTAAATTATATATATTCATTACTATAAACAGCAAGTAAATTTTTTGGAGATATATGGCACCTACATTAAAATGTCAACCTGATCAACAGATGAATCAGTAAGCATGTATTTCAGGGACTATGTTAATCTAGGATCTATTGGCAAGGTACTGCTTTCACTTTAGGTTCCTATGAATTTAGCAATGTACTCAGAATTAAGGTAACTTAATAATGATAAACAATGCCTTTTGTTGAGAAGATTACATTTCCTCTTCAGCTTGGAGCCAGCAAGACTTAGCACATGCTTAATCACTCTGTGCACAGAGGAACGTACAGCAAGGAATATGGTAAAGTCAAATGGGTTTCCCCTAGGGGAGAGACTTACAGGGATCTAACAGGACCGTGGGAGACTTGCAAGATATTCAAATACACTAGCAAAGGAAGGCGCACAGCTTCCCTTTCTATGTGTTCTGAAGTAGTAACATCATGTGTCCCATAGACACTGTTTAATTCTCTCTCTCAGAGACATAGCTGACCTATGGGATCAAATGAGAGCCCTCTCACTCTCATGGTTCCCTAATTTCATATTTCAAGAAATACATGTAACACAAAGCAGCAACTCCAGACTAATTAGTGAGGGGATTACAACACTTGTGAACGATAAGTTGTTAAGTGCTGCCAAAGTGATCTACGAGAGAGAACATGGTCAGAGCTGGTGCTGGTGGAAGAACAGGTACGTTATTCTTCTATTAACTTGCCAGAGACCATGACCCTGAAGTGACCACATCTTGGGGAATTATTTTAGATTTCAGGAATTCAGTAGATGGGTCAGATCTATGGATAATCTTCCTTGTAGCAGGCAAAACCAGTTATGAACCTCGAATGTAATAAGTATCTATAACTGCTTTCACTGCCAGCCCAAGGAGGTTTTTCTAGGTCAAACTTCAGAGAAATGGAACATTTTCTCTAAAATGATAACTGAGCTACCATACATGGGAAAATTAAAATAATACTACTGATAATATGGTTTACTTTACTGACATTTGTAGAAAATGCCAGAGAGGACTTTTTGGAAAGTAATAAATTAAAACATTTCCTCTTCTACTGTTCTCAGTTTTCTCCTACAAAAATAGAAATACTTAGTGTCTTTAACATGCTCTAGTGAGTCTATTTAGAAAATATACACCAAATTGCAAATTAACATTATCACGTATAAATCTGCAGTCCTTCACTTGTAAAGTGAACACAGATGAGAATGTAACTTTACGGTCTGAAATATGAACTTTCTTACCAGACTACTTACTGACTGCAGTGGACAGTCAGTTGCTGTCCAAGCCTGCACTTAACTTAAACCACTGATCAAGAAGACCTACCTCAACCCTAGAAACGAACACTTACTTTGATACATCAAGTAGGAAGTCATTCAATTCAGTCTGTTTAGCAAGGCCTCTGCATACCTACCATAGAAAATAATGGCCATTAATCATAAGAGATTTCTGCTTATTTAAAATAACAATTCCTGAATACTATTTACTTTTTTTATTTTAAAAGACTTATAAAGCAGTAATACTATTAGTAAGAAGTCATATTTATCAAATGCTTAAATGTGTTAAGCTCTGTTCTATGCGCTTTAGCGTTACTGTCTCATTTAATCATCACAAAACACTATAGATTTGGGGTTTACTTTTATAATTGAAGCATAAAGAAGTTCAGAACCATGCTCCCACTCCGGAATTACTAAGTGATGGAGCCAGCATTCAGATCCAGGGAGTCTACCTCCAGAGTTGCTCTTTAAAACTTCTTTCCACTTTAAAAAATGACACTTGGGCACATATTCCACTTATACTTGCTATGGTCGGATCTGAGAGGTCCTTGCTCCTCATACTATTATCCTGTAACTACGTACTTTATCTCCTCCCCTCACAAACCGTGAGTGTGCTGAAATGGATTTAAAAAACAAAACAACAGTGAAAAGAAGTGGAGGGTACAAAGCTCCTGTGTCCATGAACCTCAAAGTCCAGTTGCCAGGAAACTCAATAAAGTTTGTGATCTTTTAAATTAGATCATATTTTCAAGAGAACCAGCTATTTTAAATTTGAGATGAAAGTTTTCATACACCATTTAGTTTAAAGGATGTTTTAATTTAGGAAATGGAGTCATAAAAATATAATATCAATGCTACTGCCAGAGGAGACCACTCCTTTGCTTTCAGTGGAAAACAAAACCATAATAGAACATATACCATTTACGGCATAAATAATTTATAATTACATATAAATATATAAAAATAATTGCAAGATACTTAAGGCAGGGAACAAGTAAATATAAGTGAATAGACACAAAATTTCAGAAATAACAAAATACCTAATATCCAAAAATAACACATTAGGGTCCCTTATTAAGCCCCACCCCGTCCCCCGGTGGCTGCACTTTAAACGACTCTTCTCTCAGGGAGCCCCTGTAAAAACACCCCAAAGGCACACCTGCACCTGATGTATTGCTACTGAAGCCCAGGCGAGATTTGCTGTTGCAACCTGAAAAAAGAGGATGAAACGCATTTTGATTAGTCACATGCAGACATCCTAACAAAGGACTCTAGCACGCATGTATATGAAGAATTTTCTGAGGCCCCTGAGTATTTGAATATTTTGCCAAACATAGAGAATCAAATAGGTACAAGATTTCTCGTTTACATTTCCCGCCCCTTTATAAATGAGTTTAATGTTCTCGTTCCTCTTAACTTTGGATAAAAAGCAAGATGAATTGCTTGAGAGAGCTATCATCCAATGATTTTCACATAAAATAATTACTTCTCAGTTTAACAAAAATACTATTAAAATGGCCTCAACCCCCACTTTACAATGATGAATATTTCTAAAATTTTGCTGACAAGTTCTCAGTTACTAGCTATTCTACTTCTTTTATTATTCATTCACTTCCCAAACATTCACTGGGTGCTTCCTGGGTACCAGGCAGTACTCTAGGTGCTGGAGACACGGCACCACCACCTCCCACCAGAACAGCTTACAGTGGACTGTGGGAGAGAGAAAGACGAGAAAGAGAGTAAGGGACGTGCACAGGGTCTTAGCTGGTGACGAGGGGCTACAGAGAATCAGAGGCACGACATGCAGATACGTGCAGTGTTCAGGAAAGGCCTCCTCCCTGACATGGCGACATGCGAGGACACTCCTGAAGGAGGTGGCTGGGGTGGGGACAAGGAGGACACACACAATCCAAGCAGAGGGAGAGCAGATGCAGAGGCTCTGAGCAGGGGCCGGTCAGCCTTGCTCAAGGATCCCGTGTGGCTGGAGGGAGGGAGCCGGATAGGAATACAGGCAGGGATGTGGACCTCTGTACACTGGGAGTGACAGATCACTGCAGTATCTGGCTTTAGGGTCAATGAGCCAATTCTGATTCAGGGAATAGTGCATGGAGCTCATTGTTTCCAAATGTGATGCTGGAATCTTCGTTCAGGATATCCTCTAGGAGGAGGACTTTTTTTTTTTTAATATAATATTTATTTGACAGAGAGAGACACAGTGAGAGAGGAACACAAGCAGGGGGAGTGGAAGAGGGAAAAGTAGGCTCTCCGCTGAGCAGAGAGCCCGACGCGGGGCTCGATCCCAGGACTCTGGGATCATGACCTGAGCCAAAGGCAGACGCCCAACGACTGAGCCACCCAGGCGCCCCAAGGAAGAGGACATTTTTAAGAAAACATAGATAATCAGAATGGGCACCTGGGTGGCTCAGTCGTTAAGCGTCTGCCTTCAGCTCAGGTCATGATCCCAGGGTCCTGGGATTGAGTCCCACATCGGGCTCCCTGCTTGGCAGGAAGCCTGCTTCTCCCTCTCCCGCTCCCCCTGCTTGTGTTCCTGCTCTTGCTATCTCTCTCTCTGTCAAATAAATAAATAAAATCTTTAAAAAAAAAAAAAAAAAGAAAACATAGATAATCAGAATGTGAGAACTCTCCAAAGTCATCCTACTACTTTATTTGATTCACAATATGGCATACTTCTTTTTTTATCGTTAGAAAGGGTTCTTGGGGCGCCTGGGTGGCTCAGTCGGTTAAGCATCTGCCTTCAGCTCAGGTCATGATCCCAGCGTCCTGGGATCAAGCCCCACATGGAGCCCTGCATCGGGCTCCATGCTCAGCAGGGAGCCTGCTTCTCCCTCTCCCTCTGCCTGCCTGTCTGCCTACTTGTGATCTCTCTGTCAAATAAATAAATAAAATCTTAAAAAAAAAAGAAAAAAGAAAGGATTCTTACTAAAATCAGTTACTATATTTCTAATTTAATCAGTTTTCTCTCCAAATAATTACAAAACAAAAATAAAGGTTTTTAAAAACCATCAAAACATTGTTAAGCAAATTGTGGTTTTAAATATTCATTCATTTATTAACTGAACCATATTAATGAGTGCCCTCAACAGGCTAGCCTCACCTCCTGATGACTCATACAGAAGGCTTCTTTGCCCCAGTGCCGATACAGCTCGAGGATACCAATCAAGTCACCAATTGCAGTGACAATTGGTAAACAAAGAACAGACTGGATGCGAGTCCCTGACTCCAGTCCAGTACCTCTTGGAAATCGTTCATCCTGAAAAATCAAAGGAGAAAAGATATAAATTCAGTAAAAGAAATGGAATCATTATGTTAAGATTCTTATTTCTGCCAGAAATTGCCTAATACTTGTAATAAAAAAATAGGCAGTCCCTTTCAAAGGAAAACCAAATGACAATGGACACTATAAACTATATTTAAGAAAATGCTTATCTTTAGCAACATGGCACCTGTTCACAGATACTGCTTTAATGTTTCTTTAACCCCGTGCAGTAGAATTTAGTTAATCAATGAATATATATTAATTTCATGCAATAATAAAAGTAATTATGATGGCTAACACACATCACCTTCTATGTGCTGGAACTCTTCCAAGGGTATATAAATACCACATGAAGGAAAGTATATATAAAAAATTGTTTCTCTTCTATTTTTAAGGTTAGAATAATACACAAGTGTACGTTAATGATAGTCATTCTGATTGAACCTCAAAAGCTCACATTAAGTATTCAAATCATCCAATAATTATGAATTACTTGTGAAAAATGCAGTTGGTTCTTTGACTTTAATAATTTTCTAGCTTAGCAAATCACTCAAAGGAATACAGGGAAATTGAATGAATTGATACCAAAGCACCAATTCTATTTATTAATTTCTGTCTGTAGGAAGCTTTTCATAAATCAAGAACAGTACAAATATGTGTTTGTAATTTACAGATCTTTTGAAAGCCTGCATATACAATAGAACATTTTCAAATGACAAGTTGTATAGTATCTACTTTCAACACTTTAAAATTGAAAATATTTGACATATGACATTATGTAAGTTAAAGTATAAAACTGTTGATTTGATATATTTATATATTGTAATATGATTGCCATTGTAGTGGTAGTTAGCATCCCTATCATGTCACATAATTCTTTTTTTTTAATTTTATTTATTTTAGGGGTGCCTGTGTGGCTCAGATAGTTAAGCGTCTGCCTTCAGCTCAGGTTGGGCTCCTGGCTCAGCGGGGAGCCTGCTTCTCAGCCTCCCTCTGCCTCTCCCCCTGCTCGTGCTCTCTCTATCTGTGTCTCAAATGAATAAATAGAATCTTTAAAAAAAAAAAATTTTATTTATTTTAGAGAGAGAGAGCGCACACAAGCGGGGGGCAGGGGCAGAGGGAAAGGGAGAGAGAGAGAATCTCAAGCAGACTCCGGGCTGAGCATAGAGCCTGATGCGGGGCCCAATCTCATTACCCTGAGATCATGGTCTGAGCCGAAACTAGGAGTCAGAGGCTTAACTGACTGAGCCACCCAAGTGCCCCACTTGATTATCTTTATAATGAAGATCTACTCTTTCAGCAACTTTCTTTATCTGTATCTCTACCTATACAGATAATTAGTGGCAAAACCAGAATTAAAACCCAGATCTCATGACTCCAACTTAGCACTTTTTCAGAGCAATTTCATTACACCTCTATAGTTGTTTGCATACTTGTCAATTTTAAAGTCTAAGCTCATGTAGTGACATTTCATCACAATACTCACATATAGTGTGGAAGACTGTCACATTCCCCACACCCGTGTCCTTCATCAGTATCTGCCAATACTGACCTGGGCTTGTTTATGTCATTTACTTTGGCTAATGCAAGGATAGTAAATTTGATGAAAGCAAGGGTTGAAAACTCACTTGCATGTTTCACCTATTCTCTGGAACCTGTCCACCATCATGAGAACATTCCAGGCCAACTTAACTTTACACAGGGAGGTGGGGGAGTGATAAACACAGAGAGCTGAGGCCCTCTGAGGCCAGCCAGCTGGTAAGTGACGGGCCAGTTGATCTCAGATGCACAAGCCCAGCTGCACACAGCCCAATCAGCAGAACGGCCCAGTGCACGGGCTCATGAGAAGGCCCAGGTGGCCGCCGCAGGACAACACAACTTGGGGCAGCACGGCACTCAGCATTAGCTGACACACTCCTGGCCGTCTTGCCGGGATATACCACACGGAACAGTGATCACTTAGTTTACCTAAATATAAACATGCATTTTATGCTTAACTGTACTGGCAGGTGCTTAAATAAGAACTATTCAAATCTAGCTCTCAGTGGGTATATAAGGTATGATTCTCTGAGGACAAATTTTAGTTTACATACAGATTCATTTATTGATCTGTATCTTGCTCTAATGCTTTTATAAAATGGCTTGAGTCATAACATCAAAATGATATGTCATCTTTATGAAATAAATACTTCAGGTTACAAATGTCACAGAGTAAAAAGTCATTTACCCCAAGGATGTCTTCCACTAGCAACGTTTTTCTGGACTTGGCCACGTAGGCAGAGATGGTGGTGCCCTGGGCAATGGGCCCAGCAGGGATGAGCCGGGGTTTTCCTTCCTTGATTCCAGGTGGAGTGAACACGCACAGACTCTAGCAAGGAGAAAGAACATGTTTTATAGACCTCCCTGTACTTGGCACTACGAAAGACTCCTAGATATTACTTATCGGTCATGAGGAATCTGCGAGCCAACGAAGAGAGACAGAAAATGATGAAAAGTGCCTTGATCAAACTGGGGTATGTGAGGTGAAATTCTTTCTAGTATTCCCGATAGGACACAAAATGCAGGCTAGATATATGACTTCAATGAATGCCTCGCAGAAGAAAAACTCTTAAAATAGCCTCCTATTTTGATATATAGGAAACAATAAAATGGAAAAAGAAAAGTTGTCCTTGGGGTCAAGGTATTATCAAGAAACAGACATCAGGCCCAACCTCCCCTAGAGACTGGACTGACGGATCTGGAGACAGGATCAGGGACTACAAGTCAAATTGATTTGGTTGTATTTTTCATTTTCATTAAAAATCTTTTTAAGATTAGATAATCCTCTTAAGCTACACATGTTCCTACTAATACTTGCTTTACTAAGCAAATGTATTGCTTAGTAATAGCAAAAATCCAAAATATTTTGGACAAATCTGGGTGCATCTTTCCCTTTCAAATGATTAGGTGGGAAGGTAAACTCCTGAAACTATTTTAAGATAAGTGTTTTTTAAAAATATGATCAGTTATTTTGACTAAATCCAATATTTTAAATAAATTTCGACTAAGTAAGAATTGCTAATCAAAACAAATCACCTAGAATTGGGGGCAATATTTTGGCATAACTGTATTATGATTATCTACTCACTTTGAAAAATACTAAAGTTCAGGTAAATTCTCCCAGCATTTTACTTTTATCTTAAATTGGACTGCTGTAAGTTAAAGTCTGAAGACATCTGAAGCAGTAAGATTAGATAATCCTCTTAAGCTACACATGTTCCTACTAATACTTGCTAATATGAAGCAAATTCTAGTTGAAGACATTGAGATCGATATAATCATACACTTATTAGATACATGGTTTTCAAGCTCTATAATGTCAGAGAACCCCTTCTTCCTATAAAATCTTACTATCACACGAGAGTAAAGCCTATAAAAAACAAGCTCCTTTAATCAACTGGGAGTGGGGCGGGCGGAGGGAGGGAAGCAGAGCATAGGTGCACCCCCAGCTGCTTTAAATAAATGATTACTTACAGATTAGAAGCTAAGTTCAAAATATTTTATTCACACATATATCTATATCAGTTAGCACTGTGCTTACAAAGCATTTGTAATTAAGTACTATCAATGCCTGTGAGAAATACATTTTAAATGACTCTTTGTAAGAGATTAAGTTAAAACTGTTTATTATGCTTTAAAATGATTTTAAAAATTTAACTCCATATAAGATAGCAAATGACAATTCCACCTTATTATTTTTAAAGAGGCTAGAATTCGTGTCACCAGTTTTAAAGTTACTGAGGTTCCATGACACACCAATATGCATATGGCGCAGATGAAGTTAGGACTTTGATTAGATTTAGTAACTATCACTGCCACAGTAAAAGTCAGTGTGCCACCCTAAGATTGAGAGAAGAGTAGAAGAATTATTCAAGAACAGGAAGAAGGGATGATTGCAAGAAAAAATTGTAAAGGATGTGGTATATTTAGCTTGAGGAAAAATCGAAACTGATAATGTTTTTCTCAAACTTTGAGAAAGTTAATCACAAGATGGATGCTGAGCAACGTTCTCTTTACCAAAGAGAGAATGCAGGAAATGAACTTGGACGGAACTGAGGGGTTCGCCTCGCTCCTACAGAACTTCCTTGGACTGTGACAGAAGGTAAACTCTGGAGCAAGCTCCCAGCAGTAGCTTTGGATTTTTTTTTTTTTTTAAGATTTTATTTATTTGACAGAGAGAGAGCGCACAAGCAGGGGGAGCAGCAAGCAGAGGGAGAATCAGACTCCACGCTGAGCAGGGAGCCCGATGCGGAGCTCGATCCCAGGACCCTGGGATCACGATCTGAACCGAAGGCAGATGCTTAACAGACTGAGCCACCCAGGTGCCCCAGATTTTTTTTTTTTAAATAGTCTTTGGCTTTGTTTGTTGTTTGAAGATCTACAACAGACATCTTTTTTGGATGACTTTGCTATATGTCCTTTAAGGCTAGATTTAATATCTACAAGTTATAATTAACCTTCAAAAATCAATAATGAAAGAATAGCTTATATAATCCTATATTATTAGGAGGTCATTTATGTAATATTATAAAATATTTATTCCCTCTATGTAGGATTTCTATATGAGGCACGAGAAACAGATAAGCAAACACTGCACCAAGGGTGTATGGAAAGCTATTCTATATACTAGGCTTGCTGACAATAAAAGGTTTGGAAATCTTTCAACTACTTGATTGAATCTGAAAAACTTGTGGATAATAAATAGTTACCAAAAAATTAAATAATTCTTTACCGTGGAAACTCTACCTTTGTTTTACCAATTACCTTATGATTTTTGTTCATATTTATCAAATAGAAGTGTTTCCAAATGAGAGCTAGATGAGTGCTAACAGTACTGAATAAATCGTCAAATGAAGGCCAAATGCTCAGGTGGGAAGGGAAAATGAGGACCGACCTAGGACTGACACCTCTTTCTGACGTGTTTCACCTTCTCCCCTCTGCATTAGTGCTTTCCCATTCTTTTTTGTTTCTGTGTTTTACTCCATACAATTCCCTGTGCAAAGGTTCACTTCATAACATCCATTTCTGATTGAAGATCAACCACTGGTTTGAATTCCGTGTTCAGTAATAGCATGTTCTTTATGTTGTTCATCATCTTTGCAGTTGAATGCACTAATTGGCAGCTATTACTGCAGGTGGAAAAAATCTAACAAACCTCTAAATTAGAGGCTGAATTTTACATGCACTCAAGGGATGGGGAAGATTCATTAAGCCTACCTTTATTTACTCTCCAGAAATAATCAAACGGACAGCTGTGTACTGAACAGTCACTCCTCATGGTTAAGCTATTACCTTCACCACACACTCAGTCTCCGAGAACACTTGGGTCTGTTTCTGAATTCTCAATTCCATACCAGTCGGTTGATCAGCCACCACACTGCTTGAATGACTATAAACTTGTCGTAAATTTTGTGACCTGACAAGGCAAGTCTTGCTTCAGTTCTTAACGTTTCAAGGTAATCACAGTTTATTTGATAAGATATACTTTGCATCTTTCATTGGCAAAGGGGCTGCATTACTGAATTAACCAATAATGGGTGTAAGTTCTTGGGAAACTTACAAAGGAAATAGTAACTTTATTTTTATTTTTTAAATTTAAATTCAATTAATTAACATATAGTGTATTATTAGTTTCCGAGGTAGCGTTCAGTGATTCATCAGAGTAACTTTATTTAAAAAAAATCATTATGATTTTTGACAAGGGTTTGACTGGGATGTTCAGGTTATTAAGATAAAAAATATTCTATTTTATAGGAGGGTGAATGGAAACTGCTTTTTATCAAACATCACTACACAGTATTTTAGAATGTATTAAGACTACATGTACTTACAATATATCATTTATGTATAAAATGCCATGTTGAGCCGAGTCTCTAAAATTAATTCCTGCTCTAACACTGTATCATCTATGAAAACTTTTATTAGCACAAACATATTTTAGGGGCTAGAGATAAAAACAACGAAAAACAAGGAAAAGGTCCAAAGTTTCAAACCTCAACCACCTCTACTCTTTCCAGAGAAGAAATCACCTGCATTCAGAACATGAAACTTGAGAAATCCTGCTGCTGGTCTTTCTTCCCCCCACGGGCTCTCCCCGGGGCTGACTGTTAGTCCTCCACCTCCCAGGACCATCAGAGAGACTGGCCATGTGGTGGGAGGGGGCAAATCAGCTTCCTCAATTTTTCAAAGAAACCCATTATGAACTAGCCAATATTTCTGGAATAACAGCAATTTTTAATACTTATTTCTAAGGTTAGGTAATTGAAAGTAGGCAAGATTGGTAACAGTCATGACCAGTAAGTAGGTGGGCTCAAATGAACATAAAAAAGCATTCAAATTATAAAAAAGCAAATTAGGAGAAATAGATTTGGTGGAAAATGAACAATAGAAAAGACTATCACAATTTATTGGAAAAAAAAACATGATTTTTTTGATGAAATGGGAAAATCTGGTTCATTGACATCAATTAAATAGATACATCAGGTGATAGACATCATTCTCATTTTCCTTCCCATACACAATTCAAAGACCACTTTATTCATGAAACTTTAGTTTTTATATGTCAAGGTTTCAACTCACAACCAGTTAAATTTTAGAAATATTTTAAAAGTGTATTATTTAGGCTTACCATTGAGTTATTTTTCTCACAAGACACTAGATGGCAGTGGACAGTAAATGAATTTAGATCTATGCAGATGGCCAGGAGCAACTGGCCCCCACGTTCACCTGGAACTTTAAAGAGAGAACTAACTCTGCATGATTCTTAAAATTAACCTATTGAAGTTCATTGTGCAGTTGAAGAAAGTCATGCAATTACTTTAAGATCCTTGCTATAAACTGGTTTTAATACCAATATATGAAAAGCTATCTATGAACTTACTTTATGAATTAAAAAATTTATGAGTTCGAAAGGTTTTCAGCTTTTACAAACAACTCTTATAGATAACACAAGAAAAACTGTAATAATATTATAAAGTATGTTATGTATCAGAGTAAAAGACCGGGTATGAAAGAGAAAACCTGTAAAAACAGTAAAAGTTTAATTAACCAAAAAAAAAAAAAAAAAGTTATTTTCCAACAAATATTTCAAGAGTACCTTATACACATCATATGTCAGTCTCTGCTAAGGGTCAGGACATACAAATACACTACTTCCTCTCCTAACTCCAGATTTCTCACAGACTGCTGCTTCTGCCTAAGAAAGCCCTTTATTTCCCCTTCTTACCTACTAAGTGAGAGGTCTCCCAAGCCCTGCTTCAACAGAGCTAATCATCTGAGTTGCTGGTAATGTGATCCACCTCAGCACCCCCATCAAATTCAGTATCCCAGAACACCTTGGCTTCCTCTCTGTTTGCACTCAAGACCCTATGTTATAATTAACTGTGGATTTCTCCATTTCCTCTACTGGTTGTACATTCTTTGATGACAGGAATGGTGGTTTGTTTTGTTTTTTATAATCTTTGTATGCTCAGCAATTTAGCATAGATTTTTGGTACACAGCAGGCATTTCAAGTGGTTTGCTGAATGAATAACAATCATGACATAACACTTAACCAATGGAAGTTAAACTAAGATTTAGAAAGTTTAAACAGATTGTCAAAGTCACAAAGTGGTGAACTGGAACTCACATGGGCCAACTCCAGAATCACGATTTTTTGGGAAGCTGTCCTTCTTCCAAGCTCTGAAACAATGTGTATAGCACAAGAATTCTCTTTCCTGAAGGACTGTCCCAGTGGAACGTGAACAAGAAAAGCACAGGGAAGGTATAATGAGGGAACCTATTCTGGTTCATCACTGTTCCCAGGGGTAGCAAACAGCCTGAACAAGGTTTATACTCAAAAAACCATCTGGAATATATGTCCTAGTGGCTTTTAGAAAAGCTTTATTTTAATGCTGTTTTTCGTTTCTTCCATTTACTGGTCCTATTAGGTTTTCTATCATCATTTGCATTAAATGGGACAATTTATATTTTCCTCAAAAACTGTCCATTTTGTCTAGATGTCCATATTTATTAGTGCAAGCATCCTCTCATAATTTATCATTTTCATTCTATTGTTGTATCTTCTAAATTATTAAACATAAACAATTGTGTTTTCTCTTTTTTATTAATTAGGTTAGCAAACAGCTTATATCTGTATAGTTTTTTTAAAGATGTATTTATTTATATGAGAGAGAGGGGGTGGAGGAGAGGGGGGTGGAGGGCAGAGGGAGAGAGAATCCTCAAGCAGACACGGGTCTCAATCTCACGACCCTGAGATCACAGTCTGAGCCAAAAGTCGGACACTCAATTGACTGCACCACCCAGGTAACCCCTATACCTGTACAGTCTTTAAATTCTCTTGTTTATATGGGTTTTGTTTTTCTAAGTCCATAGGTTAAATTGGCAAATCCCAAGAAGACAGAGATTTTAATTTACTACCGCGTCTCTAGTACTTGGAACACTACCATGCAGTCGTACCCGGTAAGAATGTGCTGAATTAATGAATTAATATTCTTTTGTCTCTTATTTATTAATCCCTCAAAAATACAAGATGTTTAATACTTCGAGGATGTGGATTTTCCACTGCAAACAACTTTGCCCAGAGCTTTAGCAATACTACAATTCATTTTTGTAAATATTATACTCTCCAATAACTGTATTTTTTCCCCAAAGAGTCACAGTACACGTTTTTATTTATGTTAATTTCCTTGTTTTTAGACATTATGGGGATCTGAATTCTTACATGGGGGTTAAATGCATCAAAGTAGGGTCTAACCCAAAGAAGAAAGGGAAACCCATGTTGGTAAATCTTAAAATAATATAGAGTATTTTTACTATTGTATTCTTCTGTTCTTTTTTGGGGGGGTTTTGGTGTGTTTTGCTTTAAAAATTTTGATGCATCAAATATTTACCGTGTAAACTTCATAACAGCTCTGCCTTCACTGCAGACTAAACCCTTCACAAATCCCAAGTGACCTCCTGTTCCAATTTAATGCTTTTATTCCCCAAACTCAACTTCATCATTGATCCTGTGCCACTCACTCTCCTTTTGTTTTCATTTTTCTGGAATAGGTTTGCTCCATCTAAAATTACCTTCTTATTTTATTTTTATTTTTTTTTTTAAATGTTATTTATTTATTTGAGAGAGAGAGAAAATACAAGCGGGGGGTGAGGAAGGGCAGAGGGAGAAGCAGGCTCCCCACTGGGCAGGGAGCCCGATGTGGGGCTCAATCCCAGGACCCCGGGGATCATGACCTGAGCCAAAGGCAGAAGCTTAACGACTGAGCCACCCAGGCGCCCCTAAAATTACCTTTTTATTTTCAACCACTCCTGAGTCCTTTGTTTATATGTGCCTCTATAAAATAGAAGACAGTTGTGGGGTTTTTTAATTTAATTTAAGACAAAAAAAAAAAAATTTAAGACTTTTTTTCTTCCAATAGCTGGGCCCATTCTACTTACAATTTTGTTGTGACATATTTTGTAAGGAGTTTCACAATCTATTTTATGTTTTATTTTTAGTGTTTTAATACTACTTAGTTTGTTTTCTATCTTTTCCTTAACTTGCCATGTTTTCTTTAAATGTTTTCCTCTCTGACAATACTGACGTGGGTTTTTAATTCTAATTCAAAAGTGGAACTTTTGATATATTTAAATATTATTTAAATTCTATTTCTCAATGCATCAATTTTGGAGATTATTTCCACTGATTCTTATTTATGAAAAAAGAAATTAATACTTTTATAAGTATAAGAATTTTATAATTCCTCTCATCTCTATCTTAATCCTTGGTATTTTTGATATAGACTAAAAATTTTATCTCAGTCTATTTGGGTTACATTTTATAATTTTTTCATGAAATCATATACATTTTGTTGTAAGTGTGAGTTATTTAAGGCTTTATAATTGATTCAAAATCCTGAGGCAATTTTTTAAAAAAATTTATAAATATCTATAATATGCCACCTTGTATTAAGAAAATACACATGTATCTGCTCACCCGGGCAAAGATAAAAAAAAAAAAAGCTTTATTTTATTTAATACAGTTAGCTTACATTTTAGAAGTACGTCAACATCTGTTCAAGCAATAGGTCAGATTAGATAATATGATACTACTGAGAAAAACAATTTTAAAATTATTTTTAAAGGCTGGATAAAGTACATTTTACAATCCTTTCTAATGCACTGCTGTACTGAGAAGAATGGATGGAATCCACAGAAATCTAAAAAGAAGTCAATAAAGGAACCTTCGAGGCAAGCAAATCCTGAGCTGGATTGTTCTTGAGAGCAACAAAGCCTAGATGTACTGACCTCCCCTCAGGAAATCACCGTGGCAAACAGGAGAACCCCTACAAGGAGCCAGGACCCGCAAAGGGCTAACGCCTCATTTTAGCTGGAAGGGTAAATACACTTACAGCTGCAAGGAGATTACTAGTACCCCAGATTATCTTGAATTTACTGCTAGAGGGAAAATAAAAATCTCTTCTGAGAAATCATAACTGTGTATCACATGAGTGTGAGGCTTGAATGCATACTACTTTGTAGTCTGAAAAAAATCTCATGAGATAATTTAAAATAGTCCTGGATTAGTAGTGCCTTAGGTGACTGGCAAAAACAAATACATATCCTGTCTCCAGGAAAGGAACTTAAACACAGTCCTTCTTAAGAACAGCCATTTAAAAAGGCCCAAGGAAGAATATGATTCACAGTTAAAACATAAAAGAAAATAAAACACATGAGCAAATAAGCCACCATCTGTGAGAGATGGATGAAACAAAAGCCAAGAAATGTAAATTCAGAAAGAATATAAAACAATATTAAGAGGTATAGTTAATGTTATCTAGAGTTATCTCCCAAGAAATAAAAGATAAACTTAAAAAAATATCCAGGGAATAAAAAACTATACTGAAGAACTGAGAAAAATAAAAAAAGAACCCAAAGTAACTATGTTCAAGTCAATATACAGAGAGATAATTTTTGTTAATGTGAACTCCATCCAGCAAAGATATATTTCAAGGAAGTGATGACATAAAGACATACTCAGATAGACAAAAACTGAGAGTTTCCCATCAGCACACTCTCACTAAGGGAAATTCTACAGGACAGAAAAGTGACTCCAAATGGAAGACTTGAGATGCAAGAAAAATGAAGAGCAAACAAAGTGGTAATTATGTAGATACACCTAAAGAAACACTTCAGGGGTGCCTGGATGGCTCAGGCCATTAAGTGTCTGACTCTTGATCAGCTCAGGTCTTGAACCCAGGGTCGTGAATTCAAGGCCCACGTTGGGCTCCACATTGGGTGCGGAGCCTACTTTAAAAAAAAAAAAAAGGAAAGGAAAGGAAGAAAGAAAGAAAGAAACACACACTTCAGTGAACTTAAGACTTTTGGCAAGGTCTTCTTCCTACTTACAGAAATCCCCAGGGCCGGGAAATATTAAAGGCGTAGCTGCCTGTGCGGAACACATATAAGGAAAAATGTGGTGAACAAAACGCAGTAATTATCCCCTAAAAGTATCCTCCCAGCAAGACAAGGTCTCTGCCTTCATGGAGACTACATTCTAGTGAGAAAGCCAGATAAACACAAATTACGGATAAATACATAATTACAGATTCAGCTCAATTCTCTGGAGCAGCACATGATACTAACACACAAGAGAGTGAGATGGACTTCGGAAGGTCAGAAGAGGCTACAATTTTTGCGAGGTACTCTGCTGTTCCTAGGGACAATGCTGTTGAGCAAGGCAAGACCAAGGAAGAGTGACCCCAGAGAGAGACAGGCAGAGTGAAATCAACTGACGTCAGGAGTATAAAGAATAAAGAGCCGACTAAAGCCTGGCAGGGATATAGTGTCATCCCCTCAATTAAGTTACAAAAGTGAAAGAATTAGAACTGATATACATAGAATACAATTTAGATATTGTGGACACAAAAGCTTTTTCTAAATCACATATTCCAGGAACCTACTTCACGAAGGTCAACGTATAAACAAGCTTGCAAAAATAAAGCAACAAACAAACAAACAAACAAAAAAACAAAAAACAAAACAGCCAAATGACTAAGAATATGGGATTTGGGAATCTAAATCCAGGCTCTAAAAGTCAAGCACTTCCTGAGGCTTGCACACTCTGCAGACCCCTGGCCTCTTGTTGCCTGCCCTTCCTGACCTCTGCAAACCACTTCCCCCCATTTTCTTTCACACAGAGCAGAAGAGGGTCATCCCATGGGGCTGTCTCAGTTCCAGGGTTCACTCCTTTTCATGTAAACAGCTAGAAATGCTGAGTCCAGGATCCAGGCTTCAGCAAAGAACTGGATCGGTCTGAGTTTGGGTCACAAACAGCTGGGATTGAAGGGAAAGGGTCACGTGGTATATACTCAGCTGCCAAGACCAAGCAAGCCCTGTGAGTTGTCTGCAGATCCCAGGGGCGTCATAAGGAGGAGATGTGCACTCTCATGATCACCCTGAGCTAACATACACACCAGTACATTTTAAATATAATTGCAAATTATGTAATAGTTTCCTAAAAGGCAAAATTTTAGAAATAAATATTTGGAATGAACAGGAAAGAATGAGATCTATTTGTTATTTTAGTAGCTTAGCCATTAGCCTGAAATATCATTTGAAGTTTTTAGAAGTAGTAGTGATATCTGAATAATTCAATTTAATAAACACTCTTATTCTGTACATGGAAGGCACGAGGAGAGATGCTGGGTGAATGAGAAGATGATCAAGAAAAGGTCTTTGCCTTAAAGAGCTTTTAATCCTGTAACATAAATTTTTACTATGCAAGGGGAAATGGAAGGGCTGCAGAAATGAAGAGGATCAATTATGGGTTCAGTAAATCAGCCAAGAAATATTTTTGTGCAACTACTGTTCATCCTTTGCACTACTGTATTATTCAGGAATACTATCAAACATCTCAGAATACTTGCATCTCTATTCCTATTAACATTTTATATAATATAAATAGCACACATTTTGATTACTCATGAATACAAGTATTATATTAAAAAAATACATTCCAAATATCAAATAACAATGCCTAACACATAAGAAATACATAGTAAAAATTTTCCAAATATATTTATAAATGATCTCTATATATTTTAACTACAAATATAATTCTTATTGGCTCAGAATATTATTCTAAAATGTTATGTATGTGCTTTTAATATCATAACAAAAATCAAATGCCAGTAGCTGAACATCTTGAAGTACTTTTGAAAGTCCTTTCTACACATTGCATTTGACGGTGGGCTGTGCTTTGAGTAAGTTAAACCAGAGACACCTATTGCACAGAACACTGGAGCAGGTACACCCGAGAAGCCTCATGCCATGGACAGTGTGAGTGATGGCTGCCACAGCTCGGGGACCCCCACTTAGTAACTCCGTCCCAGCACTGCTGGAGTTGCCTTAAAGAAATCTAAAAAAATCACATAAAAAATGCTAAACTTTTGTTCTCATTTTACTCGACTGCAGACTGTGCGTTGCACGGGCATACACTGTCCGTGATGCCCCAGCCCACACTGCTGAAACAGCTTCTGTTCTAAACAGTAAGTCTAGAAATGCCATTCCTAAGATAGGATACCACAAACCAAAACTAAAACAATAAATAAATTATAAGATTTTATGCCCAAATGTTGCCACGCTGCTAAACTTTTCAGCTGGCAATAACTGTATATGGAAATAGAACACAAAATGAGTTTCAAGTACCTAATACCCATGCATCTGTTAAGTTGTTTGTAACCCAGTGTATCTTTTTAAAAAAGCTTATGACATTTTCTTATCTAGAGCACCAAAATCTAAATTTAGATACTTACATTATTGCACTCTCCAAGGAAATACAGTGCAAATCCATCAGCTTTTGTGGCTGCCAAAGTAATAAAAAGGGAAGAAACTAATCTCAATGCAAGAATACACCATGTATGAACTCTTTAAGGTGAGACCTCAGATAGGAGTCTTTGTGAAAGGACTGTTAACATAATTAATGGTCATGCAGTCAACTAAGCAGATTAATTTACGGCTTTACTCAATCACATAATTAGAGCATTTTCATTCATTATTCATCAGCTATTGAAATTTTAAGATGTGACATCCTCAAATGCATGTAGCAGTCGATGCACTATGTAATAATATCTTTGTGAAACGTTTAAGTATCACAATTATTGGAAATATTTTTTTAAGAACTGTATTTAATTTTTAAAGTATGAAAAATACCAGATGTAATATTCATAATAATGAATAATCAATATTAGCATCAACCAAAAAGGATGAGAGATATATATATATATATCTCCACATATCATCACTGAAGAGAACATGATTTAAACTTTCCTAAAACCGCTTCAGGGCCTTCTGAAGGCAATCATCATGGCAGATAACAGATACTATTATCAGAGGACTGCCTGAATGTAGACCCCTGCTTCACTCCTTTTTCACTCATGTGGCTGTGGGTAAAATATTCAGCCTGTTTTTACCACAGCTTCCTCATCAGTAAAATGGCAATAACAGTATATAAATCTGTCATCTCCCTAAATAAATTTAAAATGGTTTTTGTTCCTTAAAAATTAATGATTTCCTTCATAAAGATGTGATTTAATTCAATAAAACTATACTTTCCAAAGAAAACTAGGTTTTATTTAGAAATCATAGTATATTCCATTTATATCTGGCAGATACTTTTTTGGGATTAGATAATTTAGGAACTTAGGAACTTTTAGGTTTGACTCATTCTGGTAGTTTCATAATAAAATATTTTCATTTCAAATTTAGCCCAAGAATAGAAGTAAATAAATGACTTGCACTTGCCTTGTAGTAAGTATATTAACTTTCTCCATTTTCTGCAATGGAATAAAAGAAACTTCAGATTTTCTACCAGGAGGAATACAAAACATTTCTTACCTATTTTAATGATGCTACTCAATTCATAGAGGAGTAGCTGGTTGTCTCCTCCTGTATCCAACCGTTGTTCTATGTAGCTGTTTAGTTCATACACAACTCCCTGCATATTCGTGTCTTGGTACTTTTAATAAAAAGAAAGAAGAAAGAAAAAAAGAAAGAAAGAAAGGATATAATTAAATACAATAAAATTAAAATCCCTTAGTTTATAAAACATACTATTAACATATATAACTTTATATACTTTCTTTTATGCTTTTACACATTATGCTTTTAAAGAGCATTGTTTAAATATTATAATCTACTATAAAAATAGATTGAGGGGCGCCTGGGTGGCTCAGCCTTTAAGCGTCTGCCTTCAGCTCAGGTCATGATCCCAGGGTCCTGGGATTGAGCCCCGCATCGGGCTCCCTGCTCCGCGGGAAGCTTGCTTCTCCCTCTCCCACTCCCCCTGCTTGTGTTCCTTCTCTCACTGTGTCTCTCTCTGTCAAATAAATAAATAAAATCTTTAAAAAAAAATAATAGATTGAAAATTAAAATTGCTAGGACTTAGAATTATAGATTCCATGTATACTTATATTAAAATATCAAATTTTACAAATTACCTCTTTATTTCTGAAGTTTTATATATAATCAGTAAAAGTAGTACAAGAGTTTGCTAGAAAAGTGAACTGATATGCATCGCACTGGGGGAAGCAGGGTTTATTCCTCTCTATTCATCCTCACCAATGGGGCCACCACCTTAGGTGGATCTCAGCTCTTCCCCAGACACGAGGCAGTGACTCTCACCGTTGCTGTCATGGCCCTACCAGCTGCCCCACTGCAAGTCCAAAGCTCTGGGCTTCACTGTAGTAGCAGGGACAACAGCAGGTGGATGGGGTTTGGGAAAAAGGTGGAAGCTAAAGACACAAAGAAATGGAAAAATGTTCCATGCTCATGGATTGGAAGAACAAATATTGTGAAGATGTCAATGCTACCTAGAGCAATCTACACATTCAATGCAATCCCCATCAAAATACCATCCACTTTTTTCAAAGAAATGGAACAAATAATCCTAAAATTTGTATGGAACCAGAAAAGACCCCGAATAGCCAGAGGAATGTTGAAAAAGAAAAGCAAAGCTGGCGGCATCACAATTCCGGACTTCCAGCTCTACTACAAAGCTGTCATCATCAAGACAGTATGGTACTGGCACAAAAACAGACACATAGATCAATGGAACAGAATAGAGAGCCCAGAAATGGAGCTTCAACTCTATGGTCAACTAATCTTCGACAAAGCAGGAAAGAATGTCCAATGGAAAAAAGACAGTCTCTTCAACAAATGGTGTTGGGAAAACTGGACAGCCACATGCAGAAGAATGAAACTGGACCATTTCCTTACACCACACACAAAAATAGACTCCAAATGGTTGAAAGACCTAAATGTGAGACAGGAGTCCATCAAAATCCTAAAGGAGAACACAGGCAGCAACCTCTTTGACCTCAGCCGCAGCAACTTCTTCCTAGAAACATTGCCAAAGGCAAGGGAAGCAAGGGCAAAAATGAACTATTGGGACTTCATCAAGATAAAAAGCTTTTGCACAGCAAAAGAAACAGTCAACAAAACCAAAAGACAACCGACAGAATGGGAGAAGATATTTGCAAATGACATATCAGATAAAGGGCTAGTATCCAAAATCTATAAAGAACTTATCAAACTCAACACCCAAAGAACAAATGATCCAATCAAGAAATGGGCAGAAGACATGAATAGATATTTTTCCAAAGAAGACATCCAAATGGCCAACAGACACCGAAAAAGTGCTCAACATCACTCGGCATCAGGGAAATCCAAATCAAAACCTCAATGAGATACCACCTCACACCAGTCAGAATGGCTAAAATCAACAAGTCAGGAAAGGACAGATGTTGGCGGGGCTGTGGAGAAAGGGGAACCCTCCTACACTGTTGGTGGGAATGCAAGCTGGTGCAACCACTCTGGAAAACAGTATGGAGGTTCCTCAAAAAGTTGAAGATAGAGCTACCATATGATCCAGCAATTGCACTACTGGGTATTTACCTCAAAGATACAAATGTAGGGATCCGAAGGGGTACGTGCACCCCAATGTTTATAGCAGCAATGTCCACAATAGCCAAACTGTGGAAAGAGCCAAGATGTCCATCGGCAGATGAATGGATAAAGAATATGTGGTATATATATACAATGGAATATTATGCAGCCATCAAAAGGAATGAGATCTTGCCATTTGCAACGACGTGGATGGAACTGGAGGGTGTTATGCTGAGCGAAATAAGTCAATCAGAGAAAGACATGTATCATATGACCTCACTGACATGAGGAATTCTTAATCTCAGGAAACAAACTGAGGGTTGCTGGAGTGGGGGGTGGGGTGGGAGGGATGGGGTGACTGGGTGATAGACACTGGGGAGGGTATGTGCTATGGTGAGCACTGTGAATTGTGCAAGACTGTTGAATCACAGATCTGTAACTCTGAAACAGATAATACATTATATGTTAAAAAAAAGAAGAAGAAGATAGCAGGAGGGGAAGAATGCGGGGGGGAATCGGAGTGGGAGATGAACCATGAGAGACGATGGACTCTGAAAAACAAACTGAGGGTTCTAGAGGGGAGGGGGGTGGGAGAATGGGTTAGCCTGGTGATGGGTATTAAAGAGGGCACGTTCTGCATGGAGCACTGGGTGTTATGCACAAACAATGAATCATGGAACACTACATCAAAAACTAATGATGTGATGTATGGTGATTAACATAACAATAAAAGAAATTTTTTAAAAAAGGCGGAAGCTAAATCATAGCTACTTCCAGCACAAGCCAGTACTGTGTCTTCTCTAAAAGTACTGAAAAGCTGCCTTCCACCAAGCTTCCCTTCCTAAGCCTATTCTCCAAACAATAGCCATGGTAAATTTTATAAACAAAATAAAATTCTGTCATTCCCTGGCTTAAAATATTCTTGAGGCTTCCCACTGCACTTAGAATAACAGACTCCTCACAGGACGGCCTCGCACATGCTACAAAATGCGCTTACTCTCTGCCGACAACACTGTCTCAAGCCACCTTTCTCTTTCTTGACCACTCAGATACCTTTTGCTCCTGAAGGTTTATTACTTGTCATTATTCTTTTGTCCAAATTCCAATACAGTTAATATGCAGTGCTGCATTAGTGTCCGGTGTACAATATAGAGATTCAGCACTTCCATACATCACCTGGTGCTCATCCCAAGTTCATCCCTTCATCCCCATCACCTGTGTCCCCCATCCCCCCCCACCCACCTCCCCTCTGTAACCATCAGTGTGTTCTCTAGAGTCAAAAGTCTGTTTCTTGGTTTGTTTCTCTCCTCTCTCTTTCCCCCCACCTCCTTTGTCTTTCCATTTGTTTTGTTTCTTAAGTTCCACACAGGAGTGAAATCATATAGTATTTGTCTTTCTCTGACCGACTTATTCTGCTCAGCATTATACTCTCTAGCTCCATCCACATCGTTGCAAACACTTGCCATTATTTTTGATTACTGTTCTCAATCAATGTCTGGGGAATGAGTGAATGTGAATAAATACATGAAAGAATGGATGAATCAATCAATCATTCCACAAATAGTCACTGGCAATCCTGACAATCTACTATACACAGGCACTCTTCTAGACAGAAGAGATGCTAGGGAATTAACAGAATAAAGTTCCAGGCTTCAAGGAACTTACATTCTAGGTGGAAGAAAATAAGTAAGTGAATATTATAGTGCGACAGGTGGTGATAGGTGCTATGCAGAAAAGGGAGCAGGGAAGGCTAACAGCCAAGACCTTTGGAGGGAGAGAATTACCCTTTTAAATAGGATGGACAGGGAGGGAAGGCTTCAGTGGCATGGGACATCTGAACAGACTCCAATGGAACCTAATACCTTTTCCCCTGGAATCAGCTTACCCTCTCCTACCTTCCTTATCAGGGACTGCTAATTATCCACCACCTTGCTCTGCTTCTGACCTATAAGCAGACTCTAGTCCACGCAGGCCCCAAAAAATGAAGTACGAAGGATGACTTGTCTCAAGGTGCAATACATACCAAAAAGAGTAAGACACTACTTTTTAGAGATCCAAACACCATTATGGGTCCCAGGCAGAGGGCAGAGGACATCAGGTGAGCAATGGAGATGTAGCTCAGGTCTGTCTCAGAAGTGAGCCCCAGTGGGTTTTCAAACACCTGTGGTAACTACAGTTTTAGAATGCACTTTTGGAACGGGCATCCTCAGAAACTGACAGAATTCCACCCTGAAGGATCCCCACTGAAAAGGAGTGAAGATGTGAGACTTGCAGAAATCTGGAGGAAGAGCTTTCCAAGCAGAGAGAACAACAGAAATAAACTAATGAACATGACCCCAAAGCGTCAAAATAGAAAACTACCAAGCATTCTTATGCTTTAGCACCAACTTCGAGAATGACCGACTGTCCTCTTAGACTCTGACCTACTGCTGCCACTCCTTGTGTCCTCTCCAAAATCAGCTTCTCTGCTCTGTGTGTGCTCTGCTCCCACACTGCTGAGCCTCATGTACCCAGGGTCGGCTTCCCCCAGCCCCTTGAACCTGTGCATCCTACTTGCTTTGTTGCACTCAACCATGGTAAACCACTGGCCTCCTGCCCAAGTTTTGTGATTCTTTTTGCTAAAAGTTTATCTGGTTAGCAGTTATCATAACTTCCCAGTTATTCTCTAGCTGCAGATATTCTCCAAGTCCTACTCTTGTGCAGATACCACTGTGGGAGCGAAAGCTTGCACGAAAAAATCACGAACACTCTGAAATTCTAATGCCTCCCAAGCATGACAGCATTGTATGGGGCCACAAAAGCTCATGCTGTTCCTTTATCATCTGTAAACAAGATCCTATTTGATGACTGCCAGTTTTGAAGAATTCCAGAGAAAAGATTCTACTCTAACATGCCCTCTCTCTCCCTCACCACTAATTAGAACCATTCGTTTTGTATTTTTCCCCCCAAAGTCCTGGGAAAGAGCTTATCTGAGACTGAAGCTAACCCAAAGAAAAGCTAGGCTAAAAGAAACAAAGAGACTAAGTCATAATGACAGTTTGAATCCCTAGATTCAGACACACAAAAACCATCATGCCTAAAAACCTATCCATAGACATAGACTGTTCAAGAACCATTAAATCTCTGAACACTTCCTTTTTCTTCTGGGGAGGGGCACTTTAGGTAGCCTCAGGTGGGCTCCTAGTCACCCCATAGAAGAGTCCCTATAAAAATGATACACAGGTAGTTTCCTTTCTCTGACAACGTAATTCTGAAAGTACACCTGTTCATGGGACCTGTGTGCAGTGCTGAGAGGGAAGAACAGCTATTCACTGTCTCTGCTGGAAGGACTGGGTTGTCAGACAAGTGAGAACAAGAAGGCATGCCTCAATATGGGCAGTTCATTCTGGGGTTTCCTTTCGCCGAGTCTCTGAGCTTTCCTTTTCTCATTTATAGGACAGGAAGCTGAAGTGCACTGCCTTTAAAATACCTTTCCGGGTGCCTGGGTGGCTCAGTTGATGAGCGTCTGCCTTCGGCTCAGGTCATGATTCCGGGGTCCTGGGATCCAGCCCCGCATCAGGCTCCCTGCTTGGCAGGAAGCCTGCTTCTCCCTCTCCCTCTGCCCCTGCTTGTGTTTCTACTCTCACTATCTATCTCTCTGTCAAATAAATAAATAAAATCTTTTAAAAAAATACCTTTCAACACTCACTGTCTATGATAATATATGACCTAGGATTTTCATTTTGTCATTAAGCTTCAAATTCTAATAGATAGGTTAGTACACCCTGCTTCCTTTGATTGCCAGTGACAACTGCATCATAAGAGCAAAATGTTTTATGGTTACTATTACATATTAATGTACTATTAACTCTCAAATATTAAAGCCCTATCTACATAGCGAATCATTCAAGCCATAATATACTGTAAAACTTAATATATAAATGTGAAGTAGTAAGCATAATGATTGTTGGGTTGTTGGCCTCCAGCCATCTTGCTTCTCAGGATGAGCAATACACAAGGAAAGGCAGAGGAAACACGTGGAGGTGAATGTCAAATAACACCCCTCCATGGCACTCTTTGGAAACAATGTGATGAAGGAAGCTTACTAAGGGATCGATTCAATTCAGTTAAATGAACTTTCAAGACCAAAGCTTCACTGAAAGAAAATCACAAGAGTATATTAATGAAGTTGCTCAGGGGCGCCTGGGTGGCTCAGTTGTTAAGCGTCTACCTTCAGCTCAGGTCATGGTCCCGGGGTCCTGGGATTGAGCCCCACATTGGGCTCCCTGCTCAGTGGAGAGTCTGCTTCTCCCTCTCCCACTCCACCTGCTTGTGTTCCCTCTCTCGCTGTGTCTCTCTCTGTCAAAAAATAAAATCTTAAAAAAAAAAAACTGGTATTTGCACAGCATTTTAACTTCACAAAGTCCTTTCACTGCCTTTATTCTACACAAGACCCCATCCAAAGCATATACTGAGTATCACTGAGACTTTCATAATTCAAGAAGTTAGAATTCTCAGGTAGAATGAGCTGGGCAATGCATAGCTTCTCGAACCTTAGAATCCAATTGGATGCTGCCACCTTCATTTTCTGTTCCACACTGATTTTCAAGTAGAGCTTGCTTTCCATTACGGCAACTTCTGAAAACATGGGTTTGCAAAGATGTGACTTCACTGAAAGGATTGCAGTGACCAAATACTGGAACTGTGAACTCTGTCAAGCTCTGTCTGACAGATATCATTGTGTTTCCCATAGAACTTTTTTTTCCTCCCCAGAGAACTTTCATGGGTCCTGAGCCACTCTTGTCGGTTTGCTGTGATGCCCAAGAGCACTTGGAACAGTTTGGGAACTAGGGGGACAGTGACTCCATCACCTGGAGGGGAGTAATGTTTTATGAGATATGATGGTAACAAGTGGAGCAGTACTAATCCTTGGTGATAGCTGGTTTAGCCCAGAAAACAAATGCTCCCAGACTTGCTAAAATGAATTAGGTATTTAAACAGAGATGGGAAAACCACTTCACCAGGAGAGGTTAGACGCAATTCAAGAATGAAATGAGAACTTGAACAGTGTGAAGTCTGTGATCCCTGCTGGCCCGAGAGCCCATGATTCCATGAGGGATCACTGGCCTGTCCTGAAGGGCTAGGACAATTCACTAGAAAACATGGTGAGACAAGGGCTGGATAAACACAGAACAGTGTGCAACAACAGCTTTTAGTTTTTAGTATAATCCTATAATTGAATAATATCTTCTCATTCTTTAAATTCTTCCTATTTCTTTTACAACTTATCTTTTTTGTAATTTATTTTTGACATAATTTCAAACTTATAAAAAACCGCAAGAATACAAAAAACTCCTTGATGCCATCGATATTGACATTTTGTCCTATTTGCTTTCTCATTCTCAGTTAATTCTGCCTTCCTTCCTCTTTACCTATTATCTATTATTCTATCTACACACACACACACCATAGTCATAAATATTTTTTTCTGAATATGTGAGAACATGTTGGTGTGCTCTTTACCCCACAACTTCACTGTGTATTTCCTAAGAAACAGAATATTCTCTTACATAGTTACAACATAGTTACCTTGATCAGAAATTTTAACATTGCCACAACAATATTAGCTAATTAAAACTCCACATTCAAATGCCAATAATATCCTTATAGTTATCCATCCTGCTGGGCCAGGGTCAAATCCCAGATCACATATGGCATTTGGTTGTCATGCCTATTTGGTATACTTTAATGTGGAACAATTCCACAGTCCTTCCCTTGTGTCTCTTGAACCTGACGTTTTGTATAATGTGGCTCAGTTAGGATTCGTCTGATGTTTTCTCAAGATTAGAATCAGGTTTGCATTTTTGGCAACAGTACAGTGGAAGTGCTGGGGCCAGAACTCTACCATCCCCCCTGTATTTGGTATTTGGCATTCCACCGGGAAGAAGAGCTTTCCATTCTTCTCATTCATTCATTCATTTATATGAGTCTGGACTCACAGATTCTTATTTTATTCAATAGGTTACCATCCATTAATATTGTCACATATGCATTTTGACTCTCCCATTACCCCAGATTTGGCCGGCAGGAACCCCTCGAGACAGCCCCTGTACCCCTGACATTCTTCACGATTCTTACAACACTTTCTTACCTTCTCATCATGTATTTTGCCAGCCCTGGTATTAGCCATTTCTGTTTCTCAAAGAAATACAAGTTCCTTTTAATGGAGAGGGGTATTTAAAATTTAAGCCCAGGAGCTGTATGGGCCACTGCTCTCGAGGCCTCTAGGCCTCTCATTTATGTAAACAGGGTATAGATGAGAAGCCCTCGTATAAATATATATACATATATACACGTGGGTAATTCTGTATTTATCTATATGTACGTATAGGGATAATAAAAACTATGAATTCATACTAATACCTCTAGTTCCAGCTAACAATTCAGTGTGCATTCTAATACTCCCCATTTCCATATTTGTAATTCCCTCTTGCAACAGTGAGAAATCTTACTGACAAGAGCCTTAATATATTTATACCCCTTCTCAGGCCTAGGATATACATGAGTAGTTTCAGAAATGCTAAGCCATACCACTGAAAGCAGCAAACCTAAGGTGTCAATATTCTTTTAGATTTTTAGGTAAATTAAAGAAACACTAAAATGTACAATTCATTAAACTCTGACAAGTAGATAAATCCTTATAACATATATACTTATTAAGACATACAAAATCAACATACAGAAATCATTTCTATGCACTAACAACAAGCTATTTACAACAGCAACAAAAAATAATCAAATATTTGGGAATAAATTTAACCAAGGAGATGTAAGATATGTAGACTGAAACTTATAAAAAATTGAAAAATGAAAGAGAAGAAGACACAAAATAAATGGAAAGAAATTCCATGTTCAGGGATTGGAAGAATTAATAATAGTTAAAATGTCAATAGTATCCAAAGGGATCTATCTAGTCATTCAATGCAATCCCTATCAAAATTCCAAGTTTTTTTTTTTTTTTTTCCACAGAAAGAGAAAAAACAACCCTAAAATTTGTTTGGAACCATAAAGACCCTGAAAATCCAAAGCAATCTTGAGAAAAAAGAACAAAACTAGAAGCATCACACTTCCTGATTTCAAACTATATCATTATAAGGCTCTAGTAATCAAAATAATATGGTACTGGCATAAAGAGAGATACAAAGACGAATGGAACAGAACAGAGAACTCAGAAATACACCCATGCATATACAGTCAACCTATCCTTAAGAAGGGCACCAAGAATATACAATGTAGAAAGGACAGTCTCTTCAATAAACGGTGCTGGGGAAACTGGATATCCACATGCAGAAGAATGAAACTGGACCCTTATCTTTCAGCATACACAAAATCAACTCAAATGAATTAAAACTTACACTTAAGACCTGAAACTGTAAAACTCCTAGAGGAAATCACAAGGAAAACATAGTTCCTTGACACTGGTCTTGGCAATGATTTTTTGGATATGATATCAAAAGCACAGGCAACAAAGGCAAAAATAAACAAGCGGGATTATATCAAACTAAAAAGCTTCTGCATAGCAAAGGAAACTGTCACCAAAATGAAAAGCCAAACCACAGAATGGGAGAAAATATTTCAAACCATTTATCTGATAAAGAAGTAATATCTAAGTTATGAAAAAAAAAAACCCACTCATACACCTGAATAGAAAAATAATCCCAAATGACTCAATTAAAAAATGGGCAGAGGGGCTGAACAGACATTTTCCAAAGAAGACATACAAATGGCCAACAGGTGCAGGAAAAGGTGTTTAATATCACTAATCATCAGGAAAATGCAAATCAAAATCACAATGAGATATCACCTCACACCTGTTAGGATGGCTATCATCACAAAGATGAGAGAGAACAAGTGTCGGTAGGGGTGTGGAGAAAAGGGAGGCCTTGGGTACCAGGGGTGGGAATGTGAACTGATGCTGTTACTATGGAAAACAGTACAGAGGTTTCTCAAAAAATTAAAACCAGAACTATCAAATAATCCAGCAATCTTTTTTCTGGGTATATGTTTGAGGGAAATGAAATCACTATCTCAAAGAAATATCTGCACCTATGTTCACTCTGGCATTTTTCACAATAGCCAAGATATGGAAATAACCGAAGTGTCTGTCAACAGATGAATGTATAAAGAAAATGTCACACACACACACACACACATAATTGTGTATGTATATATAATATATATACATACATAAATATATGCATAATTTATATATAATTTTGTGTGTGTGTGTGTATATATATATATATATATATATAGATATAGATATGGCATTAGAATATTGTATTCAGCCCTAAAAAATGGAGGAAATCCTGCTATTTGTGGTAACATGGATGAACCTAGAGGGCATTATGCTAAGTAAAATAAACTAGACACAGAAAGACAAACACTGTATTACCTCACTTACATGTGGAATCTAAAAAGGCAAACTCATGGAAGTATAGATTAGATTGGTAGGTGTCAGGGGCTGGTGTGTGGAGAAAATGGGGAGAAGTCAGTCAAAGGTTACAAACCTTTCTGGTGGGAATGCAAACTGGTGCAGCCACTGTGGAAAACAGTATGGAGGTTTCTCAAAAACTTAAAAATAGAACTACCATATGATCCAGTAATTCCATTATTGAGTATTTACCTAAAGTTTATGAAAACACTAATTTGAAAAGCTATATGCACCCTTATATTTATTGCAGCATTATGTACAACAGCCAAGTGTCCATGAACAGATGAATGGACAAAGAAGATGTGGGGTGTGTGTGTGTGTGTGTGTGTGTGTGTGTGTGTAATATTACTCAGCCATAAAATAGAATGAAATCTTACCATTTACAACAACATGGATGGATCTAGAGGGTACAGTGCTAAGTGAAATAAGTCAGTCAGAGAAAGACAAATACCATATGATTTCACTCATCTGTGGAATTTAAGAAACAAAACAAACAAGCAAAGAAAAAAAGAGACTCTTATATACAGAGAACAAACTGATGATTACCAGAGGAGAGGTGGGTGGGGGGGGGATGGGTGAAACAGATGATGGGGATTAAAGGAGACAATGTGATGAGTAAAGGTGATGTATAGAACTATTGAATCACTATATTGTACACCTGAAACTAACATAACACTGTATGCTAATTATACTGGAATTAAAATTTTTAAAAAAGATTATCATTAAAAAAGAGAGGACCTTAGAGATTAAAACAGACATAGAGACATATCAATCCAATGCCACATGTACCCTTTTAAGGATCCTAATTCGAACAAAACAACTGTAAAAAGAATCTTTTCAGAGAGTTGAGAAAAACTGAATCTGGCCCAAGTATTAAGATATTGTTAAGTGTGATTATTGTCAGGCATGAAAACGGCACGTAATTGAGATTTTTTTTTTAATGTCATTTCCTATTAGAAATCTATACTGAAGTCTTTATGGTTGAAATTACATGATGACTGAGATCTGCTTTAAACTACACCAGCAAGCTAATGCAACAGGAATAGCAAAATGATCATCACTGAAGCTGGATGACAGGTACATGGTGGTCAACATGCAATTCTCTCTACTTGTATGCAGAGAAAATGTCTACGAACAAAAGTTAAAACAGAAGGAAAGGAAGAAAGCAATAAGAGGCTCAGGAAAGCACCGATTCCTCCACTGCTCATTTACTGAGCAGCTTTTCTGTGTGTCCAAAAGTGACTGAAATGATCTACCCTGTGTGATTTAAGAAAGCAAAGCACTCAAAGGCTGCAAGGGCATTCAGTGGTTAAGTGACAATCCCAGACAATGATAGGAGGTCACTTCATATCTGTGATTAACTTCTACATGAATAACTGTGGAATAATAAATATATATATATTTATATATATTTATATATAGGGAAATATATATATATATATAGGGAAAAAAAAATATATATATATAGGGGAAAAAAAGGTTATAAACTTTCAGTTGTAAGATGAAAAAGTTCTAGGACCTGATGTACAGGATGGTGCCTACAACTAAAGATACTGTAGTGTATACTTGAAAACTGCTGAGGTAGATCAGTGCTCTCACCACACCCACACCCCCAACACACACCCCAAGTGAGTGGGTGACGGGCATGCTCATTAACTTGATCGCAACAATCACTTCACAATGCACACCTCTACCACGTGGTGTACACTAAAATGGACACTTACATATATACAATTATTATTTGTCAAAAATAAAAAATAATTTTTTAAAAGAAATAATTTTAATAATAAACATCTCCATAATAATAATAATAATAGAGGACACAGAACATTTAATCTCTTTATAAAATCTCTCCCATAATCCTTAATCAACCCCTGCCCCCAAGACAGCCACTATTTCTGACTTCTTTCCACCACAGATTAGCCTTACTTTGGTTTTAGAATTTTATCGAAATGGACTGATAAAATACATACTGTTTTAAACCCTGCTTTACCTGCTTGACATAGTATCACTGAGATTCATGCATGTTGCTGTGTGTTCCAGTACTTTGCTCCTTTCTATTGCTAGTTGCATTCTGTTGCATGAATAAAGACAAATGATATGTTTATCCGTTCTACCACTGTTGATCATTTGGGATGTTTATGTTTTCCAGCTCTGGGCTATTAAGAATAAAGCTACGATGAACATCTTTCTGTTTTCAGTTATCTTAGGCAACTACATAAGAGTAGTAAAATTCGTGGGTCAGAAAGTAAATGTATGCTTAACTTTACAAGAAACTGCCAAACTTTTACAATACTACATATTAAGGACAATGTTACCAAAATGATTTAGATATTTTAGATTAAAATAAATGATAGAGGTCATTTATGTTACACAAACATCACTGGTGGAAAAATTCTAACTATTCTAAGAATGAGCGATCACAAGGAAGAGTTATGGAAAGCTGTGAACCTCAAAGACAGACAAAGAGAATGGGGGTACGTAGCAAAGAGGGTGCTGCTGACCCTTTTGCAAATGCTTATTTTAAAAAGTTTTAAAATCCTGAATATAGCCAAGGGACTAGGACACTCATCCTGAACTTACCCTAATACTACAGAAAAAAAGAAAAAGGAAAGAAAAGAAGAGCAGCAGCAGCTAGTTGCCTTTACTTGCTCTGCTATGTAACTGGGCACAGAGGAAATGCTACACATAGAGTTGTTTCAAAGTGTGGTACAGGGTAGGAAGGCAGGTGCACCAGCAGCTCAGCATGGAAGCTCAGAGGAAGCATTTCACAGAAAGCTAGGAAGGGTACAGAACCTTGAAGGCCACAGGAGAACAGCACAGTAGGATACAAGGTGAGACGGTGAATCCCTGTTAAAAGTGGTGGAGGCCAGGGCGCCTGGGTGGCTCAGTTGGTTAAGCGACTGCCTTCGGCTCAGGTCATGATCCTGGAGTCCCTGGATCGAGTCCCGCATCGGGCTCCCTGCTCGGCAGGGAGTCTGCTTCTCCCTCTGACCCTCCCCCCTCTCATGTACTCATTCTCTCTCTCTCAAATAAATAAATAAAATCTTTAAAAAAAAAAAAAAGTGGTGGAGGCCAGCTGCTGGGATTCTGTAAGTCAGGTATTCTTAAAAACAGGTTAGCTCGACACAAGGAAACAGAAATAATAAAAACTTAATATTCCTGAAGAACATTACTGTAAGTTTCCAAAGAGGTTTCTATAATGTTAACTGATATTAACTAATTTAATTTAGGAAGAAAAAGGTCCATGAGATGAAAGGGCTTTTCTTAATAATAATTTAGGAAAAAGGAATCCATGAGATAAAACAGTTTTAAATCACTGAGGGATACAGCAAGCATTTCTAGTAAGTTTAAGGCTGCTAGCAGAAAAGGATTCACTTATCAGGGCAGATGAATAATAAAGTTAAGGAAACAAAAGATGTATCTAAGTGCTTAACCCAAAAGATGTATTTCTGAATGTCAGTATGTAATTAAGTCTTTTTTAAGCAAATATTTCCTCAGCAGTATGTCAAGCACTATTACAGGTATCAGATAAAGCTCCTACTCTCATGGAGTTTAAATGCTAGTTGGGGAAAATAGATAAAAAGCTATCAGCTCACCTTTAGAGGGGAGGGGGGTGGGAGGATGGGTTAGCCTGGTGATGGGTATTAAAGAGGGCACGTACTGCATGGAACACTGGGTGTTATACGAAAACAATGAATCGTGGATCACCACATCAAAAACTAATGATGTATTGTATGGTGACTAACATAACATAATAAAATAAATTTTTTTAAAAAAGCAAAAAAAAAAAAAAGAAGGTATCAGCTTGTGATAACATCTATGACAAAATAAAAACATTTTTATGACTTTGTTGCTGTTTTAATTTAATGAACTGTAATCCGGGAGGAAGTGAATTTTATGTGCAGCAACTCTATGACTAGATCATTAGTATATTCTTTTTCATACAATAAAGAAATGTGCCTTTAATCAGCTTTTGACTCCGTGGACTAAGACCAGCTATGTGTACGGGCTTAATATAGTCCCTCTGTAGTTAGTACTTCTCAAAGTCTATCCTCTACAACAGAGCTGCGGTTGCCAAGAACTGTCTGACAAAATAGGTATTAATATAAAATCTTGCAAAAGAGGAATGTGTTTAGTTTCCACTTTAAAATTTGTTTTTTGTAACGGTTTGATACTGCTGTTTAGATGAAACAACACCATAGTGATTAATAGGATGGATCAGCAAAATCTTCCACAGGCAGATGATCCATGTGTTTAATCTATTGTTAAGATTATGGGCTTCATCTTAAATACAAGCAAACAAAAATCACTGTCTTTAAATGGTCAGTATGAAATATTTCCATATAGCAGAATGATGCACTTCGGTTATATAATTCTTTCAGGAAGCCAAGATGCTTAGAACGGATACTCCACACAGGTTTCTCAGGTTTCTGTCGCTATTGTTAACAACTAGCAGCAAAGCCTCTGAAATGAAATTTAGGCTAAAACTAACCATACCACACTTTATAAGAAACCTTATTTTGGGTTTCCATAAAACTCAGGTTGCCTAAAGCTGTTTTGGCCTGTGTAATGAGGAAAACATGGACTTTGCTTGTAGGTGCCCCATATTCCTCCCTAAGGTGGGGTGATTTTCCAATGTAATAAGAAATACTTGGGCTCTATGATATTCAAAATTCAAAATGCCAGAGTTTCATTTTACCTGATGGGAACATTACATCTACTGTCTGTTCTTCTGGTTTCTCAGTCTTACAGATATGCTGATAATCAATGGGGACAGGTTACCTGCCTGCCCTCCAGATCCCTGTTTATAAGTATCATCATTAACTGTCCAAGGCCCACCTCTTAGCCGAAGTCTGATTAAAGGAAATTATACTCAGGAAGATTTTAAAGACATGCTTTCTGTCTGCTTCTCTGCATGTTCTAACTTCTATCCTTGGGCCACAGCACCATAGCCTGGGATTATCTACTAGAGGGAGGATATAGGTAACATGAGAAATTACTCCAGAAAATTCTAACATGTGTCTACTGTACTCCAGCCACCTGTATATTACTTCATTTACTTAACATTGAACCACATTTTAATATTATGCCTTTGAAACTAATGATTGATGTAAAATCAGATCTATAAACAGATTTGCGGTCTTATGAAACTCAATAAAACTTTGCCCTGAAAAAAAAATGGATCAGCACTCTTCCCTTAGAGAATAAGTGAAGTGCCTTCCCTTGGGTCATGCTTCACGTGTCTGGAATTGAAAGTCAAGTCTTCTGCTTATTTAGAAAAAAGTATTGACTACTCAAAAATTTTTTTTCTCTTCTTCTTCCACTGTTTTGTTGTTATACTTATTTTTCTGATAACCAATTTAAAGTCTTTTATAGATGATACGGTATGAAAAGAAATGGAAAATGAGTAAATGGGGCTCAGTTCTAAAGGAAAAGACTGATATGCCACAAGGAGGCTCCAAAGGTGGGCAGGGCAGCGTCCCCCCAGAGCTCCTCCTGCCCTGTCCTGTATCAGCACATTTCCTCTCTCCCGGATCACTCCCATAAATACATGTGCACGTTGTCATTTACCCCTTTTTTTAAAAAAGAAAAAACATTTTAAAAGCCAAACATTCCAGGAGGAATTGAGGGGTGAACAAAATGAACAAAGAAGGTCAAAAGGTACACATGTCCACTTACAAAATAAGGAAGTCCCAGGGATGTCATGTACAGCATGGTGACCACAGTTAACAATACTGTATTATGTGTTTCAAAGTTGCTAAGAGAGTAGATCTTAAAAGACCTCATCACAAGACAAAAATGTGACTATGTGTGGTGATGGGTGTTCATTAGACTCACGAGGGTGATCACTTCGCAGCATTACAGATATTGAATCGCTGTGCATTGTGTCATACACCTGAACTAATAAAATGTCACATGTTGATTATAGCTCAGTAAAAACAGTATTGATCCCCCTCCTATCTAGCTCCCCCACCTCTCTTTCCCCTCTCCGTTTTAGGGCAAAACTCCATAAAACGACTGTCTATATTCACTGCCTTCAATTTCTCTTTTCTCTTCCTCAAACTCACTCTAATCGTTCCAATGAAACAGCTCTTATTAAGATTACCAACGACTTCAACCTTGCCAAATCCACAGGGTAACTCTCAGCTCCCCTGAAATATGGGCAGCATTTGGCGTGGTTGACTCCTGTCTTTTACTTGGCATACTGACTGCTACGCACGTGCCCAGTGGTTCTCCCCTGCCTCCTGGACACTTCTTTTCAGTCTTTGTAAGCCTTCCTCCTACCTCAGACTCCTAAATGTCCTGGCCCTGGGCTGGTCTGTACATTTTCTTCTCTATTTAAACCACACTCACTTCCTCCGTGATCTCATCCAGCCTTGCATCCTTACATCCCATTATATACTGGTGGTTCTTAAATCACCCATATCACTAATAAATCTCAAATTTGTATCTCTAATTCACTTCATTCACCTAAAGTCCAGACTCATATATCCAACCACTACCTCTTTAACATCTCTATCTAGAAATCTATTAGGTATCTCAAATAGCACATCCAAACCTGAGCACCTGATGACCTCGCCACCCCATGATGACTTCCTGCAAACACTGCCATCCATGTAATGGCATCCCATCTTCTCATTTGCTCAGGCAAAACCGAAATGCCATCATTTCTCCTTTCTTATTTTATATAAGATGTGTACATCTGGATTAATCAGCAACTCTAGTTAGCTCTACCTTCCAAATATATCTAGAATTGCATCTATCAATCCAAGCACTGCTCCTCACCTCCATTACCCGCTACCCTGGTCCAAATCATCTTCATCTCTTATAGGATTACTGCACTAACCTACTTGCCATCGCCTGGCAATGAAAAACTATTAAAGTGCTGCTGAATTTATTTACTTAGGATTTTCGCACTTATGTTTCCACTAGTAAAAATGGTTGGTAGTTTTTTTGTTTTTTATAATGCTCTAACTTTTGTGTCAGGAATAAACTTCCCTCCTAGAATGAGTTCGTTCTCTAACTTCTGAAATACATACTTTATATTATGTAGAAATTATCTCTTCTTTAATGTTTGGTGGAATTACCCAGTAAAGCTTTTGGACATCATGCCATTTTAGGTGGTTTTCACTAATTTTTCAGATTTTTCATTGGTTAATAGTATGTTTAGATTTCTTAACTCTTCTTCAGTTTTGATAATTTAGAATTTCCTCAAAATTGGCCATTATGTCCAAATTTTCAAATGTATTAGTATACAGTATTTCCTATTAAATCATTCATAACTTCCGTGTTTATAGTTATATTCCCTTTCTCATTCCTTAACATTTGTATTTTACTTCTTGAAGAGGTTGCCAAAGATAGTCTATTTTATTGATTCATTTAAGAAAATACCTCTTGCATTAATAATCACATCTATATTTTTAAGTGTTGATCATTAAGTTCTTCTCTTATTAATTCTCCCCTCTGCTTTTTAAAAGTTTATTTTTGGTGTTCTAATAATGAATATAAGAATATAAATTTTCATCCTGTTTTAGCTGCATCCTCTAAGTTTGGTTGATTTTATCCCCACTTTACATTTGAGGCTTTGAAAAGTTGTTTTATTAAAATGTCACCCAGATAAAGAGTGGCAAAGTAGGAATTCAAATCTAAGTGTGATTTACACTGCATCAGACAAGCTCTTTTAAATGTATTATAACAAAAGGCACAGAGATGCAATTCACACAAAAGGAAATACACCTATTTAAGTATGAAAAGATTCTTATCTCTTTTTTTTTTTTTTTTTAAGATTTTTACTGGGGCGCTGGGTGGCTCCGGTGGTTAAGCATCTGCCTTCTGCTCTGGTCATGATCCCGGGGTCTTGGGATCAAGCTGGGCATCGGGCTCCCTGCTCATCAGGGAGTGCTTCTCCCTCTCCCTCTGCCACTCCCCGTGGCTTGTGCTCTCTCTCTCTGTCAAATAAATTAATAAAATCTTTAAAAAAGTAAATAAAGAGGTGCGCACACCTCTCCCTCTGCCTCTCCCTGTCCCCCTCCTAAACAAACAAACAAACAAATAAACAAAAGCAAAAGACTAACTATCCCAGGAGAAACAATCATTTAAAAGTTGTCATTCTAGGGACACCTGGCTGGCTCAGTCAGTGGAGTGTGTGGCTCTTAATCAAGCCCCACATTGGTTGTAGAGATAACTTAAAAATCTTAAAAAAAAAAAAGTTGTCCGTCTATAATCTTCCCCCTCTCACTTTGTTAAAGAACTAAATAAGATAAAAACAGAGAAACCAGGCAATTGCGGCAGCCATGTGCCACCGATTTCAAGGTGACCTAATACCAGTGAAACCTAATTGAAAACAGTCACCAAGGGCTTCCTTAAAATTTCCCGTCCCAAGAAATGGCACTGTTGCATTAAGTTAATAACAAATGCTCTGGGGAAATTAATGACATAGGATCCCAAATGCATATGGTGAGCAGTGGATGCGAGTTCCCTCTGTTTATGCAGCAGGGCCCTGAATTTCGAAATACACTGAGAAATTCAAGGAAACCAGGATTCACTAACAGAATTGAGCATTCTTTCAGTTTTATGAAATCACTAGACTGGATGTAGTCGTACTGTTTACCAGGACAGGTTAAAATGAAAACATTACAAAGAAATGTTGATTCCAATACAACAATTCGTTTCAGTCAACCTACAGACAAGTGACATAGGTCAATTTCTCCTGTGGGAATGTCCACCACTCTGTTCCCTCACTGTGCCCCTTGGCCACCCCTACTGAATCCGTGTTGTTGAACATCACTAGCTAGCGTTCCAACACAGCATCGAACAGGACAATTCTAACATTTACATTTACAGTATGCAGAGACAAGGAAATTCTACCAAACCTAACATCACTCGAAGACAAACAAACATAAAAATAGAAGTCAACAAATAACCTCTCAACATATATAACAACATTAGAAAAAGAAGAAAAACTACCCAAAATACACAGGTGTGAGAATCATGCTAGTATACCCAGGATAAAGCTACTTTGAGATGTGAGAGGAAGAATATGTGCAAAATGAATTTTAGGAAAGCAACCGCTTTCAAAAAAATTAAAGAATAAGAATTGTACAATAAGCCTCCCGTCTTCAGGCTTCTGCCCTTGCTGTGCCACCTGCTGAAATGCTCTTCCCCCAGCTCTCAGCAAGGTTCACGGCTTCACGCCCCTTCTGTCTTCCCTCAGTCACCTTCCCGGTGAGCTGCGCCCGGCCGCACATGCACACGCGCCCAGCCCACCGCCACGCACCCCGCCGCCGCGCACCCCGACACCCCGCTGCCCCGCACCCTGATGCCCCGCACCCCGTCGCCCCGCACCCCGCCGCCGCGCACCCCGACACCCCGCTGCCCCGCACCCCGCCGCCCCGCAACCCCCGCCCCGACACTCGGCCGCCCCGCACCCCGCCGCCCCGCACCCTGATGCCCCGCACCCCCCCGCCCCGACACTCCGCCGCCCCGCACCCCGATGCCCCGCACCCCGCCGCCCCGACACCCTGATGCCCCACACCCCGCCGCCCCGCACCCCGCCGCCCCGACACCCTGATGCCCCGCACCCCGCCGCCCCGCACCCCGCCGCCCCGCACCCTGGCTCTGTCTCTCCAGTGCTCATTACCACTGACCCAGGGCACGTGTTATTTACTTATTGTGCCTACTGCCTCTACCCCTCACACTGACGGAAACACTGTGATGGGACAAGTTCTGTCCAGCTTCTTCCTCAATGAGCCTAGGGGAGTGGGGATCAATTACTACGTGGTGACTGAATGACGATGTGTAAGCAGAAAAATACAGCAGACTGCTCAGACAGGCTGCTTTGTTTTGTTTTGTTTTGCTTTGAGTAGATTCCGTGCCCAGCGTGGAGCTCAACGCAGGGCTCAAAGATCAAAACGAGCTGAGATCGGGAGTTGGACGCTTGACCGACTGACCACCCAGGAGCCCCAGGATATGCTGCTTTTAAGGCATCTGACATGGTATCTCACATTATTATTATGGGTGAAATTTCCATATGTAGCAATGCCCTACTTATTTAATAAACTGAAGAGGGGCATAGGAAAAGAACTTGGAAATATTACTCAAATCTGTAGCTTCAAAACAGAAACAGAATGTTAGGTAACAGAAGTTAAGAATGAGGCTCTCCTCAAAGTGTTGGGATGGTTCCAAACAAGATAAAATGGAGCTTAAATAAATACACAGTCCTATAGTTTATTTTTTAAAAATCTGTTGACAAAGGAGTTTTCTTGGTTTTCCTCACGTTACTGACTTTTCCTTCTGAATCTCCTTTGTGAACTTTTCCACGTCTTCTCCACAAAACAACTGGAGCGTCCAAAGTTCAGCGCTCAGACCTTCTCTCCCCACGGACAAACGGCCTAAGTGATGTTGTTCGTCCCGTGGCATTGTCTGTGTGCTACAGACCCAAACCCATCTACGTATCTAGCTACGGCCTTTCCTCTTGGCTCAACAGTGTAAGCACTTGCTTTCTAAGTATCTCCAATCTGATGCCTGGTAACTCCAGTTTCACTTGTTCAAGACTAACGTGCAGAGTTCCCAGCCTCACTCGCCCACGTTCATCCAGCTGTAGATTTCTCCGCACCACCCTTCATTTACAAAGCGCATGGTGCTACGTCAGAGATTCGAGATGGCAGCTCTGCTGAGAGCAACACCCCAATGTCTTCCGACTCTGCCTGTGTTTGCCCGTCAGAATCCCCCCTTTATCTGCAAACATCCCTTTCTAGCCTTTGCTGCTAGTCCCAGTGGCTGCAAAGATTCCAGGCGGACCCCTCAAGCCCCCGCTATACCCTAAAGCACCCAGACTTGGGAACTTTCCAGTGGTGAGCTCTGTTAATAGTGGAGGTCTCCAGTAAAACCCTGAGATCTACAGAAACCTTAAGAGTCGGTAAAGGTTGCTATGGACAGAGGGAGTTCTGCCCAGTCTCCAGCAATGGCTCCAGTCATTTTAGAGGTTCCTTTCTTCAGATAATCGAAAGTAAAGGAATATACCTGTATATGTGATCCTACGAACAATACTTCAGTTTATATTTTATAATAGTGATGTCTTACCTAAGACTGCATCAGATGCAATTCAAATGATTATTTTCAATATTTAATCCACATTTAAGATCTTTACTGTATACAGAATATATAATTAAAATATTTTTCATATGTAATGAATTATAACTTTGTAGTACTAAGCACAGTTTGCTAAAAGCTTTCAGTACTCATGCCCCACAAGCTTTTAAGTTTAGTAAGTCTCTTAAAGTTAACACTAAGTAATTTCTCTTGGACACAAAAACAGTGTGTTTAATATTTCTAAAAGTCCTGAGGAATGCCATGGTCTTGAATGCACAAGCAGTCACCTTTCGTTCACCCACAAACAAGGTGCATGAACTCAAAGGCAGGGTAAAGCTGCTCGCTGGGGGAGCGTGAGCGAGGCTTTCGCTCCTTGGCTGGAGCGGCCTGCCACCACATTGGGAATGCTTGTGTCAGTGTAAAAGCAGCCAGAAATCCAGTCTTTACATGCAGTCTCTCAGTTTCTAATGTTGGCAACTCATTCAGAAAACCCCATAAGCACGTGCAGGCCAAACAAAACGCAGCTGTTAGCTCTACTCACTTTGGGGGCCTCCAATTTGCAACCGTTCTCCCTACTGACTTTACTCCATACTAATGAGTGATGCTCTGGAGCAGACACTTGGGTTTTGCCATTATTTTTCTAATACTTTAACATGTGAGAGCCCTGAGAAAATGTATGCAAGTTATTTACTCCCTATACTGTGGTGGCAGAAATTATATTCACATGACTTACCCTGCTGACTTCCTTAGGAGCCGATTCATCTGGTGGAAGGAAAAGGAAGGGAAAAACACAATTAGAAACTCCAAGTAGGTTCTGAAATACAGAATATGTCATTCACTCTCAATAAACTTCTTACAAAATCTAAGAATTTGGCTTTAAACATCTATCAACTAAAGGTTAAACATAATAGAGTTAGATGCACAAATAAAGTTTGGAGGGAAACGAAATACCGCAACAATTCACAGGCCATTTTCAAGATTGTCTTGTTAGACATTCTGAAATGGTAGCATCTGCAAATAATATTCTAAATGACACAACCACATGAGTATCACAGTGCCTGTGAACATCTGTTCTGCTGGGGTTAATTACAGCATCTCTTATTTGCTGGAGTGAGACACGACCCTGCACAGCACCCGGGCCAAGGCATGAAAGACACCTGTCCACAGGGCAGCTTTGTCGCATGGGTCCTGGGATTTGGGGGGCCACCTGTACCAGCTTGTCAGCAGTGTTTCCCATAAAGTGAGATCGATGGATGGCACGCCTAGGTGTGACCCTCTGAAGGGGTTTCCCCATGGGGCTGGCCACAGGACAACAGTACGCCCACATGACCAATAGGGTACAAGAAACAAACTGGCCAAGACTCCATTCTAGGTCACTGGTTCTGACCCAAAGGATATTTATGCGGCCCTTACAGACAGCAGCTGGGCTGGGCCTCTCCAGAGCCCTCACTGGGAGGCAGCCTTTAATTTAATGCTACCGCTATCTTGTATCTTCCTCATCAATCAAATCCTGTCTGACTACCACCATTAGCGCACACTTAACGTGCCCCAAACCTCATGGATTCTGTGTTACTCCAAAGCACAGTCTAATTTATCTCGACACTGACAAAAACATGTCTGTCCCACAAGTTCAAACAGGGTTGGGATTCTCCTTCCTCCTTCAATATCCTTATTAACCAACTGCTGATGCCTGTTGTTTTCTTCTTGCTAATCTTTCTCCAATTTGTTGCCTGCCACCATTTCCACAGATAACACCAAGTCTAGTGCCAAATCAACCAGCAGCCTCCAAACTGGTCGCTCACCACACACGCACACACGCGCATGCACACATCTACCCCGTCCCTCGGATGCTCCAGAACGTAAAGGAAACTAGATTTCCATGTTAGCTGCATAAATGACTTTACCTGGAGCCTTTCAGAAATTACCAAGTTTGGGACTATTGGAGAATAGACATTCAATAAACAGTTCCTATTTTGGGGCCATTATTGTATTAATACAATATTATATATTTTCTTCTAATTGTTCCCTAGTGACTTGAGTACTGCATCTCATTCCCCAGAATGTCCCTGAGCATGCTGGAGGAAAAGCACTTAGCTTTGCCTTCCACACTGAAGTCACATCATAGCAGAATTTCATCTACTCTCAATTCCCAACCCCTAACCTCTCCCAGACTGCCCCCAGAGATAGAACTATGCAATTTAGTCATTACAACAAATGTATTAACAGATCCTAAAGTTACAGAGGCTTACATGTTCTTAACTTTAATCTAAGAAATGCAGTGAACATGGCCACATGTCCCAGTAGATTAAGAAGCACATAATGAAAAGCAGTTGTACGAAGAAGTTTACTCTCAGGACTGATTGGCGCTCGGGACTGTGGCACTTTGGGACCTCCCACTCTCCACAGCCATCCTCAGATCTGAATGCTGGCTCAAGGGAAGAAGAATTTGAATGTCTAGGTATCTGTAAGTACATGTACCCTTTGCTTTTTCCTTTAGTTTTTGCTTGACGCTTCTCAAACTTGAGTGTCCATAAGATACTATACCAGTAGGTATTTATACATACTGAAGGTGTACTTACTAGGTAAGTACACCTCCAAGGGATTTTTTCCCCCATGAGCTGTTCTTCCTAAAGCTTTTAAAAATCATTAAGATGATGTTGAGATTGAAGATGCTCTCTCTTTTTTCTCTTCTTTTAAATAAATTTCTCTTTAACAGTCATAGACATTCTCTCTCTGAAATTAGTTTTTGTTTTCTTGTTTATTCATCCCACTAGAATGTTAGCTCCTTGAGAACCGGGATACATGCCTGGCATACAATGATCCCGTAGTACATATTTGTTGAATAAACAAATGTTAATTGAACCCCTAAAGCTGCATAAAAATTAGTGTCTGCTTTTGTGAACATTTTTGTTACTAATTTGATGCTCATGAATTATTCAAAATCTTGCATCCATGGCAATTTCTTACTTTGCCATAATCCCCAACATCTTTCATTTTAAAGCAAGCTTTATTGCTGAGCAAGATTTTATTAATGTGGTCCCAACAGTTCAGTCCTGAGTGTGTGCTGGAGGTATGGAGACCTTCCAGTCATGGGTTCTTAGAAGGAGACATTCTAAGCCTTGGGCTCTTAACCTGGAATTGCTAGATGCTTTGCAAGGAGTTATGAACTGCGTGAGGAAGATGGGATGATCTTTCTGCTCTGTTATTTTGAAAATGTCTTTGTGGAAAAAACTTTTTCAGAATCAAATTATATTGTCAGGATATTCTTTAAATCAAAATTAAGTACTTACAAATCTTTAAAGCTGTGCATATATTTGTACTTTTACTTTTGTGATGACTTTTGATAGTTCTTTGAATATGAAATGGGATTTCAGGAATGAACCCAAATATAATTAGAACATAAGGGAATTTATACTATGATGTCTGATTTGAAGTTCGGTGGCTGCTTATCATGTTCTTCTTTACTCTGTGTTTGGCTTTGTGGCTTTATTACTCTATGTTCCGAGAATGTGTTTTGAACAATTTCTACTTTTTAAATTGATCAATCATTTCCTTAAGTTTAACATACATTTTTTGCTACATCTTCCATGGACAAGTTTAATTTCAGTGCTTGTTCCATAGGATAAGAGAAGTTCAAGATTTTGAACTTGAAGATATTGATACTGTGCATCCAAAGAAAAGACACAGTGACCAGAAGTGACAGAAATTGGTGATTTCTGGGAGGACTTCACTGTGCCTCTGTCCCGTAAGACTGTCCACTCACTTCGCCTTGTGGGCTTTGCAGGTATTCTAATATTCCTAAATAGAGCATATCTGTCTTCTCATTATGGAAAATATTTATTTCCCATGAAAATTAATACATACAATTGGCCGTTGAACAACATGAGTTTGAACTGAACAGGTCCATGTATACATGGATTTTTTGGACAAATATACTACAGTGCTATAAATGTATTTTCTCTTATGATTTCTTAATATTTTCTGATCTCTAATTTATTTTAAGACTATCATATATATATTAACATACAAAATGTGTTAATCTGTTTAAGTTATTAGTAAGGTTTTTTCTGGTCAACAGTAGGCTATTTGTAGCTAAGTTTTGGGGAGTCAAAAGTTACACACAGATTTTCAGCTGTGGTGGGGGGGCAGGTCAGCACCCCTAAGCCCCCTGTTGTTCAAGGGTCAACTGTACTTCCAGCTCCTGGGAGCTGGCGTGGCTCCATTCAGCCTCCTCCAGCCATTCCTGCATTCTGCAGGAGCTGTGGAGCTTGTCTAAAGACAGCTGTCTTCTTACAAAAATGCACTCTTAAGATTCAATCCCCAAATATTTATCAAACATGTAATACGTGCCAGACACTGAATAAATGCCTCAGTTGGCCCAATCAGACTAAAGGGAAGGACTTCTGTTTCATGGCTTTGAGAGAACCACAAGCATAGGGACTGGCCCTAGTGGGTACAATCATGAGGGGAGTCAACCTGAAATCAGCTGACCTTGAAGCCTGCTTTATACCTAGGGACTCCTGCATATGTGAGAGTTAATTCCCCTATTTATTAAGCCAATTTTACAGGGTAAAACTAAAAACACTTCAAAAAAGCATGAAGGAAAGGTAACAAGATGTTACTAGGATATTACTTTCATACCACTAAATTAACACACTGTTACTTAAAAGTTCCAGAAAGCTCTTCTATTCCTACCAAGAAATTCCTTTGTTTAGGATTTAAGTCCTCACAGTTTGGTTCTGCTCTATTTTTCCAACTGGAATATGCAACACAGGGGGACTCCCTTCCCACTCTATAAGACTGGTCTTTCTAGAGCCTCAAACATGTTTTGCTAACTCTTACCTCAAAATCTTTATATCTTCAAACAACAATTATTGAGTACCTACTAAGTGCCTGGCACTATTCTAGGTGCCTACAATATATCTCGAACAAAAGGAAAAAACAATAATCCCTGTGCTCATGAAGCTTTATTCTAAACATAAACATGATAAAACTTTATTCTAACCATAAACATGATAAAACACTAAATTGTACAGCAAGTTCCCAGTGTAAGTGCCTTAAGTGGGATACAAAGTGGCGCAGGTTAGGGAATCTCAGAGAGCGGTGGGAGAAGGGATGGTCAGAACGGGCCTAGTCCAGGTGGTGAGCTGTGAAAGCAGCTCCCTGAGGGAAGCGCATTCCAGGCAGAAGGATTAGCCTGAGTAAAGACCCTGAGACTTGAGTGTCCCTGCTGTTTCTTGCCAAAGTTGAATCCTCCTCCTTTTCAGGAATTAGCTCAGCTTGCATTTTGCCCATGAGGCCCTCTCAAAGGCACCTGGTGCGCATCCTTTCCTTAGAAGTCTCATATACTGCTCTCCTGTTGGGAAAGCAGAGTGCTATAGAAAAACGGTAAGTGTGGAGTCCAAACAGATCTATTTTCAAATCTCAGCTTCACTGACAAGCCGTAACTGGGTTCCTTGACCTTTCCAGACTTGGAAATATCAGACTTAACAAGAGAAGGTCAGGTCAGACGGTATTAGGAGTAAATGGGATAATGTATATAAAGTTCTTGCACACAGTGAGCTGTCAGCAAACTGTAGTTTTGTTTCTCCCCATTCAATCTGGCATGAATTACATTCTGCCTTCTGTTGATAGCTACATACATGCGGGTGACTTAACTTCCTGACTCAATAGAAGTTCTTGAAGACAAGAGATAACACCTAATATTTCTTTTCCATTACTGAACAAAAAGGCATTCCAAAAAGATTCTTGAATGATTATGATACAGACAAGGATGCTTTTGCATGCAGAGTATTTTTCTTCAGACGTCAACAGAGTGGTAAAACACTAGAAGACTGTCACTTTTGCCAGTGGTCTAAAACTTCTTAGTGTAACTCGTAAGGATAGCGATCACTTTGTTTTGTTCTCTCTCTTAATTTTTTAACATTAAAACCAGGCACTAATGGAAGAACAGAAGCCATGTAATCAAGAACTTAAGCACCAGGTTAGTTGGTTTGTGCCAACTAATGGGGAAAAATGAAATAAACTATAAATTGCTAGGTAACTGAAAGGTATAAAGAACTATATACTTGTGATATTCCTGGTCAGAAAAAAAAGGGGGAGAGGATATATATACAAGTTCACAAGCTACATCATAAAACAGGTAAAGCTGTTATTTTTTTCCCTGAAGGACTATTATGATTTTTAATAACTTGGAGAATCATGTTTTCTAGCATATGCTATTGTAGTCTATTCTTTTGTACTTAATTCTATATAAACAGAATAAGACCATTCCTAGAGTTAGTCCATGAACCTTTCCAATTCTATAATGAAAAGTGATGGCTTAAAATGGCATAGTGAGAACTACAGGTGTTTTCCTATACATATAAAATGTAATAATTTACAAAGTAGTTTCCTTATATTTTGTAGGTATGAGGATTAAGAATATATATGGTAGATAAGTGCTGTATATATAATATGATATAGTTTCTCTCTTGTAGCTAAGAGAAAATTATATGTATATGTGTGTATATATATATATATATATATATATATATATATATATATATATATGTTGGATTTCACTTATCAAGGCCACAGAAGCAAAGCTGAAAAAAGGTATCATGATGCGATCACCATGTTTTTTCTTCTTTTGTACATATTGTAGAAATTATTAGTTATCTCTAAGGGGCCTAGAACTGTGTTGAGTCTATGACTGAACTCTATGTGTCCTGATCATTATCTGGATTGGCATCATGCCTGTGAGCAAAGGTAACTAACTTTAAAGTTCACCATGAGAAAAACCTGAGCAAACCCATGCCAGACAGGCTTATACATAGAAACATTTTAAGTTGATTTTGATTTATCAGTTGATACTATATGAGCTGTTAAAATATGTGAACGATTCTATCACCCTGACAGGAGAAACTGGAGTTATTAACTTTAAACTCTGTTAACATTTGGGAAATTATGCAGTCTTAACATGGAAAATTCTGTATTTAATAATGCCTTTCAAAATTCATAGTTGCAAGAGGCTATTTGGAAACTGCTAAGAAATTTTAGGAATTATAAATAAAAAAATATTGAGCTTTCCTAAAACTCTTACAGTGTTTATGCATTTTAGGAATGCTCTTTATTACGTTGCTTCAATACTGAGGATGTGGGAAAATGAGAAATCCAAAGCTTACCTGTCTTATTTATAAAAATGATAAAGAAGGACTTAGTATCAAAGTCTGAATAGTCTGGGAGTCTTCTGAGGATGGAAATTGTCCCAAATGTACTGTTCATCTCCCGATTCCCAACATTCTCTGGAGTACATGAGATTCCATGAGATTTGACTAATCACACACTACTATGTCAGCAGAGCTCTTAACTGAAAACTGGAAACAATAAAGATCCTGGCACTAAATAAATTATAAACCTTAAGAACTCAGAAAAAGGTTTAAATTTTACTGACTCAATCATATTTTGAATTTCAATAACAATATTAATAAGTAAGTTGGAAATGTGTTGCCAAAGTTTTTAGTTGTCTGCAAAACTTCACTTTTAAAACTGTGGTTAAGTTACTCTTGGGTCTGCTGTAGCCTACTTGCTACTAACTTCATTTTCACATCTTTGGACTTCTCAATAGCTGTTCAAAGGAAAAAATAATGTAAGGACTTTATTATGTTTCTACCAAGTTGCTTCACGTTCCCTCCACCCACCCTGCAGAACGTCAAGCATGCAGTGGATGGAGGGAGTTTAGAATTCTGCCTTTCTTTTTAGTTTGCATGTACAAGGAAAACAGCAAGACTTTTAAAGAGTCTCACTTTATTAAAAAAAAAAATTCTCAATGTCTGAAGAAAGGTAAGGATTGTGAGTGGTTCTCTTTCTGCTTCAGACCAGCTGACTGGGCAGCACAGGAACCCCGCTCTGGGACAGAGTCTGCTCAGGCCAATGGGAGCAAAGCAGTCTCAGCGGAGAGAGGAGCAGGCCACATGTGAGTGAGGAGGGCCCTTTGTGCGGTGTACTTACATCAGAGAATTGCTTATTCTCTAGGAATATGTTCACTTATATTGGACATATGTTTTATTTAGTATTGATACCATCCAAAGGAATAAAACAAACCAGGCAGATGCTTAGTGTTCCTGAGGCACTAACACAAAATACTAGAACTGAAAAAAGAATTTAACTGTCCACAATTTTCAGCAAATTGGCTCTTTCTTGTTACCACAATTCTGCTCCTTCAACATTTCTGGTATCGGTTAAGAAATTACAACTTCTAGATAATTCTGTATTAAAGGACTTTTTAGCTTAAAAGTAATAGCTTACAACAATTAATCATTGAACGCTTAACTTTCCCTTTGTCTGAAGTTTGATATGGGTAACATTCCCTACAGTATGAAAATAATATGCCACTTCTGCTCATGAAGGATTAACTGCTACAGAAACTGTCTTCCAGTCATAAACAAGTAGAAAACCAGACAAAATACATGAAACAAAAGCTATTAGACATTGGTCACCAGGCAGTTCAACACTGTAATCCCAGAGATAAAACATTTGATGCTCATTCAGGATAAAAGCTCACAGCAAATTAGGAATTTAAGGGGTTTCATTACCCCGATAAAGGGCATCTATGAGAAACCTACAGGTGCTACCATACCTGAGGGTGAAAGATTAAATGCTTCCTCCTAAGATGTGGGACAAGATAAGAATATTTACTCTCACCATTCCTATGCAACATTATACTAGAGGTTCTAGCCAGCAAAACAAGACAAAAAAGTGTGTGTGTGTGTGGGGGGTATGTGTGTGTGTATCTATCTATCTACACATACCTATAAACTTACAAGTTAAATAAAATTATATTACATATAATATAAATATTATGTATGTGGTATAAACTGGGTTGGAAAGAAAAAAATAAGACTATTCACAGATGACATGATTACTCAGGTAGGAAGTTCTAAGGAATTTACCAAAAAACCCCACTAGAATGACAAAGTGAATTTAATAAGGTTGTAAGATTCATAATCAGAAAAATTCAAGTACCACATAGAGAAGTATACTGTTTTATGATAAAGCAAATGACCCAGAAGAGCCAAGTAAATTCTGAAAACTACAGAAGTTGTAGAAGTTACACTAAGTTACACCAAGAGTCTCTACAGCGACATCAATCAAAGCTGGTAGAACTTTTCTTCACGTCCTCAGCAGCACTAGTCCCTTGTCTATCTGATGACAGGCATCCTGACAGGTGTGACATCACATCACACTGTAGTTTCTATTCACACTTCCCTGATGGTGAGTTATATTAATGTTCTATACTTTACACATGATTTTATTTGTCAATTATACCTCAATAGAGCTGAAACAAAAATATAATACCTTGATGGTACCAATATAAGGACAGACATGCAGTTCAGTGAGCCCAAATAGAGAATCCAGAAATAAACATATGCATATATGTGATTTTTCAACAATGGTACCAAAGTTATTCACTGGAGTAGGGATTATCTTTCTAACAAATGGTGTTGGAGGAAATGGATATTCATACAGAAAAAAACAAAACCAAAACTCAACCCTTACATTACACTACATATAAAAGTTTACTGAAATGAATCATATACTTAAGAGTGAAAACTAAAACATAAGAGAAAAATCTTGAGTTAAGCATATTTCTTGGATTAAAGTAAAAAACTATGAAGGAAAAAATAATAAAATAGACTCTATGAAAATTAAGTATATTGGCTCTTCAAAAGACACTGTTAAGAAAACAAAAAGAAACATCATAAACTGAGAACTATAGAGTATTACATATCTAACTGAAAACTTGTATCCAAAATATATAATCTTACAACTCAAATATTAAAATAACAAATATCTCCAATTTTAAAATGGGCAAATATTTGAATAGAAGCCTCACAAAAGAAAATCTAGAAATGGCAAACAAATTCATTAAAAAATGGTTGACGTCCTCAGATATCTGGGACATGTAAACTGTAACCACAATGAGATACCACCCACACCCATTAGAATGTAAAGGGAGAAGGAAAAAAAGGTAAGCAACTGGACCTGTATGAATTGCTGAAAGTGTGCTATACCCAAATAACAAAACATTCCCGAGAAACAGAAATGAACAAAGCACAACATAGGTGAATCTGAGAAGTACTCTGCTAAGTGAGAGAAACCAAACACACTGTATGGTTCCATTTACATGAAATTGTATAAGCAGGACAAAAGGCAGATCGGAGGTTGCCAGGGACTAGAGGCAGGAATAGAGGGGAGATTAGCTGCAAAGAGGCATATGGGAACATTCTAGAAGGGAGAAATGTTGAAGTGGTAGTGGTTACATGACAGTATGCATTCATGAAAACTCACTGAACTATATCCTTAAAATTGGTCAGATTTATTATACATGAATTATGCCTAATAAGCTGATTAAACAAAAAGCTTTGTCTTGCACTTAGGCTTTAGCTCAGTGTGAAGTAAGCACCAGCATTTCTTCATTCCATTCTTGGTTTGTTTCCATTCAAGTTACCATCTTGACTAGAATGTCCTCTTGGTCCCACACTCCAGTGCCAGCTAGAAGCACGGGCGAGAAGTAAGGGTTAACATGTCCTGCATCCCCCTCCATTCTTCCCACTATCACCAACCTTGAAGTCACTCCTCCATATTTACTAAGAACCTTACAACCTGACCAATTTCATTCTTTTCCCTCAAAGCTGCCTCAAATCATTCTGTAGAGCTTTGATGTCCACATGGAAGACCATACGGGGCAGAAGGCAAGCAAACCAAAGGAATTTCACAGGGAAGGGTGAAGCTGCTCCAGCAATAGGCTGTCAGGGATTCAAAGAGAGTTTCAGGCAAGACGTAAGGGGTGGCAGCACCAGCAAGAGTCTACATGGAGACCTGGTAGACAGATGAGAGCCCCTGTCCCCACCCATCGTGAATTAAAAGGCTCTGAGTCACGTTAGCCTTAGAAGCCTGAGAAGTGGGTTCAACAGATTCCAGCGGACATTGTTAAATTAGCCTAGTGATGGGTATTAAAGAGAGCACGTATTGAATGGAGCACTGGGTGTTATATGCAAACAATGAATCATGGAAGACTACATCAAAAACTAATGATGTAATGTATGGTGATTAACATAATAAAATAAAATAAAAATTCTTAAAAAAAAAAAAAAAAAGGCCAAAGGCTACTCAACATCACTACCAGAATGCTTTCTAAGTGTTCCTTTGTGCCCAATTGTCTGATGGAAGAAAGGAATTAGGAAGAAGCTGTACGAGACTAGAACTCTTACATAAACACTTTGGAAAATAGTTTGGCACCTTCTGAAAAGCTAGTCCTAGGTACTGATCTAGGACTAAGTACACAAAACACCAAGTGCTCAAGAAACACCAAGTTAATGCAGAAGAAAAAAAAGTAGGTTTTAAAGTAGAAGTGATTGAGACCTTTAATTGCTAAGATTATATGTTTTCTACTATCAGTAGGAAATGCAAACCATGAGCAAGACGAGATCAGATAAATAAAATTAGATTCTTTTATATATCCAAGTCAATCTTATTGCTGTATTTAGACAAAGAAGGCTAAAGACTCATCATGAAATTCAGTATTCTCTTGCATCTTTTCATTATAATCAATTATAAAAGTGAATATTATGATGTCTTTCTATTAGCACTACAAAAATTAACCGAACATAGCCGTAGTATTAAGTATCTAGAATTTAAAAATAAATTACAGCATTATTTACCTGAGATAAATGATTACATATTCTTCACCTCTACTAAGATCCTGGGGCAATAAACTTGAGCTCTCTGAACAAACTGGCCATGGTTCTGGAGCACAGGTAGAACAAAGACCAGTTTATTGGGGCTTCAAATCCAGCAGAGCCCTTCACTTGTTACCAGAAGATCTGTGGGGTTTTTGTTTGTTTGTTTGTTTGTTTCTTTTAAGTAGGCTCCACGCCCAGTGTGGAGGAGCCCAAAACGAGGCCTGAACTCATGACCCTGAGATCAGACCTGAGCGGATATCACGAATCAGATGCTTAAACGACTGAGCCACCCAGGCGCCCCAGTTCTATGGTTTTTGGTGCTATCATGACCTAAATTATGGAGCTTCCAGTGCTTTCCAAACTTTTTCTAACAGGGCAAGTTTTTATTTTCAAATAAAATCTCATATGGAATAAACCAGTAGATTAAATAGGTTAAAAGAAATATAGTGGCAGATATTGTAACTGGCTTAATATCAATTCCAACTGCCTGTAAGATCTTCCTGTCCTGGAAATTAAAAATGACATCGTCAAATCTCCTGATCAGATATACTAGTAATGTGAGACTGGAGTCCAGAACTGTTAAGTGGGAAGAAAGAGGCATGAGGTTCCCCCCTTTTCTGGGAAGATCAACAGAGACAATGTGGATCCATAGGCACCAGATTCCTGCCTCCCTGGGCTTCCTGGAGCTGAGGGAGTACCTTTGCCAATTCCAGTGGAGGAGCTGAAATTCTGCAGCCAGGAAGTTTTCTTGGTCATTCTGCCTATAGTTGCCCCCTCCAGCCCTTCCAATAATTTTTAAGTGGCCCAATACATTTCTCTTTGTTTAAGCTAGCTTAGATTGATTTCTATTATCTATAACCAAACCCGATGTGTTTTATTAGTAAAAATTTACTCTCAAAGTTAAAAATTATTACCTATCTCATTATAAAGTCAACAAATGAAAACAAAGAAGCTGTTCTGGTTAACATAAAATTTTGAAACAGATGTTATGGAAGACATCTGTAATCTTACATCAGTCTCAGAATCTGATTAATTTCTGGGTTTTTCTTTCAGAGACCCATAATGGTTCACATAGATAACAAGACACAAAAGATAAAACATTGTTTTGGAAGGTTTGTTTGTTTTATAGACTTCCTTACAAATTCAAAGCCTCTTGATTAAAATGACTCAGAAACTTAAGAGACATATTTACAAAACTTTCTTTCAAAGTTAATCACTAAATATACAACAAATGCAAATACAAATTTCTTATAACAAGAAACACCCAAACACACAATAAACCAACACTTGAGTATGTTCTTGTGATCAAATAGGTACTAAATTAACCTTTTTGAAAAAAATTAGGACAGAGTAGAAACTTTACTAGTATGACACATTTATGAGACGTTCAAACAAATGTATAGATAGGTTACTGTAAGTTTTATCGGAGTTCTGCACAAAAATGAATGAAACCAACAGCACAAAATTAATCTCCAGGCGGTCTCCAAGATTAAAACTTGGTACATTTAAGTATTCCTGTTATTTTAATATAGTTTTAAATAGTTAAAACAAATTTAAATCAAACATTCCTGGAACCCCTGAAGCACTTCTGTAGAAGGATAGAATTCTAACGAACACAGAAGAAAAACCACTACTATGTGATTCCATTTCCTGTAACTTTCCTTTTTGTTTTATGCCACAGTTAAAGAGAAAAGAGAATACTGCTAATCATAGGTCTGTGAATGACTTATAAGATGATATATATTCAAATAAAATAAGCACAGGGAGTTCAGGTGTGAGGCACTTGGCCTAGATAATCATGTGTTAAATCCAATTCCAAGTACACAAGATTTACATAAGTTCTGGGTGCATAAGCTTGAACTCCCCAAATATTTCCCTTGGGTAGAAATTTTAGCATTTAATCTCTTTCATGTATTCCTACATAAACACTTAAATGTGTTTCTCTTTTAGTTCTAAAATAACGTTCATTGGGATTCCCTGCTGTACGGAGCTATCATCTGTCTGAGCAGTCCCGCCTACTTAGTCAACAATGCAAGCCCTACGCCTGTGAGCCCCTACCAGAAAGTACAGCACCCCTCCTCACACTTACCTGTCCCTACACTGGCTTTTTGTTTTCTCCATATTACTTAGGACATCACACATAATATATAATGTGCTCATTTATTATTTTATTACTTGTTTTCCCTCTATCCCTCCTTTGTTCAATGAGGGCAAAGATGTCTCTTGTGGAATTCTATATTTCAATGCCTAGAACTGTGTATGACACAAAGTAGATGATTCGTAAATCTCTGTTGAATGAATGGCCATATATATATAATAACTATTTGATCATATTTATCCACGGGTAGAAATAAGGTCAAATAAATTTATTAATGATAATTATGAATATTTATTCAATGCCTACTATGTTCTTAGCTTGAAATATCAAAAGATATATTATTTTCTAGCAATGAACTGACTTGCTTTAATTTAATAATTTCATATATCCCACAGCACAAAAAGCACAGAATAACTAAAATCAATAACATATAATAGACCTGAAGCCACTGTATTGAATAGAGAATCTACACAACCCTCTGATATAGGTCAAAGAATTTATCCATATGTGACATTATGGACACTTCTAAATCTACTAGAAAATATTTGCAAAAAATGCTGATAAAATAATGATTTAAAATTAGCAGACAACTCAAATGAACATTCTGAAATATAAAACCACACAACCATGCATTTCAGAGGGTTCAATGCTGCAGAAATGGGAGCAGAGATCTTAATATAAAAATAACCTGGAGGTTTAGGATAAAATGGCACCTAATATGATAATCTTCTTATCACAACCTTAGAAAGAAAACATAATGTTCACTAATGTTATAGGAAGAAGAAAAAAGTGACAAGGGGCTTTGACAGGTGGTTTTATTTTAATACTGTGAAAGAATAAAATATTAAATCCTGATATTTGTAGACAAATAAAAGAACATCTCCCCAGGATTGTATAAGGAAACGAAAGGACTTTATTTCCTGTTAGATGATTATTCTTCTTTTATCCCGTGGCTATCCTCCACGGATGAATGAGAATGGTGAGCAGCAGCACTGTCTCTCTAAAACCTTCTGGTCATCTTCAGTCATTAAATCCTTAAGCAAATAAGGATAAATTAAATACAGATCAGTGGACCAAACTATGCTTTCAACAAAAGAAAAATACTTCATATTTGTAAATTTACTTGGAGTGGCAATGTAGACAGTTTTAGTCTCCCGTCTTTTACTTTAGTGTAATCTAGGCTTCTTACAAGATAAAGCGAGGCATGACCTTCCTTGGGCCATCACCCCATCTCCCAGGTCATGGAAAATGCTTCAGAAACAACTACTGAATGAGTGCAGGAAAACTAGGCTATCACTGGCCCACGTGCGGAGGGCAAAGGGGCACTGAGAAAACATACAAGGGACTAGGCCATGGCAGCAGGAAGTCTTGTGAACAGAGACCATCATCATGGTGTCAATAGCACTGGGGAATCTATGAACAATGGTTGACAAGGCCAGGATGCACCCTTTAAACACGTCTGAGGTAAGAAACCAGAAATTCTACAAACGCAATTGTTTCTCCCATTATATACTCACAGTTTTTGCATGTGCTCTCCAGAGTAACAAATGCTCTCCTCCCCAGACATATCCTTTCTTATATCATTTCTAATATGTGTTGGGTAAAAATTTTCAAAAATTGTTTAAACTAGTCTTCCTTCTATGATCCTTGTAAAAATAAATTCTATCTCCTAATAGATCTGTCATAATAATGCTGAGATTCAGTGACCTGAATGTTCATAGTAAAAAGGTCTATGTACATAAATTATTTCTAAAAATAAGAAAAACAAAAGAAAACATAACAACGTAAAAAAAAAAGTTAATGGGGAAAATTATGTTTCTGTAGTCTAGTAAGTTCAACATCTATTTGGAATGGTTCAAACAACCTTTCCAAGGCATAACTATTCTTTTTATATGTATAAGATTGTGGTAAGTACACTGCAAATATCTGAAGAAATCAAATAATAATATTCTAAAGATTTCAGTCACGTTCATAAATGTAAACTTTCATTATTTCATTTTTATTATATATGTTAAAGGTAGAAAAACTAGAAAATATAAATAAATGAAGACAAAATTTAAATCAGTAAATATAATACAAAAATCAGTTATTCTTCATAAAAATTATAGGTGTTTCCTTCTATACTTTTTCTGTGCCTCAATATGCATGTAAATATAATTCACATTTTATAAAATAGTGTCATTCTATTTTTTTATTTAAATTCAAGTTAGTTAACATATAGTGTATTATTAGTTTTAGGGGTAGAATTTAGTGATTCATTAGTTGCATATAACACCCAGTGTTGGAGTGCCTGCGTGGCTCAGCCGTTAAGCGTCTGCCTTTGGCTCAGGTCATGATCCCAGGGTCCTGGGATTGAGCCCCACATCGGGCTCCCTGCTCGGCAGGAGGCCTGCTTCTCCCTCTCCCCTCCCCCTGCTTGTGCTCCCTCTCTCGCTGTGTCTCTGTCAAATAAATAAATAAAAATCTTAAAAAAAACAAAACAAAAGCAAACCCAGTGGTCATTACTATCAAGTGCCCTCCTGAATGTCCATCACCCAGTTACCCCCTCTCCTCCAGCAACCCCCAGTTTGTTCCCTATAGTTAAGTATAGCGTCATTCTAAATTAAGCTATATTTGCTTTTTAAAAACTAAAAATATCGACACCTTTATATGTAAGCAAATATAGGTACAACAATCATTCTATGATTATGCTATAGTTATGCTACATAGATTATGCTACATTGTATATATACATTCCTTTCGCCAAATTATATTAATTGATTTGACTAATCTCTCTCTCATACACGTACGTACACACACACACACACAAACACTTGCAGGTACACCTGGAAAGATCCCCATTGTCATACACAATGCTAAAAGAAAGCAATCTTGTCTGCATACCTATGTGTATGTGTGTATATTTTTCATGCTAATAAATTCAAGTCTTAAATCTTTGGTTTCAATTGACATCATTGTTGCTTTTGTAAATGTTTAAAAAGTACAGTTTTTTTCTCAATAGGATGTTTGACTTAAATTAATAATATTTTACTCCCTAGCTAGAAATTTTCCATTTAAAATTTTTAATGCACAAAGGTAAAATTTAGGGCTCCATGACACCTCAGAGAGTGTGTAGCCCAACCTCATGACACCAGAACCTCTGCCCCACCCCCTTCCACAACACTCCCCATTATTCCACCTGTCTGCAAGTTAAACAATCTTTTTCCTTGCTAAAATGAACTAAGTTACATAAGGCAAATGGCTGTCTCTATTTTGTTCAGTGATGTATCTCCTGTGCCTAGCTTCCTTCCTAGGACATCCTTATCTATTTGTTGAATAAAATTAGTCAGTACTAGAGTCTCTCCAATTACTGCTGGTCAAAATGGTCACCGGGGTCACCATTCTCCCTGGCTAGGTGTTCCTACTGCTACATAAAGGCTTGCTCCTGGCAAGTGACTAGGATACTGCATACATCTGCACTTATCACTTGGTATATGGGAACAGCAACTTCCCAGGGCTGTGGGGAGACCAGGTCAAGACTGTAGTCACCCTTCCCAAACCAGTTAATCATAAACATGCTAGAGTCAGTCCATTTCACAGACAATACTCCGGAGCCAAAGAAAGGTCATCATCAGGGAAATTCTGGAGGGGGCTCAAGTTTCAAAGGGCAAAGATGGTGGCAGTTTCAGATAAAAGGCGAGGTCATTTCAAAGATTCCACCAAGCAAGGGGACAGGTAGCCCTGAAGACACAGAGCTCTGGCAGGACTGCCAGCCATGGGCAGCTGAGTTGGTAAGTCCAAGATTGGAAAGTCAGGGATCTAACATCTTTGAAGGAGTCAAAGAAGCCAGCAGTTTAAGTGAGGGCAGAGTAAAAGAGAACCAAGGATGGAGCGGATGGGAGGCAGACCATGAAGAGCTGGTCAGACTGACCCAGGCAAGGGGCAGCCGGCCCTCTTTTCTTCCCATTCACACCTGAAGTGTTCCTGCTCTAAACCTAAGTCTTAACATGCAGGTTTGTGGGAGGATTTAGCTCACATGTTCTCTAAGAAATATTTTCAACTATTTGGCAGGGCCTAAACTCCTTTGAGGAAAACCAGAGATCTTCTATCAGAAAATTAAATGTACCTTCACAAATTCTGTGTATGATGTCAGCAGGGCTATAGGAACTCCAGTTTGATTTTGTAATTGTGTAGCAATAAATTGGTTGCATTCAAAAGTTGATCGAAAACCATTTTAAATTATGAATTCTAAAATTTTTTTATAATTCTTTTTTTTTAAAGATTTTATTTATTTATTTGACAGAGAGACAGCGAGAGAGGGAACACAAGCAGGGGGAGAGGGAGAGGGAGAGGGAGAAGCAGGGAGCCTGATGTGGGGCTCGATCCCAGGACCCTGGGACCATGACCTGAGCCAAAGGCAGACGCTTAACGACTGAGCCACCCAGGCGCCCCTAAATATTCTCTTTTTTAAAAAAGATTTTATTTATTCGTGACAGAGAGAGAGAGAGCATGAGCAGGGGGTGGGGGGGAGGCAAAGGGTGAGGGAGGAGCAGACTCCCCGCTGAGCCTGACGTGGGGCTCAATCCCAGGGCCTGGAGATCATGACCTGAGCCGAAGGCAGATGCTTAACCATGAGCCAGCCAGGCATCCCAAGCTGTTTAAATATTCTGAAGGTAGCATGCATTCACATGATACAGATACAACCAATAAAATGATACCAAAATATATGGTGAAAACAGGCATAATCTTACTGCTCCCAATTTCCAATTCCACACCCTCGCTCATGGGGACCAACGTTAACTCTATGGGAGGCATCCCTTCCCACCTTTGTCCTTTCTCATAAGCACAGCCATGTAATAAAATCACTTCTGGTTTTTTCCCCTCACTGACATGGCGTTGAACTGCACACATTACACTGCAGCTTCCTTCCGTCACTTAGAATTTCATGGATATTCTCTAGACAGGAGACCTAACAATCTTCAATATGTGCACAACAAACGTTTCATAAAGTAACTACATCACAATTTACTCAATATTCCCTACTGACGGTCAATGAGGTTGATTTCAGTATTTTGCATCTACAGTAATGCTGTGATAAATATTCTGGTATATACATCTTCAACATTCTCCCTACTTTAGAAATACTGAATGTTCCTTCAAAGCAGAAAGTCCCTGTACTCTGGTGTCTCTCTAGTGGAAACTCAGCCTCTATTCTGGTTTTCTCCTAACCAGTGATCATCAGCTCGGCAGGTATTTATCAACAGCCTTAGCCCCATCGGCCTCAGGTGGGATCTAGAATATATGCTGCTGACAAACACCATTTGGTGACCCTGGAATGAGTTTTGGCTGAAGCTGCCCGTTATTCCTACTGCCTTACAACTGTCTCTCTGCTTCCCTATCTAGCACTTCTGTTTCATGCTGGGGCTAGAATGTCATTCTGTATCCGCAGCATGTGTGGCTAAGCTCCGCCCAGACAGGCTGCGCAGTTAACTCCCACAAGGCTCCTGATTTGGGCAGGAGGCTTGTGGAGAGAAAGTGCTCCAGCAGCCCAGGAAAGCTGCAGCTCGGCTTGGAGCAGACGGATGTCCTTGCACTCCAGGGCCCCATCTCCTTGAACTGAGAAGGCAGAGTACTACAGTGGGAAAAGGAAGCTGGAAACCAACACAGAAGGCTTCCTGACTTCCTACCCCTTACAAATGTTGAGGATTAAATAACACAGTATTTGTAAACTAACGTTCAGCCCTGTACGCATGTGTCATTACACTTCTATTATGATCCGCCTAAAAAGCAGACGTACAGGCATCAATGTCCACCTGTACCGAGCCCACATTCAGCAAGTCTCCCCGGGACATTCTGCATTTCAGTCTATCTCCTCCCAGATTTGTCTAGGATCCCTGCCTGGACATGAACTGCTAAGGCCCCCACACGTGCCCTGTCGACCCAGGCCATGTGGAGCAGGAATGCTCCCACTCGAATCCTTGTGTGGGGTCATCTCACTGCCTAAGTGGATTTCTATTAGTCTTCCAATCCTATAATGAAAGCAAAACATAACAAAAATAGCAGACATTGTTCAGACAACATTTCTGTGGGAAACTGTCATCCTTGAGAAAACTCTGGATTAAGATACAACACACCATGGGAAAAAAAAAAAATGATGTTCACGAAGCATAAAATCATAGCTGAATGGTTTTTAGCTGCTTTTTTTCTTTATCCTTCCTACTTTGCTTTTCAATTAAACATTTAACAACACACTTCTTGAGAACAAGTTCTATTAAAAAGTTCCTATTATCTGGGTGTCTTCCAGGGTAATAAAAATATTTTTTAAAAATTTTCTGAGTACGTTGGACATGCCATGCGACATCAGTTTCAGGTATACAACATTGTGACTCAGCTTCTTCATACGTTATGCTGCGCTCACCACAACTGTAGCTGCCATCTGTCACCACACAGCACTATTACATTATCACTGACTATAGTCCCTCTTCTGTGCATTATATTCCCGTGACTTATTCATTCCATAACTGGAAGCCTGTATCTCCCACTCCCCTTCACCCACTTTGCTGATCCCCCACCTCCCTTCCCTCTGGCAACCATCACTTCTGTCTCTGTATTTATAGGTCTGATTCTCCTTCTTGTTTATTCATTTTTATTAGGTTCCACATATGAATGAAATCATACGGTATTTGATTTTTCCCAGTCTAACTTATCTCACTTAGCATAATATCCTCTAGGTCCAAGCATGTTGGCACAGATGGCAAGATCTCATCCTTTTTTATGGCTCCTTAATATTCCACTGTGTGTATGTGTCTCTCTATGTGCACCCACACATGTGTGTTTGTGTAGGTATCACATCTTCCTTACCCATTCACGTATCCATGGACACTTAGGCTGCTTCCATACCTTGACTATTGTAAATAATGCTGCTCATAAACATAGGGGCGGCATGTATCTTTTTAAATTAGTGTTTTCATTTTCTTTGGGTAAATACGAAGAAAAGCCATCAACAAAATAAAATGGCAACCAACTGAATGGGAGAAGATATTTGCAAAGATATCTCCAATAAGAGGTTAATATCTAAAATACATAAAGAATTTATTATACATCTCAACACGAAAACACCCAAATAATCCAATTAAAAAATGGGCAGAAGACCTGAATAGACATTTATTCAAAAAAGACATACATATGGCCAACAGAAACGTAAAGATGCTCACTATGACTAATTATCAGGGAAATGCAGATCAAAACCACAATGATGTATTACATTCTACCTGTCAGGATGTCTACGATCAAAAAGATAAGAAATAACAAGTGTTGGAGAAGACATGGAGGAAGAGGAACCCTCATACACGGTTGATGGGAATGGTAAATTGGTGGCTCACTGTGGGAAAACAGTATGGCAGTTCCTCAGAAAATTAAAAATAGTAATACCATATGATCCATATTTAAAATTTATTTGGTCCCTTAAAAATGCTTTGAAAATCAAGGGGCCTCTGGGTGGCTCAGTCGGTTGAGCATCTGACTCTTGGTTTCAGCTCAGGTCATGATCTCAGGGTCCTGGGACTGAGCCCTGCATTGGTCTCCCCACTTGGCAGGGATCCTGCTTGGGATTCTCTCTCTCCCCCTTCTTCTGCCCCCCTGAGCCTCTCTCCACTCATGCTCTTGCTCTCTCTCTCTCTCAAATAAATAAATCTTTTAAAAAAATGCTTTGAAAATCTTTTTTTAAACTGCCTTATCAACAAATTCTGTGCTATTTACCAAATGTCATCTAAGATGAAACAATGTTATGTCAAAAAAACACATCAAAAACAATACACACTTAAAAAAAAAAACCACTTGAACAATTGTTTCAAAGACTACATCTAAGCAATTCCCAGAAGTAAGGGACTTTTCTCAAATTGGAAAGTAGCACTTAAAAAAGTCATTACTTATACTTTTTATAAGTTTTATTAATGCATAATTGACATATAATAAACTACCCACATTGAAAGTCAAAAAATGGGTAAGTCTGGACATATGTATACAGACATGAAGCCGTCAGCACAATTACAATAATTAATCATAAATTACTCCCACAGATCCTTTGTAGTCCCTCTCAACCCCCAACTCCAAGCGCCCACTGATCTCCTGGTGGCTCTGCTTTCCAGAGTCTCACATAAGCAGAACAGCATAGTGTGCAGCCCTGGCTTGTGTCTGGCCTCTTTCACTCAGCATAACTGTTCTGGGATTTATCCACATTGTTGTCTGTATAAATAACTTACTCTTTTTGTTGAAGAAAAATTATTACCACAATGTGTTTATGCACTCACTTACTGATTTGAGGCTATTACAAATGAAGATCTGAATATCTGTGTGTAAGTTTTTGCATGGACATAGGCCTTTGGTAAACAGCCAGGAAGGGAAGGGCTGGCTCAGATGGTAGGTGTATGTTTAACTTTTAAGCAACTGCCAAACTGTATCCAAAGTGGTTTTACCTTTTCACATTCCCTTAGGCAGTGTGGGGGAGGTCCAGTTCCTCCAAATCCTCCAAAACACCTGGTATGGTCAAGTGTGTTTAATTTTAGCCACTCTAAGAGGTGTGCAGTGATACTGTTTTCTCATTAGCAGGTCTGCAATGATATTATATCCCATTAATTGAAGTCTAATTTGCATGCCATTAAATTCACCCATGATAAGTATACAATTCAGTGATTTCAGCAAATTTGTATAGGTGTGAAACCATCACAACAACCCAGTTTAGAATGCTTCTATTATCCCATCAAGTTCCCTTATACCCATTTACATTCAATCCCAGCTCCCACCCATAGTCCAGCCACATCAGGCATGCCACGGGCTCTGTTGTTACAGATTTGCCTTTTCTGGGCATTTCATATACATGGAATCACAGGATATATTGTTGATTGCATCTGGCTTCTTTTACTTATTAGTACAGTGTTACTGAGGTTCATCCACATTAGAAAATGTTACCACTACTTCACTCCTTTGCGCTGTCAAACATGTTTTAAACATTTACCAGCTGATGGACATTTTGTTTCCAGTTTAGAGTTATTCTAAATAATGCTCCTATGAATTCTTGCATGCATGTCTTTTGTGTGGACATATTTTCCTAAGAGTGGATTTGAGCATATGGTAAATTTAACCTTTTAAGGAACTGGAAAACTGTTTTCCAAAATACCTATACCATTTTATTTTCCCAAAAGCAAATCAGAAAGATTCGTTTATCCACATTCTCACCAATACTTGATACTGTATTTGTTTTATTATACTTATTTAAATGTGAGTGTAGAATAATATCTCATTGCATTTCCCTAATAATTAAAAATGTTGAGCAGGCTTTATTGGTCACTTGTATATCTTCCTCAGGATAATCATATTTGAATCTGTTGCCTAATTTAAATTGGGGAATTTTCTTATAAAGTTTAAGAATTCTTTATATATTCTAGCTACAAGTCTTTAATGAAGTCCAATTTACCTTTGTTTTTAAATTTTATGAATCACGCTTTAGGTGTTGTATGAAATAACTCTGCTCCACCCAAGGTCATGAATATTTTTTTTTCCAATTTTTTTCTAAAAATGTCAGAATTTTAGCTTTTACGTTAGGTATATGATGCATATTAAATTTAGTTTATGATGTGAGAAAAGGGTATACTGTTTTTGTTTTGTTTTGGTATGTGGATATCCAATTGTTCCATAACAACTATCCTTTCTCAAAATGAACTGTTGTCACACCTTTGTTAAAAAATCAATTGACCACGTACAGACTTACTTCTGGACTCGGAAATCTGCTGCACTGATCTACATACCTATCTTTGTGGCAGTAATGTAGGGTCTGAAATATTTCATTTTTATAGTAAGTTTGGATATCAAGTAATTCGAATCCTTAATACTGAACTTCATTTTCAGAATTATGGCTTTTCCAAGTCCTTTGCATTTTACAATCAGGTGCTCGATTTCTGCAAAAGGATCTCAGGAATCCTGACAGGGACTGCACTGAATTTATAGATCAGTTTGGGGAGAGCTATTATTCTGACAGTACAGAATCTTCCAATCTATGAACAAGGAATCTGTCTCCATTTATTCAGATGTTCTTTAATTTCTCTCAGCATGTTTCATAGATTTCAGTGTACAAATTTTGCATTTCTTCTGGTAGATTTATTCCTCAGCTTATTTTTTGCTCTTATACGAATGGAATGATTTTCTTAATTTCTTTCAAACTGTTCCTTTCTAGTATATACAAATGGAATTTATTTTATATATTTATTCCCACTTGGTCATACTGTATCATCTTTTTCATATGCTACTGGATATGGTTTCCTAATTTTATTTAAAGATTATTCATCTATGCTCCTGAGGGACGTTGATCTGCAGTTTTCTTGTGATGTCTTAGTGTGGCCTCCACAGGGTAAACACAGGACGCAGAACGAGCTGGCAGGTTCCCTCCTCCTCTATTTTCTGAGAGAGTGTATAAAGGATTGGTATTATTCCATTGTAAAGATTTGATACAATTTCCCATTATAGTTATCAGGGAACAAGTTTTTTGTTGTGTGAAGATGTTTAATTATTATAGGCCTGTTCAAATTTTCTATTCATTGTTGAGTCAGTTTTGGTGATTTGCACCTTTCCAGGAATCTGTTTCATTCAAGTCTAAATTTTGGCATATGGCTGTTCATCTTCCATCCACTGTTGATGGGTCTGTCCATCAGAAGGGGAGCACATCTAAAATTTAGATCATTTTCAGGTCTGTTCGAGTTTTATCTTGCACCCAGGCATTTTCCAAGAGTTGGCCAGAAGAAGCTTTGAGGATTTCTCCACCACAGGAACAGGTTTGCCTCAATCTTGACTGAAATCTCGGGCTGGTGCAACTAGGTCACTGGGCAGCCCTTCCTCACTCACCAGCCCCCAAACTGCCACTGGGTGGGGGAAGAGGAGGTTGTCCAACATGCCAAGTTGAGTAAACCCCTTTAAATACAGCAGAGAAGTTGTCAGCACCTTTGCACCAGCCAACAAGGGGACTGAGGGTCATGGAAGCAACTACCAGACATAACACGACAAATGCCCACAAGTTCTTATCTGAAGGTTACAGTTTTCAAATCATAAATGCTTCTCGCATTGTTGTATGCCTTTGATTGATATCTAGAGACTAAAATGACTATTTTTGTCCATTACTGCCCATTTTATAACCATCTTTGGGAAAAAGGATTGGCCGCTTTCTTGACTTAGCCATAGCTAGAAGTCCAACTTTGCATTCAAACTCATCGTTTTTTTTACTTAGCAGCAATTATCAGTGTGGTTCCAAGACTTCTGGGCCCCCCAGAGACTATTTCGGAGGACTCACAGGTAAAAACTATTTTCATAATAATACTAAAATGCTTTTCGCCTATTTCCATTTTTATCACAAGTGTACGTTGTATTTACAGAAGCTACATGATACTCTCATAATTCATGGACTGCATCCTTTCTTTTCTAATATTTTCTAAGATGTTTTAAGGCCATAGGTTTAGGATATAAATACATGAGTTTTCAGAGGTTAACTCATGTTCTCGATTCTTCCACAATGCTTTTACCTGGTATCTTTCCTTATACCTGCTATAGTCTCTGCAACTTTCATTAATAGCCAACAATAGTTATTTTGAAATCCCAAGTTTTCTTTGCAGCTACATAGAAACATAAAAAGTACCAAGACGTAAGACACTTCCCATTATAAAATAAACAAGTCATGGGGATGAAAAGTACAGCACAGGGAATATGGTCAAAGTTAATGTAATAACTTTGTATGGTAACTATACTTTTCATGGTGAGCATCGCATGCTGTATAGACTCACCAAATCACTGTTGTACACCTAAAACTAATACAACATTGTATGTCAGCTATACTTCAATTAGAAAGTATACTTTATCTAAAGCTACTATTATTTAGAATTTAATGCTTTAATTATTTTATCCTAAAATAAAATATATTTAGGGATGCCTGGCTGGCTCAGTCAGTTAAACATCTGCCTCGGCTCAGGTCAAGATCCCAGGGTCCTGGGTTCGAGTTCTGCACTGGGCTCCTTGCTCAGCAGGGAGCCTGCTTCTCCCTCTGCCTGCTGCTCCCCCTGCTTGTGTTCTCTCTCTCTCTCTGACAAATAAATACAATCTTAAAAAAAAATTTAAAATAAAATATATTTATAGTGTATTTTCTTGTATTTAGTGATAGATCATGGGCCTTAAAAAGGGAATCTCAGTAAACTCATTTTCTCAACCTTCAGCTGCACTAGTTCTGTTTACTGATACATACAAAGATTAAATTGAACTATCAGAAGACTGACTCATGGAAGGGAGGGATCTCCTCCAAAGAAACAGGGTGAAACTGTAAATAAGCAACAAAAATATGATAAAATATCACTCTCTTGGCTTTAATAATTCACCTTATCCTGTCTTATACAACAGAACATTTTCAAATGGTATTGTGCTACCAGTTAAGGTCCAAGTTTATTTTGAGACCAATCATTCAATGTATCAAGAAAAAGGAACTGAATTTTTTAAACATATACATCATGCACTGTTTACAAGCCCTAAAAATTGTTTGTTACAGCTTTTCAAACTAGAAATCTCAAAACCACTGGCTTCAGGGTAAGCTTATTATTTTGTACTGACTAGAGAAGCACACATAAGAGCTAAGAAAGTGGTAAGTGCTGTACAGTTGTCACTGCTGAATGCCTGCTGCATGAAAGTCAGTGAAGAATTCTCAGTGCTGTCACTTTTCCACGGACACGGTAACTCACTGAAGACTTAGCTACAGATGTAAAGACTGGATTAATGACGGCCACTTTGTAATTTTGCCTTATAATGAATGAATCAATAGATGTGCCTGCGGTCATCGGTTCCACTACATTTGTCTGAAGTCAGCTCAGAACAAACATCAAAGAGCTTTGGTTTCATTATTGGACAACAAATACAAAAGGTGCTGAAATATTCAAAGTGCCGAATAACTTTTTCAAGTATCCCAGTTTATCCTGGAACAAATGTGCTGACATCTGTTTTGGTAAAACTGCTGGAGGCTAGCACAAATCAAGGTAATGATGTCAGGCTGTGTCACTAGTCACTATATTTTTCTATGCTACACACTAGCAAAAAATATAAATATATTATATAAATATTAGGCAACAAGCACACACAGTAATGAAATATTCTAAGGTTGGATAACTTTTCTGATCTCTCACATACTTGTAGAGAAAGCAATGCCAGCTTCATTTGAGGATGCCCTTGATGTAGGAGACCATTACTGCTGAACTTGCCCACTTACTGTCTTGTAAAATTTTGACTTTTCAACATATTATGTGAAGATTCACTAAGTTATTACAGTAATTTGTGTGGACCTACAGCTACATCTTTGATAAGCACTTCACAATTATTTAAAATAAAAAAAAAAAACATTTGTTTCACAGATTCACTTTGAAGAGACTGGGAAAATGGTGGTACAGTTCATGAAGATCCAAACATCAGAACTTTACAATGTGGAGAAGAGTTCACTTATAGGAGAAGCAAGCACTACTTTTCTCTTTTTAAAATTGATATACATAAGAACAGACTCAGATTAGGTAGCGAAATATTAAAAATCTAGCTTTGTAAACAGTCATTCAAAACAATAAAAATTATCAGTATGGATAAAATTCAGAATATACAACACAACCGATGTTCCTTTTTGTGTGTGTGAAAGGATGTTTAATGAATGAGGAGTTTTGGTTCAATATCTAATAAGACAAGGAAATACAATCTAATGGGAGAAAATATATCATAAAATTGCATACGGGGAGAAAGAGAATTCTGGGAAGATGGCAGAGTAGAAAGCACCAGGAGTTGGTCTTCCCATCTAGACAACTGCACTGGCAGAAACTGTGTAATACAATTATTTTGGAATGCAAGTCTATCAAAACTTTCAGGGAAAACTAGGATGGTAAATTACAGTTAAGTTTGGTCAATTTCAGCTCTTAGCACAGTAGCAGCCTGCACACAGCCTATGGGAGTCAGAGTGGGAAAAAGGGCCCTGTCCTCCAAATATCAAGCATCTCTGCTCTGACTGTTGATTGCTACTTCTGATGGCAGAGGTGCAAACAAAGAGATAAGCAAGCATTATTACTGCACTTCCCCCAATTATTGCAAAGTCCTCCTTTCTAGCTAAAGAGACTTTTGGGGGATTTACGGGGCTGGTCTTCTTTTACCCACCCTTCATTTCCTCATTTTCCTCTCTGGAAGCGAGGAATTAAAGCCACTAAGGACATTAAAAAGCAACTGCATAGACCATGCAGACCTAAGGAAAGACACAGACTCAGAAAAGATCTGAAAACACTTGAAGCTTATATCTTAGGCTGATCCTCAGCATAGAAATAGCCCACAATAATTGTAAAACAAAAACCAAAAAAAAAAAAAAAAAAAAACCGCAAACCCTGTAGAAGGGGTGAACCTGATTTCCAGAATTATCTGTTACATTCAAATATCTAATTCTAAGTAACAATAACAACAACGAAATCACAAGGCACACAAAGAAATAGTATAGCTCATTCAAAGGAAAAAATAAATCAACACAAACAGTCCCAGAAAAGAATTAATGGCAGGTCTATAAACAAAGACTTTTCTTTTTAAAAAGATTTTATTTATTTATTTGAGAGAACAAGATTTACTTATATATATTATTTATAATATATACTTGTTTATATATTATATATGTATTATTTTTTAAAGATTTACTTATTTATTTGAGAGAGAGTGAGAGAGATCACAGAGGGAGAGGAAGAGGGAGAAGCAGACTCACCACTGAGCAGGAAGCCCAACATGGGGCTTGATCCCAGGACCTTGAGATCATGACCTGAACTGAGGGCAGACTGAGTCACCAAGGTGCCTCTATAAACAAAGACTTTTGAAAGACTGTTTTAAACATGCTCAAGGTGAACAGAATCTAAGGGACCTATGGGACACTACCAAGTGGATCAATATATACATTGTGGGAGTTCCAGAAAAAGAAAAAATATTTGAAGAAATAATGTCTGAAAACTTCCCAAATTTGATGAAAGACATGAATGTAAACATCCAAGAAACTTAACAAATTCCAGGTAAGATGTACTCAGAGGCTCACACAACATGTATTATAATCCAACTTTCAAAAGACAAAGAGAGAATCTTAAAAAGCAGCAAGAGACGTGATTCATCACATACAAGATTATGAGCAGATTTCTCATCAGAAAAATTGGAGGCTAGAAGGAGGTGGACCACCATATTCAAAGTACTGAAAGAAAAAAAAAACTGTCAACAAAGAATCTGATACCCAGTAAAACTATCCTTCACAAGTGAAAGAAAAATTAAGACATTCTCAGATAATCAAAAGCTGAGGGAATGAATTCATTACCATCAACCCTGCCCTGCAAGAAATGCTAAAGGGAGTCCTGCAAGTTGAAATGAAAGGACACCAGATAGCAACCCAAAGCCATATGAAGAAATAAAGATCTCAATAAAAGCAAACATTTTATTTAAAACATTTATTTAAAAACTAGTATTATTTTAACAACAGTTTATAATTCTAGTTTTTTTTACATCATTTAAGAGAGTAATGTATTTTTAAAAAAATTATTAGTCTACAAGTTAGTATTACTGTAACTTTGGTTTGTAACTCCACATATTGTTCCCTACATAATTTAAGGAACTAACGCATTTAAAATAATTATTAGTTTATGTTTTGGAGCACACAATGTATAAAGATGTAATTTTGTGACATAAATAACTGAAAAGAGTTGGAATAGAACTTAAAGGAGCAGAGTTTTTGTATGTTATTGAAGTTAAACCAACAGACCAACAAAGAAATCACAATGAAAATTAGAAAATACATAGAGATGAATAAAAACAAAACATAACATGCCAAAACGTATGGGACACAGAGAAAGTACTGCTAGGGAAGAAATTTATAATTATAAATGCCTGCATTAAAAAAAAAAACAACAATAAGAAGAAAGTTCTCAAAACAACTACTTTACAACTAAAGCAACTAGAAAAAGAACTAAGCCCAAAATCAGCAGAAGGAAAAATATAATAAAGATTATAGCAGAGATAAATGAAAAAGAACCGAAAAATAATACAGAAAATCAGTGAAACCAAAAGCTGTTTCTTTTAAAGGATCAACAAAATTGACAAGCCCTAGATAGATGGACTAAGGAAAAAAGAAAGATTTCAATTGCTAAAATCAGGAATTAAGGTGGGGACATAACTACCAATTCTACAGAAATAAAAAGGATTATAAGAGAGTATTATAAACAATTATAAACCAAGAAATTGGATAACCTAGATGAAATGGACAAATTCCTAGAAACAAAAATCTACAAGACTACATCATGAAGATAAAGAAAATGTTGGGGCGCCTGGGTGGCTCAGTTGGTTAAGCAACTGCCTTCAGCTCAGGTCATGATCTCAGGGTCCTGGGATCGAGCCCCACATCAGGCTCCCTGCTCAGCGGAAGCCTGCTTCTCGCTTTCCCACTCCCCCTGCTTGTGTTCCCTCTCTGGCTGTCTCTCTCTGTCAAATAAATAAATAAAATCTTTAAAAAAAAAAAAAAAAAAAAGAAAATGTGAGGAGACTGATGACTAGGAGATTGAATAATCAAAAATCTCCCAACCAAGAAAAGCCCTGAACATGACAGCTATGACAGCTTCATTGGTTAATTCTATCAAACATTTAAAGAAGAGCTAACACCAATCCTTTCTAAACTTCTCAAAAAAATAAAAATAAAAATAAAAAAGGAAGAAGAGGAGGGAACACTTCCTAACTCATTGCTTGAGGTCAGCATTACCCAGGTACCAAAAGCAGACAAAGATGCAACAAGGAAATTGCAGACAGTATTTCCTATGAACATTGATGCAAAATTCCTCAATAAAATGCTAGCAAACCAAATTCTGCAGCATGAAGGATTATATACCATGATCAAGTAAGATTTATTCCCGGAATGCAAGAATAGTTCAACATACAAAAATTGGTCAATGCAATATGCCACATTAACAAAAAGAAGGAAAACAAACCATATGATCATCTAAGTTGAATCAGAAAATGCATCTGACAAAATTTAACACCTTTTCATGATAAAAAACACTCAACAAACTAGGGACAGAAAGAAACTACCTTCAACAAAATAAAAGCCCATCTATGAAAAATCCATAGCAAACATCATGTTCCATGATGAAAAGAGAAAGATTTCCTCTAAGATCAGAAACAAGACAAGGATGCCCACTTTCAACACGTGTATTCAACATAATACAGGTACTGGAAGTTTTAGTCAGAGTAATTAGAAAATACAAAATAAATACATAAAAGGCATCAGATTAGAAAGCAGGAAAAAAACTCTCCCCCAAAATCCTAAAAACCCCACACAAAAAACTGTTGGATTTAATTAATGAATTCAGCAGTGTAGCAGGATACAAAGTAAACAGACACAAATCAGTTGCATTTCTATAAACTAACATTGAACAATCCCAAAACAAAACAAAGAAAACAATTCCATTTATAATACCATCAAAAGGAATAAAATACTTAGGAATCAACTTAACAAAGGAGTTTTACGTAAAAGACTTGCACAATGAAAACTACACAACACAGATGAAATAAAGTAGAGAAGAACATAAACAAATGGAAACACACCCCATGTTCATGGATGAGAAGATTTAATAGTGTTACGATATCAATACTACCCAAAGTGATCAACAGATTCAATGCAATCCACATCAAAATCTCAAATATGATTTTTGGAAAAATAGAAAAACCTTCCCTAAAATTCATATGGAATCTGAAGGGACCCCAAAAGGCCAAAACAATCTTCAAAAAGAACAAAGCTGGATGGAGGATTCACACTTTCTGATTTTAAAACTTACTAGACTTACTAGAAAACTACAGTAATCAAAATCACTGTGGTACTGGCATAAAGACAGACATAGAGATAAATAGAATAAAATAGCCCAGACATAAACTTCCTCATATATAGTCAAATGATTTTTGGCAAGGCTGTTAAGACCATCATACAATGGTGAAAGGACAATCTTTTCAACAAATGGTGCTGGGACAACTAGATATTCACTCACAAAAGAGTGAAGTCGTAGCTTTATATAATACCACATAAAAAAAAAAATTAGCTCAAAATGGAACAAATACCTAAAAATAAGAGCTAAAACTATAAAACTCTTAAAAGAAAATGAAGTACAAAAGCTTCATGACATTAGATTTGGCAATGATTTCTTGGATATGATGCCAAAGGCACTGATAGTCAAAGAAAAAAATAGGAAAACTGAACTTCATGAAAACTTAAAAAATTTGTGTGTCAAAAGACACTATCAACAGAGTAAAAAGGCAACCCACAGAACTGGAGAAAATATCTGTAAATCAGAAATCTGATAAGGGATTAGTATTCTGAATATATAGATAACTCCTAAAACAACACAGCAACAAAAAACAATGGGCAAAGGACTTGAATGAGCATTTCTCCAAAGAAGACAAATAGTCAGTAAGCACGTGAAAAGATACTCGATGTCAGTAACCATTACGGAAATTCAAATCAAAACTACAACATACCACACCTCATAGCCATTAAGATGATTATTATCAAAGAAATAGAAAATAACAAGTTTTAGCGAGGACGTGGAGAAACCGGCACGTTGTGCACTGTTGTGGTAAATGTAAAACGGTGCTGCTGCTATGAAAACCGGTATGGTGGCTCCTCAGTTAAAAACAGAATTACTCTGTGATCCAGCAATTCCACTTCTGGGTATATTCCCAAAAGAACAGAAAGCAGGGCCTTGAAGAAATATCTGTATATCCATGTCCATAGTGGCCTTATTCCCAAGAGCTAAAACATGGAAGCAATCCAAGTGTTCATCGATGGAAGAATGGATAAGCAAAATGTGCTATATACATACAATTGGATTTTATTCGGTCTTAAAAAAGAAGGAATGGATGAACCTTGAGGACATTATGCTAAGCTAAAGAAGTCAGCCACAAAAATTCAAATACTATATGATTCCACTTATATGAGGTACTTAGTCAAAATGATAGAGATGGAAAATAGAATGGTGGGGGTCAGGCGCAAGGGGGAAGAGCAAAGGAGAATTAGTGTTTCATGGGTATAGACTTTTAGCTTAAAAAAATGAAAAGAATCCTGGAGCTGGATGGTAGGGATGGTAGCATGACATTGTGAGTGAGTGCACTTAATACTAAAGAACTGTAGCCTTAAAAATGGTTAGGATGATGAATTTTATGTTATATGCATTTCATCACTATTTTAAAAATTAGGGAAAAAAGATTTCATGAGACGGGTTATTTATATGAACAAATCTTTTAAGAAGCATATTAACTATTTCATAGACTAGAATATTTTCATAAAAAAGATAGTAAGTTCCAGTCATATGATGGACACTAACTGTATAGTGACGGCATGATTACTTTTTTCATGTTTTATGAAAACACACATCAAAGCTTACATGCTTTTCCCAAATGTTACTTCTCCCTTTACCTATTCACATGCTTTTTAGATTTGCTTCCAATATGTCAAATCCAAATGTCAGTCAAGATGGAATGTCAATAACATAGATATGGCACATTCACGGCCCTACCTGGCCAGCTCCCCACCTTCTGCTCTGTTCTCAAACTTCCTATGCCTCCTCCCCCCTCTCACCATTTTAAATTGAAAACTTGGAAGGCGTCTAGGAAAACTCCCATCTTCCACCAGCACGTGTGACTTCCTGTCACCACCTGTCTCAGTACCTTCTTCAGCTTTCCCTCCTACTGTGATGAGAGCATTGCCTGTCCTTGCTCCTTGGCCTGTGTGCTGTAGCCTGTCCTCTCATCTAGGAAGACATGGCTCCAGGGATCCCCCCCTCTCTCTGGCATCAACACTTTTTCCTCCCTAGTGAAACATTCTCCATCACCATCACCACACGATCTCTTTATTTTACCCAGGTTAAAAAAAAAAAAAAAGCATCACCCTCCAGATACCACTCCCTTTCTCCTCTCCTTTACAATGAACCTGAAGACTTGCACACATGCTTCCTCTCCAAGCCCTCTCCTCCATTCTCTCCTAAGCCCATCCCAATCAACTCCACCACTTCACCAAAACCAGGCTTCACAAAATCAGCAATACATCCACAGTGCTGAAGTTAATGCTCAGTTCTGCGTCCTCATCTCCTCCACTGGCAAGCAGCCCAACACAACTGTTCACTCTAGGCTACAGGTTTTTTCCCTCGGCTCCCAGGACACCATGTTCTCTTGGTTATCTTCTTAGCTCACGGGACACTCCCCTTCTGTTTCCACTGCTAGCTCCTTGTTCCCAAAATCCTACAAGGCCCAGTCCTTGGACTCTATCGACACTTGTTCCCTTGGTGATCTCACCCAGTCCCATTGCTCTAAATACCATTTATATGCTCATGATTCTCAAATTTATATCTTCAGTTCTAACCACACTCTGAACTTTAGACTCAAATATCCAACTGCCTACCTGACTCTACATGTCTAAGAAACAGTTCACACTTACTATGTTCAGAACTGAACTCCTGATACCCAACCCCAGATACGCTCTTCTCATATTTCTCCTGTCTTTGAATTTCTATTTCTTTTTTTTTTTTAAGATTTTATTCATTCATTTGAGAGAGAGAGAGAGAGAGAGAGAGCATGGGCAGGGGGAGGGGCAGAGGGAGAGGGACAAGAAGACTCCCTGCTGAGCAGGGAGCCCAACATGGGGCTTGACCCCAGGACTCAGAGATCACAACCTGAGCCGAAGCCAGCAGCCCAACCAACTGAGCCACCCAGGTGCACCCCAATATCTATTTCTAAAATTAAGATTAAAGAGATACTTTCAAATTAAAAACTGGTATTAAATAGGTTCAATATACCTGTTGCTATGAAGTAATTACATGTCTATTAAGTCATGAATTACTTATGGGTGTAAATTCAAATATGGAGAAATGGGGATCTTCATCATCAGTTTAAGCCACCCTTATAAACGCAAATACTGTCCTGCTTTCATTTTTTAAATTATCTTGCAGAAGAAACCATGTTGCTCTCAGGCAAAGCTCACTTAACCTATATTAAACAATGGATATATCCCAGGACTCAAATATTTTTTTAAATTTAATTCAATTTTATTTTATTTTATTTTAAGTAGGCTCCACACACAATGTGGGCTTGAACTCACGACCCTGAGTTTAAGAGTTGCAAGCTCTGCCAACTGAGCCAGCTGGGCGCCCACCAGGACTCAAATCTTACCGGATAATTAAGCATAATACAGTCTCAACTGGATCAGACAAAACGGGAGGATAATATAAAATTTCAGCATTGGCTTTATAGGTTAGTAGGTTGAAACGAAAAAAGCATTTGCTTTCTCTACACAACTTAATTTCATTAGCAAATACACATTTCCAAATTTGGTTGCATTAGAACATCTACCAAAATTACAATGTGAAGCATCTGACTACATAGCTTTATTTCCTAAGAAAATAAGGAAAAAATAAACATGTTTTAAATGACAGTAAATTACAAAAGGTGACATACTTCAACTTTTCATCTAACTCTGCTGGACTGACAGTCAGACCAGACACCCTGACCATATATCCAATGGCTTCATTTAGTTACAACCAGTTTGACCAGCATGTAGTAAATGAATGAACAAATAAATACACTAACCAAAAAAAGAAAAGAAAAAAAAAAATACACTAACCACATGAGTGCATAAATTGAGAGTCAACCTATCAATTAAGCTACACACTCTGAAGATGGTGTGACCAATTCTAATGAAAGTCCACTGTGCTGTGGCGGCCATCCGGAAATAATAGCCTAGCCTCTTTGTGTCTGAAAACTGAGTCTACCTAAGGTGCTATTACTAAGAAATGAGACTATAATCACAGTGTGATTACAATAATATTGAAATTAAGTGTAATTCTTGTAACTCTATAAATTTTTCAGAAATAATTTTTAGAGTTAACAAATAATATCCCTATTAATTTTTTTTTTTTTTTTAAATATACTTCCAGGGGCACCTGGGTGACTCAGTCGGTTAAGCATCTGCCTTCGGCTCAGGTCATGATCCCAGGGTCCTGGGATCCAGCCCCACATTGGGGGGAGCCTGCTTCTCCCTCTCCCTCTGCCTGCCACTCCCCCTGCTTGTGCTCTTTCTCTCTGTCAAATAAATAAATAAAATCTTAAAAAAATAATAAAGTAAAAAGTTTTAAAAAATAAAACATACTTCCAATAATACCACAGACATACAAGTCCAGTCAAATTAACAATTTCCAACTAAGTTACTATCTCAAAAAGCATTAAAGCATAGTAAGAATAAAAGGTGAATATGTAATCATTCTAACATTACAAAAATCCTGAGAACAGAACTATAGCAAATTGCCTGAATACTGTAATTTTAATTATATTTTCTGACTGCAATTACCTATAACCATACTGCTTTCCTAGTCTAACCCTGATATTCAAAAGTATAATATAAAACTCCTGAATAGATTCACATTAATGATTGCTTAATTTTGAGTTACATTCTCAAAAATCTACACACATCAAGAAGTTCTTTTTCTACTTTTATTGACCTAGATCAAAGAACCTTCTACTACCATAATACATAAAACCTTACTTGATGGCAGTGTTTCTGATGACAATGTAAAATCACTTAGCAGCCTAACATCACTTCACATTCTAAGAATGCAGTGACAAATCATAAGCAACTTTTACATTTCCAAAGTAATTTTTCATCTTTCAAGAGTGAGGTTAATATGAGAGCTTCTGGGGCTTTAAAATAGGTCACATGCTTCTTTGCTATCATTTATCAAAGTAAAATCATTAAGGAAAAACTCTAAAAATTGAAAAAATATTTAAAATAATCATAAATATCACATTCACTTTGAATTACAAAATTATTCCCTTTGCCATGTTCAACAGCAACAAGGCCATAGGATAATAAAATAACAGCTACCTTTAGATGGCTGTTTATATCCAACTTCATTCACTCATTCAATCTGTTATTCATTAAATGAGTATTTAATATACCCCCATTCTATCAAACATGGCATAAGATAAAAGAAGCATGGTCAATGCATGGAGAGCTCTGCCACCAAATGATTCCTCCTTATAATTGAAAACTAGTAAAGAAAATAGATCTCTATGAGATTTAAGCTAGTATGAAATGGATGACATTCTTCACCTATTTAAACACATCTTATGATAGGTCTTAAATGGACTCAAAAGACTCACAGATCTCTCCTATCAAAGAGATGAGATTCAAATCTCATCAAAGAGACAAAAACATAAGATTAGTCAACACATAAAAACACTCCAATAAAAGCAATAATGACCCAGCATTTCCCATGAAATCTCTCATTCTAATGAATTATTTATTTTTTAGCATTAAAATTACCCACAATTCCCCCAAACTGGAAATAATTAATTGTGCTTTAGCAGATGAATGGATAAGCAAACTGTGGTACATCTACACAATAGAACATTACTCAGCAGTAACAAGCAACAAGTGATCTGTGCAATGATGTGGATGAGTCTCAAGGCAGGGATGCTGAGTGACAGAGACACCGTATGACTTCATTCCATGACATTTTGAAAAAGACACAACTACGGTGATGGTGAAGAGAGCAGTTGTTGCCAGGAGTTGGTGGACGGAGGTATGATTATAAGGGGATAACATGAAGAAGCTCTTCAGGGTGATGGAACTTCTGCATCCTGAGTGTGGCAGTGGTTACACAAATCTACATGTTTTATAATTCATAGAACTATACAACAGAAAAATAAAAAGTCAATTTTTCTAAAAAAGCACTGATATATACAGCTATCATTTTGTGAGTAATTAGCATGTATCAGGTGCTGATCTCTACATTTGCTCTGGGAAGTAAGTTTTACCTCATTTAATTTTTTATTTCTGTTTATTGAGGTATAATTGAAATACATTATATTAAGTTCAGATGTACAATATAAAGGTTCAATATTTGCATATATTGCAAAATGATCACCATTAATAAGTCCAGTTAATATCTGTCACCATACGTAGTTAGAATTTCTTTAACCTCATTTTAGAAATGAGGAAACAGACTTGATAAAGTTGAAGTACAGAAATTAAATGAGGTCAGACAGCTAAGTATTAAGTGACAGACCCACAACTGAAACTCAGAGTTGTCTGATTCCAAAGCCTGTATGAAATACGTTTGCTGAATGCTACGATGTTGCTGGAAAACACTGTCTTCTAAAAATCACAGCTTTACACATCCACAAATTATGAAAGGAGAGCAAATTAATGAGAGTAAATACAGGACACAAATTAATAGCAGCTGGGTCAAATGAAGAAAAATTTTTTCTTACTGGAAAAAAATTAAAAATTCCAGACAGTATTTAGTAAATTTCTGCAATTTATCATGAAGCCATAATTTCACTTGGTTATGTCAAAATTTAGAGAATATAACATTTTCACATTGGCATCAGTGTCATTTAAGAACTAGAATCGCAGCAAGAATTTCTTCATTCGATGGATGAAACTGGATCCTTGGCTTCAGTGAAGGCATTCAATATACACAACTTAAGATACAGTACTGACTACCCTTAAGGAAAAATAAGTCGATTCACGGACTGTGCAGTGTGGGATAAGTGAGTTCTCTAGTGCAGGTTATGGCATCTGCTGGAAACGATTACTGTCTGCAGCGCTGCCTAAGAAGTAGTTGCAACTACAGAAGTGAGTAAAATGTTTACTCACAATAATTAAAATGATAAAAATTAATTTTTCTGAAATGAAGTCATATTTTAATATGTGCTTACTATATTTAAGGCTCTAGTAAAACTCAAGAGGATATCAAGAAAACTATTTTAAATGAGTAAAATAAAATTCAGACATCATTAAAGTAAGATATAAAATAAATTCAAGTAATTTGAAACTGGAAAGGAGCTATGGAAATTAAAATTTCTTTTTTTTTTTTTAAAGGTTTGTTTATTTGACAGAGAGAGCACAAGCAGGGGGAGCAGCAGAGGCAGAAGGAGAGGGAGAAGCAGGCTCCCCACTGAGCAGGGAGCCCGATGCGGGGCTCAATCCCAGGACCCTGGGATCATCACCTGAGCCAAAGGCAGACGCTTAACGACTGAGCCACCCAGGTGCCCCTGGAAATTATAATTTCTAACACTAAAGACATCATTCTGTTTAAACAGACAAACAAATGGGAGAACACCTACGTCATGAAGGCTAATACCTGAGACACCCCAGGGGAATCTGGGACCTCAGGGCAGAGGGACAGGACCCAGCCCCTGCCCCCCTCTTCCAGCCTGGCGCCACCAGCCTCTGCTTCCTCAACTGAACTGCTATCTCCACCTGCTTCACAGAGATCATGTTTGGTTTCATGTTAAAGGTATCCCTGGATATAAGAAGAGTTGAATGGAAAATAGAGAAAGAAGAACTCTGCCCTCAGCTTTCTTACAACCTGCAGAACTGATGGGTTTCTAAGAACTCCCGAGGTGCCTATGCTGCAGCTGTGACTGTTGTTAAAAATATTATTTTCCTTCAAGTTGGGGGGTAGAAAATTCTGTGACACAGCTTTTTCCCCTTTTTCTTTTTAATACTCTCACCACTGGCTGGTTAGGTTAGGGAAAAAATATTGAAGTACTATCATGGAAACCTTTTTCAAAATGCTCATTTACTTCTTTTATTTTGGGCTCTGTAGTAGTATTACATGGTGCTAGAAAAGTTTGTAAGTCGATTTCACAAAATCAAAAGAGTGGGCAGGATCTCCGTGGTCCTCACTTTGTCTCATAACTAAACCACATGAGAACGGTGCTGTGTTTGCAGTTATAGAAGTCTATTCAGAATGAAAATCTGAGGTTCCCCTGAGCCCAGATCAGTGCTGAATGATAACTTCTGCCAAGTTCTTTCTGAAGAGTAACTGAATTACCTCCTTCTTCAAATATAATTTTTTTTGTTTCTCATAGGAGGTGAACATATTCAGTCTGAAGCATATTCTATCAAAAATCTCAATAGACTAATTGTTACTGTGATCTGAATTTTTTATAACTTCCAAGATGTAAGTCACATGATCAACTTAATATGCCCCCTTTACTTTTCAAAAGACCCCCAAGTCTATCTATCATCTAGAATCACAGATGGTCATTTGATAGACCCTGAGAGAACACTTCTTCAGATTAGCGTTTTGCACATGAAATTAGCAGCGGAGGTGACTCAGCTCACTACTTTATGTACAATGCTGGAACCAAGTGCTGAGGTGCCCACAGATTTTCGAGCTCAAGCACTAAGAGCCCCCTATTCTCGGGACTCAGACCCAGTCACCAGCATCACAGTGGAAGGAGACACATGTATGGTCCTTTATTTATGTCAGTAGTCAGTCAGCCACTGGATTCATTCATTCAGTAGACTTGCACTGAGTGGGCTAGGGATTAAGAAGAAGAAGGTCAGCGGGACACGCCCTGCCCCCAGGAGCCTGCTGATCACAGTGAGCTGGACAGGAGGCTCAGCAAAGTCATCATGGGCGGGAGGTCCAGGAGGCAAACAAGCTGACTTCAAAACCTCTCAGCTCTACTACACAGCATTGTGTTTATGTGGTTAATTGTTTATAAAATTTGCAAAAGTCAGGCATTTTCACCACATTGGTAAACACTACTGTCTTTTCAATCTGACCTGTCACATCTGGGGCATGTGGAGAGGCAGCGGACAGGTGTAGCACTTTCAGGATCCAGCTAAAGGGAAACTGAGTTGGCATATTTAACTTGGCTTTAGTGGGATATATTTATGAGCCTCCTGGTCACTTTCATGATGGTTAAAATATTACTTATCCTCCCAGGAATACCCCTAACATGCCCTGTGCCCCTAACTAGTACAGGAACACTGGGTATCAGTGACAAACTGGTTACATGTGCTGTCAGTCCAAAGAAAACATTCCAAACAAACACTTGAAAAGCCCTAAAATATTCTAGCTTACATATGAAAAAAGTCTGAGGCAGATTTTCCCAAATTTGACAACAATCCTAAAAATACTGACATGTCATTATCAACAATGAGTCATAAAGCTAAAAGAAAATTTTCTAAATTAGCAAAAAAATTTTTAGTTCTCTCAATCATAATAGCAGAAGACAGAATTATTTTTCTATCCTCTCTATGTAAAATGAATTTACAAAACTGTCATACAGAGATCCAAGAGTGTGTAGCAAAAAAAAAACAAAAAACAAAAAAAAAGGACTATAGGGATGTTTGAGGGAATAAATTATTATCACATATTAATTTTCTGGATTTGTGTGATATTTGTGATATTTTTCAACTTTTCCAAATTCGTAATTTATATTACTTTCCTCAATCCAAAGGAATATTCAACTTTATGCCAAATTTTCTTTAAGAAGGTCTCTCTCCCGTTTCACAAAACATGAATCTACTCCCTATGTACAGTGTCAATGACGATATGAAAGCAAGCCAGGGATGCTGTGGGCAGCAGATGGGCACATCTAAGTCAATCTGGGAATATCCCCTAAAGATTCCCAGGAAGATGTGATACTTGAATTAAAATTTTTTTTAAGTTTTTTTAAAATTGTGTAAAATATACAGGACATAAAATTACAATTTTACCCATTTCTACATTTATAGTTCAGTGATATTTAATATTTCACATTATCATGCAATCTCCAGAGGTTTTTCATCTTGAAAAACTGAAAGTCTGTATCCATCAGACACTAACTCCCAGCCCCTGGCACCCACCATTTTACTTCTGTCTTTAAGAATCTGACTATTCTAGGCACCTCAAATAAGTGGAAACATATAGTATTTGTCCTTTTGTAACTGGTTTATTTCGTTTAGCATAATTTCCTCGAGGTTCACCCATGTTGCAGCATGTGTCAGAATTTCCTTCCTTTTTAAGGCTGAATAATATTGCACTGTACACCACATTTGGTATCCATTCATCCATCAGTGGACACTTGGGTTGCTTACACCATTTGGCCACTGCAAAAAATGTTACTATGCACACAGAGGCGTAAATACATCTTTCAGTCCCTGCTTTCAATTCTGGGTATATACCCAAGAAGTGGAACTGATAAATCATATGGTAATGTTATTTTTAATTTTCTAAGGAACCACCACACTGTTTCCATAGCAGCTGCTCCATTTTTGCATTCCTACCAGCAGTGCACAAGGGTTGCAATTGCCCCACAGCCTTGTCAACACTTGCTACTTTCTGGGTTTTGTTCATTTTTTTATGGTTATCCTAATGGGTGTGAAGTGGTTTCTCATTGTGATTTTGATTTGCATTTCCCTAATGATTAGTGATATTGAACATCTTTTCATGTACTAACCTGGCAATCCTTGAAGAAACATCTATTCAAGTCCTTTGTTCATTTTAAAATCTGGGTTTTTTTGTTGTTAAGTAGTTTGAGTTTTTTTTTTTTTTTTTAGATATTCTCACCAGATGCATGCTTTACAGATATTTTCTCTTTTTTCATGCGTTGCCTTTTCACTCTGTTGACTATCTCCTGAGATGCATCAATTGAATTTTCAGGACAAGTATCGATAACCAAAACAAGGGAAGGGGGGAATGGCATCAATATTAGTTGTACTAATCCTGTGTTGGTATTCTGTGTAGATTAAGTGAAGGGTGTGTGTGTGGAGAAACAGCAGTGTAGATGGAAAGGATGCTCATGAAAGCTTAGCCTCTAAGTTGGACAGACTGAACTGTAGCCCAAAGTTCTGCACCAATGCAGGATTTCAGTCATGGGATTAATATGGGAAAACAGTAAGGACAAATGCAGGTATTTACATTTTCAAGCACCCACTTTGACATCAATATAGAAGATAGATTTTAGAAGGTTTTCTTTTTTAAAGACCCCATTTACACCTTAGCCAGGCCTGCTCCTTAAACTGGGTGGACTGGTTATCCCTCCCCACCCCTCCTCCTCTGCTGAAGGCCCCTGCCACAACCAGAGCACATCTGCCCCTGCACTTCTTTACTGTTAGTTATCTTTGGGAAAACCCATCTGATAAAAGTAATGCAACAAAGACATTAAAATCCAGGAACAATAAAACCTCTAAGATGTATTGGCAGTTTGAAAAGTGACTGGCTGGATAGGAAAATGTCTTAAATCAATGGTGAGCTCCTTTTCCCTCAGATAGCTAAAACAAAAATACTTTTAAACATATATAAAGTCTTGGGGCGCCTGGGTGGCTCAGTTGGTTGAGCATCTGCCTTCAGCTCAGGTCATGATCTCAGGGGCCTGGGATCGAGCCCCACATCAGGCTCCCCGCTCAGCAGGGAGTCTGCTTCTCTTTCTCTCTCTGCACACCCCCCTCCCCGACTTGGGCACATGTGCTGTCTTTCTCAAATAAATTCTTTAAAAATATTTTAAATAAATAAATGAATGAATGAATGAACGAATGAATGTAGATGCTTTCTGCACAAATATACTTGTGGAAATAATTTAGGGGAAAATATTTTACTATAAATCTTAGGGAAGAAGGATTTATGATAAATATAAACTATTAAAGTCACTTAAAATATTAAAATACATATATATATAAAGCCTTAATTTTATTGCAAAATGAAAAAAAAAACTTTAATCTGATTACAGAAATACTTCTTCATAAGAAAACTGGCTCTACTTTAGAGGCATCAAAATATTAATATCTTGGCATATTTGAAAAGTAGCCAGATGAAGGTATCTCTTTACATTTTTGTCTTGAAATGAGATCATGAAACAAGTGGCAGACTTTGTTGTCTTACCAATAACCATTTCTTCTTCCTCACCAAAAGGTGTCACAAGTTATTAAAATGTTTTTCGTCTGGTAGCCCTGTGCTCAGGGAAGGAGTAATTTTCCCACCCTAGTCAAGGGAATTTTAATTGTTAAGCCAATCATGAGAATTCTGTTTTCCTGGAAAGTGACAGACAGATGGTGCAAATTAGGCAGGTGGAGTACATAAAGATGCTCTTCTTCCCACTTTCCACATCTGCAATTGTCTGCATGCGATGGAACGTCAGGAGCATTGTAAGTATACGTTGTAGGACAACATGTATAGGCCAGTTCTTCAGCCAGTCAAAGCAGCTATTTCCTTGATTCCAAAAGTTTTGTAAGGTCATACCATACAACCAAATGAAGAGTGTGAGCTCCATTCCTATGATGCTTAACCTACACGTTTCAAATAAAGAATCTGGGAGGCAGTAGGGAAAGGACATCTTCCTTTCTACGTTCAAGCTGATACTAGGCCAGACCAGGCAACAAGGGAGTAAAACTGTCACCATACCCTATTTTCCCCCAGATGACCTAACTAATCAAAGATGACACCCCTCTTTCCTACTGAACACAGATACAGCCTCAGGGTCCTATCTCTCCTCTACCTACTGCCAATCCCTAAGCAACTATCTACTTATTACCTATTTACTATCCTGCGCCCTGAGAACATTTGCCAGATACCAACATGGAGAGTCAGGGTAACATGACTGTCCCATTGGAATGACCTCTTTAGGGTATCATTTGCACAGCAAATGTCTCCATACCCTTTACAAGGCCCCTGAGTGTGACCCTGGAAATAGGGAATCCACCAGACCTTTCAGAGGGAATGTCTAGAGCACACAGGTATAGAGCTGGTCTCGTTACTGTAAAGTCAAGCTCACATTCTGCCATGTGTTGACCTAAGAAAGGGAAAACAGTGTCATGGTTAAGAGTCCAACCTGTAGGATACAAACACCACATTCGTATCTCAGCTCTGACGCTTAAGAGCCCTACTTCAGTTTCCTCATCTGTAAAATGGGGATGATAATGATATCCTTCTCCTAACACTGTTGTAAGGATTACCTGAATTAATACAAGCCCTTAGAACAGCAGTTCCCAAATACATATGTATTTGCTATTATATTTTGAAAATTTAAACTTTTATACAAATTTATAACTCTTTACTGAGATCTTTGTGGGTTTTTTCTTTAAATTATTTGAGTAGGTTAAGTTGTTTTTTTTTTTTAATCCACAGGCATAATAGGTCCTCTACCTGCTCTTTCCTGTTAAATTCTTGGTTTTTTTCCTCTTAATAGCATAAAAATAATTTTTAAAAAACTTTTTATAAAAAGTATGGTGAGTTTCTGCAATCTTATGGGCTTTGCTACATTCACTCATTATCCTTGCTATAAATGTTTACTAGTCAGGGATTAATTTCATTTCATAATGCTTTAGTTTTATTAGTAATCCTCAGTTTTACTGAAACTCTGCATGCCCATATATAACTTAGGCGTATCCCTTCATTCAATAAATATTTAGAGCAAGAATCCTACCTAACAGGATACTGTTCTAGGCAATGGATTTGCAATTCTTAAAGCAAAAATTAAATATATGCTGCATGTTACATTTTAAAATGTGTATGGGGAAATATAATAAGTATTTTTAATATGGAAAAATTTTAAAAAATATTTTGCATCAAAAATCACTTGCCTTTCTAACTTCCTCTTTAAAGCATCACACACAAACAGAAAAACTAAAGTTATGTATCTTAGAAATTGCCAATAATTTCATATGGTCTAAGTATCTTACATATTAGAATTTCATATAATATGAGTTAAAGAAGAAAGTTCTAATAGGACTTACTCCAGAACTTAATATTCTTAGCCCCACTGTAAAGTGATGTACCAAAAGCTGAACAGGCACTATAGTATGACGATAGTCACAGGCCAAACTGAAATCTGAGTACCTCCACTGACATTTAAAGAATTATTAAGCCCATCTCCAATAATTCTCATACATATGTAACTATGAAAATAAATATGGTTATTTACATGTTTTAGATAAAATCTTTAAGTGAAAACATCATATAAATTCCAAAGTAAGGAGTTTTGACTATGATTGATCTAAGGACCCTTGACTTTTAAAACCCTTAGCCTGAGATCAATTTTTCAAACATCCCTAGAATTAATGGTTCCTTACTGATTTTAAGCTTTTGGTGTTTACAATTAGTCAAAGATAAAGCATTCCTTTCATCATTTTTATCATTTCCTGTTCAATTGCTTTGGAAGTGTGAGAACTGTCCTTATTTTGCTGGGTCTCTGCTCAACGTTCAGTGTTTTATGAGTCACTCTTGATAATGTTTCATGATTTACACAGATTAGAGGGATGAACGCTTTCCCTGCTCCTGAAGCTGGGCATGGAGCCTACTTAAAAAACAAAACAAACAAACAAAAACAATAGAAAATGTAAAAGTTGTACAGGTTCTAGAAGTTTCCAACAAAACTTTATTCCTTAATGTTTCACAAACATAGAGATACACTTTTTGCTTCAATTTCAAAAGACTGAGGCACTGCATTAAGATATCTGTAAGTGACTGATACTGACATGACAAACCACAAACAAGTGCACAATTGACCAGAGATTGAAACTTCACTGCATTGATTTGTTTCATACTGAACAAGACACTATAGATTGTGAAAATCCTTTGAAAATACATCTTATCAAGTTTCCTTCAAACCTTTACATAAGTTCACATTGCTCTTAAGATAAACTCCAAAGCCCTTACATACAACCTCAAAGGTCCTGCACAGCCTGTCTCTGCTCACGTCTGCATCCACCTCCTCCGTGATGCTACGAGTTCTTCACCCGTGCAGTGCTCCCAACTCACGCTCCCTCTTTCCTTAAACCAGCAAACTCACAGTCTCCTGTCCCATAGAACCCTTTCCTTGTCCCAACAAAGTAAGGTCTTCTTGTTACATTAACCCATTAAAAAATGACCTTCCTTTTTAGCACTTTTTTCCTAACTTTTTCCAGTTTTCTTGAAATATAATTGACATACCACACTGTATAAGTTTAGGGTGTACAGCATAATTTGACAATATGTCAGAAAATGATACTATAAGTTAACATCCATCATCCATATAGATACAAAAAACATATCTTTTTTCTTGTGATGAGAACTTCTAGGAGCTACTCTCTTAACAACTTTCCTTTATATCCTACTTCAATGTTAACTACAGTCCTCATGTTGCACATTATGTCCCTAGTACATACTTATCATACAACTGGAAGTTTGTCCCTTTTGTCCACCTTCCTCCAAATCCCTCTCAAACCAATCCCACCTCTGGTAACCAAAAATCTGATCCCTTTTGCTGAGCCATTTTTTTTTTTTTAATTCCACAAAAAAGTGAGATCATGCAATAGCTACCTTTTTCTGTCTGACAGCACTTAGCATAATGTCCTTAGGATCCATCCATGTTGTCACAAGTGGCAGGATTTCCTCCCTTTTTATGGCTGAATAATATTCCCTTGTATACATACATATACCAAACCTTCTTCATCTGTTCATGTGTTAATGGACACTCAGGTTGTATCCACATCTTGGCTGTTGTGAATTACGCTGCAGTGCAGATAAAGGTGCAGAGATTTCTTCAACACGGTGTTGTCCTTTCCCTCATCTATATTCTCAGCAGTGCAACTGCTAGATCACAGGGTAGCTCTATTTTTAAATTTTTGAGGAGCCTCCATACTGTCTTTCACAGTAGCTGCACCAGCGTGCATTCCCACCAACAGCACACAAGGGTTCCTTTTTCTCCACACCCTAGCCAACAAATTGTTATCTCATTTTTTAAAAAAATTTTAAGTATTTTAATTCCAGTATAGTGAACATACAGTGTTATATTAGTCTAAGTTGTACAATATAGTGATTCAACACTTTCATACATCACTGTGTGCTAATCTCGACAAGTGCTCTCTTTCATCCCCATCACTTATTTCCCCCATCCCCACCCACCTCCCCTCTGGTAAACATCCATTTGTTCTCTTCAGTTCAGAGTTTCTTTCTTTTTTTCTTCCCTTTGTTTTGTTTCTTAAATTCCACATATGAGTGAGATCATATGGTATTTGTCTTTCTCTGACTTATCTTGCTTAGTATATAAAATTCCATTATATATACGTACACACACACACACACACACACACACAGACACACCCCACATCTTTATCCATTCATCTATTGATGGACACTTGGGCTGTTTCCATAATTTGGCTAATGTTGATAATGCTGCTGTAAACATAGGGGCGCATGTATCCCTTTGAATTTTTTTGTATTCTTTGGGTAAATACTCAGTAGTGCAATTACTGGATCGTAGTATAGTTCTACTTTTAATTTTCTGATGAACCTCCATACTGTTTTCCACAGTGGCTGCACCAGTTTGCATTCCCACCAACAGCACAAAACGGTTCCTCTTTCTCCACATCTTTGCCAACACTTGTTTGTTTTTGATTTTAGCCATTCTGACAGGTGTGAGGTAATATCTCATTGTAGTTTTGATTTGTATTTCCCTGATGATCAGTGGTGTTCAACATCTTTTCAAGTGTCTGTTGGCCATCTGTATGTCTTCTTTGGGAAAATGTCTGTTCATGTCTTCTGCCCATTTTTAAATTGGATTATTTGTTTCAGAAGTGTTGAGTTCTAGAAGTTTTTTTTTTTATATATGTATATTTTGGATACTATCCCTTTATCGGATATGTCATTTGCAAATATCTTCTCCCATTCAAGTAGGTTGCCTTTTATTTTGTTGCTTATTTCCTTTCCTGTGCAGAAGCTTTTTATTTTGATGTAGTGCCAACAGCTTATTTTTGCTTTATTTCCCTTGCCTCAGGAGACATATCTAGAAAAATGTTGCTACAGCCGATGTCAGAACTTATTGCCTACGTTCTCTTCTAGGATTTTTATGGTTTCTGGTCTCACATTTAGGTCTTTAATGCATTTTGAGTTTAGTCTTTGTGTATGGTGTAAAAAAGAGATCCAGTCTTCCCAACACCATTTGTTAAGTGACTGCCCTTTTCCCATTGGCTATTGTTTCCTGCTTTGTCAAAGATTAATTGGCCATACAGTTGTGGGTTCATTTCTGGGCTCTATTCTGTTCTACTGATCTATGAGTCTATTTTTGTGCCAGTACCATACTGTTTAGATTACTACAGCTTTGTAATATAACTTGAAGTCTGGAATTGCAATACCTCTGGCTTTGTTTTTCTTTTTCAAGATTGTTTTGGTAACGTGGGCATTTTTGTGGTTCCATACAAATTTTAATATATTTTTGTTCTAGTTCTGTGGAAAATACTATTGGTATTTTGGTAGGGATTGCACTAAATCTGTAGATTGCGTTTAACATTATTTTAACAATATTTGTTCTTCCAATCCATGAACACAGAATGTCTTTCCATTTCTTTGTGTCCTCTTCAATTTCTTTCATCAATGTTTTAGTTTTAGGGTTAAGGTCTTTCACTTTTTTGGTTAGGTTTATTCCTAGGTGTCTTTATTATTTTTGGTGCAATTGTAAATGGGATTGTTTTCTTAATCTCCTTTTCTGCTGCTTCATTATTAGTATATAGAAATGCAACAGTTTTCTGCACATTGATTTTGTATCTTGCACTTTACTGAATTCCTTTATCAGTTGTAGTTTTTTGGTGGTATCTTTCATGTCATCGGCAAACAGTAAAAGTTTTACTTCCTCCTTACCAATTTGGATGCCTTTTATTTCTTTTTGTTGTCTCATTGCTGTGGCTAGGGCTTCCAGTATTATGTGGAATAAAAGTGGTGAGAGTGGACATACCTGTCTTGTTCCTGAACAGAGGGAAAGCTCTCAGTTTTTCATCACTGAGTATGAAGTCAAGCTGTGGGTTTTTTGTATGTGGCCTTTATTATGTTGTGGCATATTCCCTCTAAACCTACTGTGTTGAGGGTTTTTATCATGAATGGATGTTGTACTCTGTCAAATGCTTTTTCTGCATCTATTGAAATGTTCATGTTTTTTTTGTCCTTTCTCTTATTGATGTGATATATGATGTTTGATTTGCAAATATTGAACCACCCTTGCATCCTGGCAATAAATCCCACTTGATTGTGGTGAATGATATTTTTAATGTATTGTTGGATTCAGTTTGCTAATATTTTGTTGAGGACTTTTGCATCTATGCTCATCAGAAATATTGGCCTTTAGTGCTTTTTCGCGTTGTCTTTTTCTGGTTTTGGTATCAGGGTAATGCAGGCCTCACAGAATGAATTTGGAAGTTTTTCCTCCTCTTCCATTTTTTGGAATAGTTTGAGAAGAATAGATATTACTCTTCTTTACATGTTTGGTAGAATTTACCATTTGGTCCTGAACTTTTGTTTGTTGGCAGTATTTTGTCTACTGATTCAGTTTCATTGCTGGTCATTGGTCTGCTCAAATTTTCTATTTCTTCCTGATTCAATTTTGGAAGGTTATAGGTTTCTAGAAATTTATCCACTTCTTCTAGGTTGTCCAATTTTTTGCATATAATTTTTCCTGACATCCTCCTACAGTCCTTTGTATTTCTGTGGTGCCAGTTATTTCTTTTTCATCTCTGGTTTTGTTTATTTGAGCCCTCTTTTTTCTTCGATGAGTGGCTAAAGGTTTATCAATTTTGTTGATCTTTTCAAAGAACCAGCTCCTGGTTTCACTGATCTGTTCTACTGGCTTTTTTTAGTTTCTGTTTTATTTCTGCTCTAATCTTTATTATTCCCTTTCTTCTAATAGGTTTGGGGGTTTGTTTGTTCTTTTTCTAGCTCCTTTAAGTATGAGGTTGTTTGAAATTTTTCTTGCTTCTTGAGGTAGGCCTATACTGCTATAAACTTCCTTCTTAGGCCTGCTTTTGTTGCATCCCAAAGATTTTGTTGCATCCTTCTCTCTTGTCTTTTTGATGCTAGCCATTCTAATAGGCAAGATCTGATAGCTTAATGTCATTTTGACTTTCATTTCCCTAATTGGTGATGTTGAGTATCTTTTCATGTACCTGTTGGCCATTCCTATATATTCATTGGAAAAATGTCTACTTAGGTCTATTTTTCACTGAATTATTGTTTAATGTTCCTGTTTTAGGTTTTGGTTTTCTGGGTTTTTTTTTTTTTTTTTCTATTGAGTTATATGAATTCCTTATATATTTTGGATATTAATCCCATATCAGATAGATGGTTTTCCCATTCCATAGGTTGTCTTTTCACTGTAGATTTTTTTCGTTTGATGTGCAAAAGCTTTTTTAGCTTAATGTAGTCCCACTTATTTATGTTTGCTTTCATTGCTGTGCTTTAGGTGTCCCACCCAATAAACTGTTGCCAAGACCCATGTCAAGGAGTTTTTAATCAATGTTTTCTTCCAGAAGTATTATGGTTTCAGGTCTTACATTTTAATCTTTGATTCATTTTGAGTTAATTTTTGTGAATCATGTAAGACAGAGGTTGAATTTCATTCCTTTACATGTCACTGTCCAATTTTCTCAGCATCATTTAATGAAAAGACTGTCTTTTCTCCATTGAGTATAACTGACTCCAATGTCAAATATCAGTTGACCGTATATGCTTATTTATTTCTGGGCTCTCAGTTCTGTTCCTTTGGCCTATTTATCTGTTTTTATGCCAGTATCATACTGCTTTGATTAACGGATCCTGAAATCAGAAAATGTGATTCCTCCTGCTCTGGTCTTCTTTCTCAGAATTGCTTTGGCTATTCATAGTCTTTTGTGGTTCTATATAAATTTTAGGATTGTTTTTTCTACTTCTGTGAAAACATGCCATTGGAATCTTCATAGGAATTGCACTGAATCTATAGATGGCTTTTGGTAGTATGGACTTTTTTTTAATTTATTTTTTTTATTATGCTATGTTAATCACCATACTTTACATCATTAGCTTTTGATGTAGTATTCCATGATTCATTGTTTGTGTATAACACCCAGTGCTCCATGCAGAACGTGCCCTCTTTAATACCCATCACCAGGCTAACCCATCCACCCACCCCCCTCCCCTCTAGAACCCTCAGTTTGTTTTTCAGAGTCCATCATCTCTCATGGTTCATCTCCCCCTCCGATTTCCCCCCCTTCATTCTTCCCCTCTTGCTATCTTTTTTTTTTTTTTTTAACATATAATGTATTATCTGTTTCAGAGTTACAGATCTGTGATTCAACAGTCTTGCACAATTCACAGCACTCACCATAGCACATACCCTCCCCAATGTCTATCACCCAGCCGCCCTATCCCTCCCACCCCACCCACCACTCCAGCAACCCTCAGTTTGTTTCCTGAGATTAAGAATTCCTCATATCAGTGAGGTCATATGATACATGTCTTTCTCTGATGGTAGTATTGACATTTTAACAATATTAATTCTTCCAACCTGTGAATACAGGATACCTCTCCATTTACTTGTGCTTTCCTCAATTTCTTTCATCAAAGTCCTGTAGTTTTCATACTAGCGATCTTTCACCTCGAGTAAATGTACTCCTAAGTATTGTATTCCCAATGTATTCCTAATTTTATTGTTTTTGATACTACTGTAAATGAAACCACTTTATTTCTTTTTCAGATAATTTATTCTTTGTGTACAGAAACAGTACTGATTTTTGTATGTTCATTTTGTATCCTGCAACTATACTGACTTCATTGATAAGACCTAACAATTTTTTGGTGGAGGTCTTTAGGATCTTCTGTATGTAAAATCCTGTCATCTGCAAATAGAGACATTTTACTGCTTTGTTTCCAATTCTGATGCCTTTTATTTCTTTTTCTTGCCTGACTGCTCAGGCTAGGACTTTCAGTACCATGTCAAATAGGAGTGGCGAGAGTGGGCACCCTTGTCTTGTTCCTGATCTTAGAGGAAATACTTTCAACCTTAGCATATTATATAATTTATTTAGGGTGGGGAGACTGGGTAAAACTGGTCAAAAGTTACAAACTTCAAATTATAAGACAAATAAGTACTGAGGATATAATGTACAACATGGTGACTATAGTTAACATTGCTGTATAGAATAATTGAAAGTCACTAAGAGAATAAACCTTAAAACTTCTTACTCTTTTTTGCCCCCTTTAGAAACAGTAAGTTCCATTACAACTGAATACATGTCCAATACTTAACAAATGCTAAATACATAGTAGATAGTTGGCAAATTTTAGTAAAATGAATTAATTTTAAACCTAAAATGATGACTCTGGGACAGAAATTGAGCTGTGTATTTTTCTAGACCGCATTTCAGCCACCAACTTCCTATGTAACAATCTAAATGACCAATGATAACATATTATGAGGGGAGAAGCAAAATGCAGAAAAAAGCCGGTAAGGGATTAGTGAATATACATTGTTTATTATCCCCTGCGATGGAAAAGTAGCCAAACAAGCAGGGGATAATGGTTTAAACTACATTAGAATTATTGAAACCTGGGGAAAACTTTCCCTACAAGAAAAACTCCAGAAGTTTCTTTAAATGTTTACTCTATTTTTTTATTAAAAAAGCAACATATATAAGAATATAAACTTCCCTGTAAACCCCCCAAATCCAGAAACAACCACAATGATATATATTTTACTAGCTCTTTGTCTACACAATTATATATGATTATTATCTTGTAAAAGATGGTAATATATCCTGTTCTGCAACTCACCATACTTTAATGAAGCTATCAATTAAAACACCTATTTTGGATGGATAGGGTTCCAAAATCTAGTCCCCCCCCACCCCCGGCACTTTTCCTATTACAGTCAATGCAGAACATGAATAATCAGTTAAAATGAGAGTAGAAAGAAAAAATTTTAACAGTATCTTCTTCCATTCTTAAAATAAGAAAAATATTTTCAAGATATGAAATCCATAGCAAAACTATTCCCCAATATATCAAAATTGCCAGTACAACAAAAGCAAATAAACAAACAAAGTCTAAAAACTTAAAAAAAGGTGGGGGAGTGTGACCGAGCATATTCATCTTAACCAACCGCTGCTTGCGTTGACCTGTTGGGTTCGCCCCTTGCTTTCAACCACCCTGCCTTCTATCAAATTGCTTCTACGCAGAATTTCCCATACCAAACCCTCCCTCCTCTCCAGGCTAACCTAGAAGTAAATCACAGCAAGCCCTGCAGCCCTGCTTTTGATCCTACTGCTCGCTCCCCCAGCCAACCCAGGACCTCGTTTGCTCTTCCATAGGCCTCCAATGCCCAGGACAGTGGTTCTCAAAGGTGAGTTTGCACTAGAATTACCTGGAAGGGCTTGTCAAAACACAGACTATAGGCCCCACTGTATGAGTGTCTGATTCCAGGGGTCTTAAGTAAGATAAGGCCAATGGCATTTCTAACTAGTTCCCAAGTGATGTCCATTTTTGTGTGGGGAATCACACTTTGAGAATCAGTGGCCCAGATGAAGAACCAATTCCTACAAAAAGCTGTCTCAATTTTCATACCTCTTGGTGTCCTCAGTTCTCCCAGCATTGTCTTGAAAACCCACACCACACCACTCAACACTGGATTACACAGCCTTGGTTGCTGTATTCTCACAGGTTCTCACCTTCTTTCCACACCAGAAGATTATAAATCCTTCAAGGGCAGTAAACACAAGAAATATGGCTCCTGTGACTCACGGGGAGCCAGGACACAGCAAATAGACAGACATATGTGCTTAATACAGAGGCCCCATCTGACTGGCTAAAAACAATGTGAATCTTAAAATCTCAAGCAAATTTAATTCTACTAAAAATTTCTGTTTGCTATATTATGGTAGATGTTTTCAAATATACCAGCAACAAATCCTGAAATAACCTTATTCTGTGATTATGTGTTTATTATTTGTCTTCTCCTATCAGAAAGTGACCTTCAAGGGAACAAGTTTATATTCCTTGTTCTCCAATTATATTTCCATAGTAGGGACTCAAGAAATATTTGTTAGTCAGCATACTGAATGACTAGCTAGAGAAATGAGTACTATTTGCTCATATTCTAGCTACAACCTGGCCACTCAAATGTATGTTTCTAGAAATTATTATTCATTCTTTAATCAAATAATCTGGATCATTGTTAAACCTTCAGAAGCTTTTAAGGAGTAGATTGAAAAAAAAAACAGAAATGGTTATACCACTCATCTCACAAGTTTTCATTTTAGTTTTAAAATCTGTGTTAAGTGAAACAAAATTTTAAATGCTGAAAGGAATTCTATTAAATAGATTCAATGATTTTATTTATTTATTTATTTAAGATTTTATTTATTTATTTGACAGAGAGAGAGCTGGAGAGCACAAGCAGTGGGAGTGGCAGAGGGAGAGGGAGAAGCAGGCTTCCTGCCGAGCAGGGAGCCTGACGTGGGGCTCGATCCCAGGACCCTGGGATCATGACCTGAGCCGAAGGCAGACGCTTAACGACTGAGCCACCCAGGTGCCCCTAAATAGACTCAATGATTTTAAATTAAGCATCTTTTTCCACTACATGTGCAATTAGAAAATACAACTTGTATAAAAAGAAACACCAGTGAAAACAAAGTATTTTCAAAAATCCATTAGCTCCTAATATTTTCATTCATTAAAATCACTTATAAACAAAACTTTAACTTAGGAAATGTAGTAATGACGTTGAAAGTACAAATAATAGCTACCACTGATAGGAACTTTATAGACACTAGAAAAACTGCTTCAGAAATTAATCTAGCTTGTAACAAAGCTATTAAAATTGTTTGAATTAGTTTCATAATTACTAACAACATTTGTGATGATCTGAATTAATCTTTAAAGTTATCAAAATCCCAATCAACTTGATAAGATTGCTACAGAGCCCAAACACTCTCAAGAAAGAATATATTAAGATACATCTTTGCAATAATATGAACAATTAACAGAATTAATGGAATACATCAAGTAACTCTTTGCAAATAAACTTTATTCCCCTTCCAGTTACCAGATTGTGAATTACATTTATTTATAATTCAAACAAGGCATTCAACACATTTTATTTCCATTCCAAAAAAAAAAAAGAAAGAAAAGAAAGAGATATGAAATTTCTATGTGAAAATGTAATTTCCATATTTGAGATGAAGCAATTTCAAGGAAAAGAAAGTGCCCAAAATGAAGTTCCAAGTAAACCATTTCAATGATTTTTTTCCTTATTCAGGATATATATTAACAATTAACACATAATTTTTATTGTCCTACTTACTAAAATCTTCTAACACTGCATGCTTTGGAAAAGTAATTTGTGCCCCATTATTTAAAATCCCACCACATTATAAATACAAGCACAGAAAACATCTGTTATATACTAAGCAGACAAATGCTATTTAATCTTCATTTCAGGCTGCATATAGTAGGTTTAGGGGGCATGATTTAAATCTCACTAATTCTAGGTATGAAATATTTAGTAGTTTTATTTGAATGAAAATTGTTCCATCTCTATAATCATGGAGAGGTGAAAAATACATAGTAACTATATTCTTTGAGTAAAAAAAGAAAACATTCATGTATTTGTTGAAAATATTTAAGGCAGTTGACAGTACCAATATTTTCATTATTATTTGGCATTTATAGGTACACTGATAGTGACAGGGTCTGCTATTTAATATTTTAGATATATAAACACAATAATAATAGAAATCATTAGACATAAAAGATGACACTGCTACTCATAATTCTTAAATGATCTGGGTTCAATCAATCACTCTCTTGAATACCAAACAGTTTCCCTTTAGAATATGAGTATCACAGTTACATTTTGGGGATTGTAAACAAAATCCATGTATTTATATATTATTCTAATACCAGAAGACGCCAAATATACTATACTGACTGCCAGTGTTCTCACTTCTTCACGCACCCCTTCTGGTATCACCAGCATCGTCAACTAACAGTTTTTTACATTAGAAGCCAAAAGGGGACATTGCTGATAGTCAAGGTAATTCATGATTCTCCCTGAACATAACTGAAATACTGAAATGGCATTAGGGATGTAAAACTGTATTCCATCTTAGAATGTTATCACAAGATTCACCATCTCCTAATGTTTATTTATTAATTTTATATTTACACCTTGATACTTGTGTAGACGTTAAATAGTTTAGTAATCTGAGGCCTGATGCATACCAGCTGGGCCTGTCAAATGTAGCTTGCATAAAAATCAACATAAAATATAAAACTTAGTAGAACAATTCATGACCTAGATAATTTTTTTCTTTCTGAGGTTTTTCCCAAATGGAAGTATGGCTGTGAGTGTGTATAGACCTCAATACTTCCAGGGAATATTTATACATTCTCTAAATGAGAACATCAGATTATAAAAGAAACAAATGCTCCCTCCAATTCCCAAACATCACTTGAAAATCGGTTGTTTAGAATTCAGGATCAGAGGGGCGCCTGGGTGGCTCAGATGGTTAAGCCTCTGCCTTCAGCTCGGGTCATGATCCCAGGGTCCTGGGATCGAGCCCCGCATCGGGCTCCCTGCTCCGCAGGGTGTCTGCTTCTCCCCCTCCTTCCTGCTCGAGCTCTCTCTCACTATCTCTGTCTCTCTCAAATAAATAAATAAAATATTTAAAAAAAAAAAAAAGAATTCAGGATCAGAGGTCCACCTTCAAAAGGCAATCTGCCTCACAACTACAGATAGAACTTTATGCATTTAAAATGCAAGTGCTATAAAAGCAATAAAATTAAACTGAAAACAGTAACAGTAAAGACTTCAGAAATTTAAATCTCTGAAGACATGTGGTGGTTCACCCTTTCCCAACCCCCTTTCTCTGTCAACACAAAGCAGAGTGATCCACTGTGATGTGGACCCCCCCACAGCCCACTCTGGCTCAGAGACTCCAGCCTGGACTATGCTCGACCTCACTGTCAGACTAACCAGAAGGACTACTCTCTTCCTCTATTTGTTTGACTGCAAGCTCCTCAGAAACATAACCATCAAGTACCTCAACCGTGCTTCACACATAGTTTGCTGAATACATGAAAGACAAGGTACCTTGAGGGATTTAAAACTACGTATTACATAACCCCTTCCCTCAAGAAGCTTTTAAACGAGTAGTGGGGAGGTAAGAAGAGCATACGAGTAGTTCCTGTATCAGGCACAATATGAAAACCAAGTGAAGAACAGAGGTTCACCTGGAGGTTGACAAACTAACCTTCCTTCCATCTATTTATTCGTTCATTCAAAAATGTTTAGCGAACCCCTCCACCATGCATCAGGCGTGTTGTTGGTAAGGGACACAAACATAACCATGACTCCCACAGTCTACGCCCTCCAGTCACTGTCAGCTCAGAGTCACTGTCTGGGGACTGTCAAGAACCAGATGCTGGACGTCCAGAGATCCTTTAGCTCCCCTCAGTGCAATTTCAAAATCTACCAAATGACCAGACTGCCTTATCTTCACTTGTTGTAATCAGACGTAAAGGGTTGATATACGTGAAATTCCTTGGAAATGACAACTGCTCTATGGTCACCCAATACTGATGCATTGAAAATATTGCCACAGTTCAACTAAAACATGCCATGCATTCTCCACTTCTTCAGCATTTTGGCTCTGTGCACTAAGTAAGTAGGTGCTCAATAAAATACTAAATGAATGAAGAAAAACTAGCTTTTTTAACAGTATGACGTCATCATTAAAAAAACACAAGCAGTGTGAAAGTTGGCCATTTTAAAAGCAAACATAATTTTTAATGCAAATAGTCGTCCCATTATTCATTTGTTTAATAAATCTGAATTTTCAAACATGATCTTTCTCTAAACAGAATATACCATTACACAATTTCCCCCACAGTGTAGATCATTTCTGAGGCTGGTTTATCAGTGGTTAAAAAAGAAATAAAATAAATGTTTAGTGAGTACTTACACTGTATAAAGCATTGTGCAAGTTATTTACTCCAGCACAGTTTTCCTTGGTTCATTTTCTTTTACTAAACTGACACAAAATGAAATAATCTGGATAGGCCTGTCCCACTCATTTTCAACAAACTATTCTCCCAGAACTTCTAGCTGTCACACTTTGTTCCTGGGTCCGCCATGGAAACGGAAACACTCCCTAAAAACCCTGTCCACAAAAATGTCCTTCCTCAAAACATTTTCAATGGAGCAATTTGGAAGGAGAATAAGGCCTAGTTGAGGAAAACACAATTTTTAAAAAAATAATGAGGAGGGAGCAAGGGAAAAGAAACAAAATGCTTCAACTGACCACTACCTTAATCCATAATTACATAAATGAAATAAAGATATTTAGCTGGCTTTCTGTATTTCAAAGCAAACTGGGCGATGCCATTCACACAAGATTCGTGCTACACCTCGTTCCTACACCCTCTGCAAGCTGCGCTACAGAATCTCACTGAACATAAAGTGGACGTCTTGAGATACATTCTCATGATAAACTCCCTGGGAAGAAGGGGTGACAGGGTCCCAGCAGGCTGCAGTGGTAGAATGAAAGACTCCGGTTTGCACTTGCACTGCAAGCTGCCTGCACCCTTGTGCTGTGTGTGTCCCCACCACCAGCTTGGAAGCCCCAAGTCACACCTCATTCAACCTCTTTTTGTTCCTGATCCCTGCAACCGTCTGTAGCCCTCTGCAGGGCCACCAGCCAGATCATCTCCGTCCAACCGCAAGTTTTTCTTCAGGTATAACTGAGCATTGCTTCAGTTACACTCAGCTATTCTTAATAATCATTTAACTCTTGAGTATATGTACTCAACAGTTTAAGGTATTATTTGATTAACTAATACAGAAAACAGATTTGAAAGATAAGGAATGACACATTCAAATATTTATAAACATCTAAGAGTTAACTATCATTGTAACATTAAAAGAGTATGCAAATTTTTTCATTTTCTAGGACCTATCCTCAGTTTCCTATCTCACAAATATCCTTTATTCTTACACTATATCATGATCCATCATTATATAGCAAGTTGAAATCTGCATCTTTATATGATGTGCCTAAAGCACAATGCAGTCATACTTTTGAAAGTGCCAAACATCTCAAATTGTTTTCAAATGTCTGAGGTTTGTAATAACTGAGATATGCCATTTCAAGCTTTGTTTTTAATATTAAATGTTATGGTTGTTCTGAAAAGAATACATTTCTCTGACGTATTTATATTTCTCTCTCCCTCTCCCTTACCCCTCCTTCTCAATCCATAAACACACACACACACACACTCATGCACGTGTACTTTACTTTAAGTGGGCGCATGGAGCCCAATGAGGGGCTCAAATGCACAACCTTGAGATCAAGACCTGAGCTGAGATCAAGAGTCGGATGTTTAACCAACTGAGCCACCCAGGCACCCATATATGTACTCTAAAATCTAATTTGTGCCTTGATGCCAAAAGCTCTCTTCTGGAAATATTTATCTCTTTAATATAAAAATTATGTCAGAAAATTACAGAAACTTTGAAAATGGAGGAAAATCAGCTCCAAGCAGCATACTAGTACCACAGTTCTAACAGCATAACATTTTATAGTGATCATTTTTAAACTACCGGCATTTTTAAGCTTTACAGCATTTTGTTACACTAAATAAATTACCAGAAAAATAGCATGTATTTTTGTTTTTAACATAAAAGTTCTTCATATAGTTAAAATCATGTAACATAAATTTCTACTATAAGAATATTCATAGAAATAAGAAGTCCTATTTAGCCAAATATAGATTCATTTAAAATTAAAATCATACTAAAATATTCAAATCCAATCAAATCCAATACATTAATACATATTCAACTTGGAGGGAAATTTATTTCACTTCACATCCCCTTCGAGCCCACATTTCTTTTTTTTGTAAATATAACAGCATCTTAAGTTCATGAGTGTGAACAAAACATCTAATGCAAAGTCAAGAGTTCTTTACCTACTGTGTCCATAGAAAAATTGTTTAAAGACTTCTTTTTGTAAAAGGTAATAATATAAATATATTTTTGAAATATAAAGAACATTTGTGTAATCATTAATAACAATCATTAAATAAAATCAAGTCTAATATTGACTTCTGCATTTTTCAATATGGTCATGTCTAAACAAATTTTCAAAAGTTCTTTGCAAGTTTTTTTGAGTCAAGGACCTTATTTATTTCCCCTCATTCTAACTTATTTAATCTTTTTAAACAGAATAAAACTTTTACAGAATTAAAATGCCAATTTTGTCTACTTTATATGTTACTTTCCCGCAGTTTTCTTGTCACTATAAACTAGAAAATAATGCACACTCAATCTGAATAAGATCCTACCTTCTGGTTTGTTGTTTTTCCTCTTCAGCCATTTTTCTACAGTCTCTGCACTAACACTTTCAGATACAAACTCGTCTAACACCTGGGGATGAAGAGAAAGATATGCCTTCACTTTTTCATCTGTCAAACCTGTAAAAGAATTAGAAAGAATAAAATTAACCTAGATGACACCTTCATAAGCATCAAAAATATAGAAAAATGACACATTATGCTAAGATTGATTTAAGATAGAAAATGAATGTAAAGATATATACACATACAATGGAATATTATTCATCCATGAAGAAGACTTAAGTTCAGATATATGTTACAACATGGAGGAACCTTGAAAACAATATGGTAAGTTAAAAAAAGCCAGACACAAGGGATGATTATTGTATGATTCCACTTACATGAAATATCTAGAATAGGCAACTTCATAGAGACAGAGCAGATTAGCAGTTACAGTGAGCTGAGGGAGGGAAGCATGGGGAATTATGACTTAATAGGTACAGAATTCTGTTTTGGGTGAAGGCCAAGTTTTAGAAGTGGACAGAGGTAATGGTTATAGTACATGTTGCGAGTATAATTACTGCCACTGAATTATAGACTTGAAGTGGTTAAAATGGCAAATTTTATGTTATGTATATTTTGCTACTATGAAAAAATAGTAAAAAAGACAAAGGTTAAATCTTTAGCAGTTTTAAACTATAGACACTGTATCACGTGACAGCTGTTTCCCAAGAGCAGATTCCAGTGTTGTCCTGGAGGCGATCGTGCACTTCAACGCTGTAAAGGGAAGCCCTACAGAGCACTTAGACCTTCCTGTAAATAGTTACCATAGCTTTAATTCGCAAGGTAAGTGAAACTCTAGCCAGAGAAGCGAACAGGAGAATATAGTGCTGGTACATTTTAGGTGCTAAAACAATGTTTACTGAATAGATTCTTATCTTTCATTGTTTACAGCACAAATTCTCCTTTCTCTCAGGGGCACTGAATCCAGTGATAAAACTAGTATTCAGCTCAGAGTAATTGACATTTGTCCATTCGTATTCCATGTAAGTAATCAGTTTCACTGAAATATTTTTCAGTCTAATAACAACTGTTAAATATACATAGGATTTTCAAACACAGTACTTCTACACATTTTCATGTTGAACATATAAAATCATGTGTTTCGAAATAGGCACTTCATGTGGGTATGCCAGTCATTAGACAACTCCAAATCACGAACAGGCTATCAATAATTATTACTCCGTGATGGCAATTATTTTTACTGTTATATCCTCTCTGTGAATTATTCAGTAAATTACTACCATCCTTCGGGATAGTCAGGTAAAAAAGGAAGCAGAAAATTGTCCTTTCAGAGGCAGAAAAGAAGAAAAGGAAGCATATCTTTATGACTCCAGGGAACAGGCTGCATGTTCCCACCACCAGACCAGCCACACAATTAACACATGTTAATTAGTTCTGTTGGGGACTAAAGTCACAGCTGTTAGGATTCTTCAAGAGAATGGTAAGTTGAGAAGGCAAATAATTTTTTTCAATGAATCCAGTACTTCCACCATCAATTTAAACTATAGGTAGACAGACATGGATATATAATTATATAGTTGTATTAGATAAAAGAAAAATAAGACCCCCATCTGTGCTCATGTGGCAAAAGACCTCCAGTGATGCAAAATTCAATTTGAGAAATTCTACAAGGTGCTAAAGATAAAAGCCTGAATAAAGTAAGACAGAGCTCTCCTGACAGAGTAAATTACAGTCCTCAGATACAAAAGGCACAGGATATTGAAGTAAACTAATGGCTGATTTGACCTTCAAGAAGATAGACAATGAGAACTTCCCATTCTCTTCAATCATGTCCTTCAGTCTTTCATAGCTGACATTTGATTCCCTCTTAAAACTTCATCACTTTTGTGACACAACACTGTATTGTTCTTATCCTAACTTCTGATTTGCTCCTTACCTCTCCTCTTCCATAATCTATAATGATGACAGCAAAATCTGAATCAAGAATTGTAATATCTTTTTCATCTCCAGTTCTTGGGTATTCTTCCATCTTGCCTCAAAATTAAGTGAGTCATCTCCGTCCCACGTCCTCCCAAAGTGATTTCAACTCTCAGCTTTACTCTCTCTGCTACTGGTACTCTCCATTTTCCCAGAGACCCAGGCTGGAAATATAAAGTCATAACTGACTCATCCCCCTTGTCATCTCATTTCATCTTAGTGCATGATTATACAAGTCCTGCTTGCCATATTACATATCAGATTAAAGGACTTGTGTCTAAAATACACAAAGAACACTTAAAACTCAACAAGAAGATAACCCAATTAAAAATGAGTCAAAGATCTGAACACATGTCATCAAAGATACAGATACGATAAATAAGCATACGAAAAGATGTTCATCTGTCATTAGTGAACTGAAGTTAAAACAAAAATGAGATTCCACTACATGCCTATTAGAATGGCTAATATCCGAAAACTGACTGTCAATTTTGGCAAGGATATGCAGCACCAAAAATTCTCATTCGCTGCTAATAAGAATGCAAAATGGGAGTTACTTTGGAAGACTGTTTGGCAGTTTCTAATAAAGCTAACTATAATCTTACGATATGACCTAGCAATCACACTACTAACTATTTACTCAACTGACTTGAAGACTTATGTCCACACAAAAACCTGCATGTCAATGTTCACAGCAGCTTTACTCATTACTGTACAAAACTGAAAGTACCAAAAATGTCCTGCAGTAGGCAAGGGAATACACAAGTTGTGGGATATCCATACAATTAAGTTATTTAGCAATAAAGAGAAATAAGCTAATGAAGGGCGCCTGGGTGGCTCAGTCTGTTAAGCATCTGCCTTTGGCTCAGGTCATGATCGACTCTCTCTTCCTTTGCCTCTCCCCCCTGCTTGTGGGCGCACACATTCTCTCTCTCTCTCTCTGATAAATAAATAAAAATCTTTTTTAAAAAAGAGAGAAAAGAGCTAACAAGCCATAAAAAACATGGATTAGGCTTAAATGCATATTGCTAAGTGCAAAAAGCGAACATGAAAAGGCTGTATATTGTGTAATTGCAATTACAACATTCTGGAAAAGGCAAAACTACAGCGAGAGAGAGAGAGAGAGTAAAAAGATCATTGGTTGCTAGATGTTCGAGGGGAAGGGATTAAGACTGAATGGCTGAAGCACAGCACATCTTTTATGGTGGTGAAACTATCCCATATGATACTATAATGGTGAGTAAGTGACATTATGTATTTGTCAAAACCCACAGATGTTGTAAAATTTTAAGAAATCATTTAGAAAGTCAGGCTACCCCAGAATGGAAGGCAGGATATGGCACAAGAATCTAAATGTATGACAAATGTATAAAACAACCTTACTGAAGGAGGTGGGGGATAAGGTGCTGACCTGAGTAACTTTAGAAATGAGTGGAATCTGCTCAGTGGGAAGTCTGCTTTTCCCTCTCCCACTCCCCCCGCTTGTTTTTCCTCTCTCACTGTCTCTCTCTCTTTCAAATAAATAAATAAAATCTTAAAAAAAAAAAAAAGAAAGAAAGAAATGAATGGAATCTGTAAGACTAAAAGCAAAAGAAACTCCACGGAATCACTGTACTCTAGTTGATAAAGTTATCTTACGGCAGGTAGAGTTTAACAATTCTCACACCACTATTCATTTATATTGAAACCGAACAATTAAATAAGTAGATGGTGGGAATGAGGCTTCTCAATGGTAGAGTAGGATGTTATAGATGAGCAAAAGGAGTCTAGAGTAATCTATAGGGTAACGGATTAGACTCTGACACGTCAGTAGGAACTCCTATTTAGCTTAATACGGATACAGACGGCTCAGCATGGAAATACTGGTAGATACACTCTGTGTACACTCAGGTCAGCCACGCACACACATGTCCTTGCTCTGTTAGCTGAGAGGACCTACAAGCAACAACATGCCAGGACCAACAAGTATACGTAGCAGCCAGATCTTGGTTTCTAATACCACTCTCCAATAAAAGGAACCACAGCTACTTGGAGAAATGGCTGAGTCTAGGACAAGTACACAAAATATACAAGGTGAACTTGGAGCATCTTGTTTCCATAAAGTAAGGAAGTGCTAAGTGTGTATACATGAAACACACAAAATGAGTGCGTATGTCAAAAGGATATAAAAGTTGATTGAAAGAGCTCCCAATGATTTGCACATGGAACCATTTGAGTAACAAAATAAAGCAGTACTGGATTATAATCCAAACAATAAAATAATATCCATGCTACGCTATGGTCTGAATGTTTGTGTCCTGCCCCTCCAAATTCAAATGTTAAAATCCTAATTCCCAAAAGTGATGGCATTAGTAGGTACGGCCTCTGGGAAATGCTTAAATCATGAGGGTGGAACCCTTACCAAGGGCTTTGGCTCCAGAGATCCCTAGACCCTTTGTGCCATGTGAGGATACAAAAAGTCCGTGACCTAAAAGAAGGCCCTCACCCAACCAAGCAAGTGCAATGACCTTAGATCTCCCACCCTCGGAACGGTGAGAAATAAATGTCTGTTGTTTATAAGCCACCCAGCCTGTGGTATTTTGTTATAGCAGCCTGAATGGACTAAGATAATCCAGGAGTCCACACTGATATAAATAAAGGACTGAATAAATAAACAGAGAAGAACAAATATTCCACTCAGAAGAATTCCAAATAATGTATGTAGATACTCTCCCCACTCCTTGACACTTACTTTGTATAAATTACTCAAAACTAAATTTTTAAAGATCAATTGAGTCATAAATGAGTTATGATGTCTAAGTAAACTTCTAGACTAAAAAAATTAATTAAATCCTGGATTTAAGTATGTAGAAGAGAATGAAATGCCAAATACACCATTTTGGTTGTAAACTCCACTAGAATTCCAAAGAGTATCACATAGCTTTATATCTCAAATGTCTCAAAAGATCTAAGTATAATTTTCTTCCCAAATTACCATTCATATTTCAAGAAAATCACTACCTCCTTCAACAAGAGAATGGTAGGAGGCGGTTTGACCTGGTAATTAAAAGTACAGGCAAAAGTTAGTTTCCTCATCTCACCTACTGACCTGGGCATGAGCCTGGGCAAAGCACCTCATCTCTCTCAGCCTGGCTTCTTATTTGTTTGGGAATGAGACCTGAATGGGAATAGTAACACTATCTATCACAGGGTCATTAGAATAATTCAATAAGGTAATCCATAGACAGCATTTTTACCTGATACATTTAATAATAGTACCAAAATGCCATTTTTTTACCTGTATGAAGCCAATACTTGAATTTGTCTAGAGGCTCAAATCATAGGTTTGTAACTTTCATTTCTTTAAAATTCCAAATTTTCTAAAACTTCCATTTTTTTAAAACCTTTTTAAAAAGGTTTAATTTTTAAGTAATCTCTACACCCAACATGGGGCTCAAACTCACAACCCCAAGATCAAGAGGTGCACGCTCCACCAACTGAGCCAGCCAGGAGCCCCTAAAACTTCCATTTTTATTTTAGCATTTAATGTATGCTCAACATCCTCAGCCATCAAAAGCAATCTCTCTCACTTTTCTTCTAACATGTTATCCACTTTTACTTCCTATTAACATCCAGTTTTGCAAAGAACCTTTGGGCCAATACAGGATCAACCCAGAATAAGATACTGAAATAACAATCATCCACACTCTTGGAAAATAGTACATGTATGGATGACGAAACATGCGTCTTTTGTGTTTGTCTGACTTTGGTTTCATGCTTCCATCGCTTCCCATGGCCTATACATCTTGTTTATGTCAAAAAAAAAAAAACTGACTTAGTTTTTTTGAGAATAAACCCAAGGAAAGCAATAAGGTCAGACCAGAGTTGTCCTTAGCACAGTTGGCCTCCAATGATTAAAAATTTGCCACTAAAAATCCATATAATGAATCATACAGATTCCAAGGTAACATGTACATTTGAAACAATGTATTTTAAAATATTTCATTTCTACTAATAAGCTACATTCTCTTGTCTATGCAACATTTATTTCATTTTCCCACATCTGGCAGGGATGCTGAGGAGCATGGGCTGGGTCAGAGTCGCAGATGACAGAAGGGAAGCACAGGATACTGACAGACTGAATGAGCGGACGGAGGTAGAGACAGTTGGATGAATTTCGTTATTTTCACAATGCCCATTGAAAATGCCATGAAAGGTTACAATCTAAATAAAACCAAAGCAAAACCAGCAGGGTGGTACATGTCATGGGTAGATTTAGCACTGGACCTGAAGGCATGTAAAAAAGGGCAGAAGAAAGACTGATAAATGTTTTTGTAAAGACGATGTGTGTCTAGTAACTGAGCTGACGACCTGTGGAACAGATGATCGACAGCTTCATTTTGACGCTGAGTAACTCTCTTCAAGACACTGACAAACAGATAAAAGCCACAGCAATACCTCCTACTTCAATATCTTATTACTGGACCATAATGAAAAGGATTAGCTCCATTTGTGTTTCAATCCGGGGTAATGCAAAATATCAGCGACAAAATACGACTATCAATGATCATTCACTTTTCATCTTTTTTTTAACCTAGGAAAGTGAGGATGTGAGTTTCTCCCATCTCAGCAGAAATCTCGCAAGCTTTGATAATGTGACACAATGGCACAATACACTACCCTTTTGGTTGCTGCTGTCTGTAACACATATATTCAGTTTTTTTCTGACGGAGACCGTGTGTGTGTGTGTGTGTGTGTGTGTGTACACACATATATATGTATATAAATTTAAACTTTTTGTAAAACCACACAAACGTAATGGGCTCTCATGTCCTCTACACCTGGCTTCAACAATAATCAACTCATAGCCAATATTTTCCATTTGTACCCCCCTACCCCTACCCACTCTCTTCTAATTTTGAAACAATCTCATACATCATTTCAATACATTCATATATGTCAATGTATATTTCTAAAAAACAAAAACTATTTTAACCACAAATGTTAGTGTTACATCCACAGAGAAATTAATTATTAGTTTTAATACCATCAACATCCAAATGTTGAAGTTTCTATTATTCAATGTTTTTTTTAATAGGTTAAATGAACCTAGACCCAGGTAAGGTCTATATGCTGCAGCTGGAGTTGTGTGGTATTTTTCCTAGGTCTTTTTTATCCTATAAGTTCCCCTCCATCTCTTTTGTTTTCCCCATTATAATTTATTATTGAAGAAAACATATCTTTTGTTCTATGCTTTTCTACAGTCTGTATTTTTCTGACGGAATCCCTTTGGTGGTGTTTACCACGTTTATCTGCTCTTTGCATTTCCTGAAGACTGAAATTAGATCTAGAAACCTGAACAAATTGAGGCTGAATCTGGAGGTGGGTAAGCAAGGTTTAAAGTGGTACTGTGTTCTTCTGTCAAAAGGTTTATACCATCTGGCTGTCTCTCTGTTTGTGACATTAGTAGCATCTATGATCCAACAATTACTAATTCATTAGGGCTTAAACAGAGTGGTTTCCTAATTCTGTAATGTCATCTTCATTTATTAGCTGAAATATTACAAAGAGAAACTTCGCTTCATCGACTCTTTGGTCATATAAATAAGACAGAATAAATGCTTAATTTGTTTCCCTTTATTTAGCAGTTTTCAAGTGAGTTGGCTCAGTAGCATTCCCCTGTAGGTGAGCAACTAAAAAAAATTAGTATTGTTATGAAATCACAGATTTGAAAAAATTTGATCTGTTTCTTCAATCGTAATTATAGGCCTAAGTTGGAGATATTGCGGGTTTGGTTCCAGACCACCGCAACAAAGCAAATACTGCAATAAAGTGAATCAAATTATTATTTTTTTTATTTCCCAGTGCATGTAAAAGTTACGTGTACACTACACTGCAGGCTGTTAAGAGTGCAATTAGCGTTATGCCTAAAAACACAAGGTACATACCTTAATTAAAAAATACTTTATTGCTAAAAAATGCTAACCATTATCTGAGCTTTTAGCGAGTCATAACCTTTTTGCTGGTGGAGGGTCTTCTTTGCCTTGACGTTGATGGCTCCTGACTGATCAGAGTGGTGGTTGCTGAAGGCTAGGGTGGTTGTGTCAAGTTTTTAAAAATAAGACAACAATGAAGTTTGCCACACTGACGGACTCTTCCTTTCACAGATGATTTTTCTGCAGTACACAATTCTGTTTAATAGCAACCTACCCACAGAAGTACTTCTTTCAAAATGTGAGCCAATCCTCTCAAACCCTGCTGGTGCTTTATCAACTAAGTTGATATCATATTCTAAGTTCGTTGTTGTCATTTCAACAATCTTCACAGCATCTTCACCAGGAACAGATTCAATCTTCAGAAACAACATTCCTTGCTCATCCATAAGAAGCAATTCCTCATCCATTAAAGTTTGATCATGAGATGGGAGCAGTTCAGTCCCATCTTCAGGCTTCTCTTCCAATCCTAGTTTTCTTCCTGTTTCCACCACATCTGCGGTTACCTCCTCTCAAAGTCATCCAAAAGGGTTAGAATCAACTTCTTCCAAACTCCTGTTAATGTTGATATTTTGGCCTCTTCTTGTGAAACACAAATATTCTTAACGGCACCTAGAATGGTGAATCCTTTATACAGGGTTTTTGATTTACTTTGCTCACATCCATCAGAGGAATCACTATGTCAAGTATAGCTTAGGGAATGTATTTCTTAAATAATTAAGACTTGAAAGTCAAAATCACTCCTTGATCCATGGGCTGCAGAATAGACGTTGTGTGAGCAGGCATGAAAACAATATTAATCTTGTAATACATCTCCATCAGAGCGTTTGGGTGACCAGGTACATTATCAATGAGAAGTAATATTTAAAAAAAAAAAAACAAAACAACTTTTTTCTCTGAGCAGGAGATCTCAACAGTGGGCGTAAAATACTCAGTAAACCATGTTGTAAACAGATGTGCTGTCATCCAGGTTTTGTTCTTCCCTTTATAGAACACAGGCAAAGTAGATTTAGCACAATTCTGAAGGGCCACATTGATGAGGGAAAAAAAGCAGAAAATGTTCACCTATAGCCCAGAAGGCTGACCTGTAGCCTGTGGAGTTCCTATAAGGATCAAATACCCGCTGGTTGCTACATTCTTAAAGGGTCTCATGACTGCCTGTAAATCTCACCGACAGTTAATATCCAACCGAACGACAGGCACCAGAGAAATCTTGTGAAAGTTGTTTTACAAATAGAAATCTGAAGACATTCATGATCCAATAATCCCTGCACATCCCCTCCTGCTGAGCACTAAGCATATAACCACCAGCTTCATACAGCAAAAGTGCAACTCCTTCTGCCCACGGGTCCTGTCCTCACGCTACTCAAATAAACTTACTAAGCTGCACTGTAAAAGGTCTCAAGAATTCTGTCCTGACCGTGGCGCTCAACAATACCACTATGATTTTGGAACAGCAAATGAGCACTGACTTCAACTTAAAATCACCAGCTTCATTAGACCCTAACAAGAGAGCCTGCTTTCCCTTTGAAGCTTTTAAGCCAGGCACTGACTTCTCTCAGCGATGGTTGTCCAAGATGGCATCTTCTTCTAGGTGGTTTCACTTACATTGAACGTCTGTTGCCTAAGGTAGCCGCCGTCATTAATTACCCCAGCAGGGTCTTCTGGAGGACATGCTGCAGCTTCTCCACCAGCAGGTGCGGCTTCACCCTGCACTTTGACGTCATGGAGACGGCTTCTTCCTTAAGCCTCCTGAACCCACACAGCGGCCAGCTTCACTGCCAGCCTCACTTTTCTTCTGCGGCCTCCTCGCCCCTCCCAGCCTTCACAGAAGTGAAAAGAATTAAGGCCTTGCTCTGGACTGGCTTTGGCCTAAGGGAATGTTGTGACTAATTTGATCTATCCAGACTACTAGAACTTTTCTCCGTATCAGCAATAACGCTGTTTCACTTTCTTATCATTTGCATGTTTACTGGAGTAGCACTTTTAATTTCATTCAAGAACTTTTCTTCTGATTTCACAACTTGGCCAACTGGTGCAAGAGGCCTAGCTTTTGGCCCATCTTGGCTTTCAACCTGCCTTCCTCAGGAAGCTTAATTGTTTCTACCTTTTGATTTCAAGTGAGAGACATGTGCCTCTTCCTTTCACTTGAGCATTTGGAGGCCTCTGTAGGATTATTAACTGGCCTGATTTCAGTATTGCTGTGTTTCAGGAAATAGGGAGGCCCAAAGAGAGGGAAAGAGAAAGGCAACAGCTGGTCAGTGAAGCAGTCAGAAAACACACATTTATCAAGTAAGTTTGCCATTTCGTATGGGTGCAGTTCATGGTGCTCCTAAACAATTACAACAGTATCATCACAGGTCACCATAACAAATATAATAATATGGAAAAAGTTTGAAATACTGCAAGAATTACCAAAATGTGACACAGAGACATGAAGTGAGCAAATGCTGTTGGAAAAATGGTGCCAGTAAAACTTGCTCGATGGGAGGTTGCTGCAAACCTTCACTTTGTAAAACAAACAAATGCATTATCTGTGAAGTGCAATAAAGTGAAGGACAATAAAATGAGGTGTGCCCGAAAATAAATTATAATCATCAGACTCTAAAAAAGGAAGATGAGCAGAGACAAATTATTGGATTAATTTTCTATTGGCCATAGAAGCAATAATTACGGTGGGTGGGAACAAAGATACAAGCCTAAACACTCACCTCTTAAAGCCAAATTGCCCTTGCTTCTGACCCTTTTTCCTGCCTGATCTTAATATTCCATAACGGGACCACCACCAACTAGTGTTACCTTCCAATCTGGAATAATTTTAACTCAAATTATAAACTGAAAAACCTGACTGCTCAATCTGAAGCTATGACAAGAAGGTGGGAAGACATCTTTGGAGCAGAAATGGCCTGAGCCATGGGCTAGCCCGGAAAAGAAGTTTAATCTGAGACTCCACTTTCCCCTGTGCATCTGTCCTTCATTTCCTCAAATGTGCCAAGCCCTGTCCCCATCCATGGACCTTGCTGCTGTTTGCCCCGACTCTTCCCCACTCTTCCCTTGGCTGAGTGAGACATTCAGCCAATTTAAAAACACCTGGCCCACTAAGCACATGTTCTATATTCACTGCCCTGTCCCATTATCCTCTCATTTAGTCTACTCTTACTCTCCAAATGCCATGGTGACATCTTCCATTTAGTTAGTGTCATCTTATCAAACTTCAGCCTCTGCAAGGAGACTACAAGCCCCATGCGGCAGTAACAATCTTCCACCCCTGTCCGTGTAGCACAGTCCCTGGCTCTGTGCAGAGAAGACCTAACACGGGCCTGAGACTGCTCTCCCCCGAGAGGCTGCTTGCTTGCAAGGCTGGTCCTTGGCTGGCATCTGGGAACTCAACTCTGAAGTGGTCCAGTGGCCCCTGCACTAGGCTGCTTGTGCATATGGTGTGGTTTATGCCAAACACCCGCTTTCTTTCTAGAAGTCTGCAGTTTGGGACAGTGACAGGCAGAGGGTGCCTGTGTAACCAGCCGCAGTAAAAACACGGTAGTATGAAGTCTCTAATGAGATTTCCTGGGAGACAGCACTTCCAACGTGTTGTCACAATTGTTGCTGGAGGAATTAAGAGCTTCCTGTGTGGCTTCACTGAGAGACGACTATCGGATGTATGTGCCAGGTCCCCCTGGTCTTTGCCTCATGTGCCTTTCCCTTTGCCGATTTTGCATTGCCTCCTCTTTTGCTGTAAGAAATCTTAACCAAGGGTATGACTATATGCTGTGTCCTGGAGTCTTCCCAGCAAATCACCAAACTTTAAATTAGTCTTGCAAACCCCCAACACGGGACCTTCATCATTAGATGAATTAATCAGTGAGTCAGTCTTTGTCTAAACGTGATTTCATAGATAAGTAGATTTGTTGCTGGACAATGCCCAGTCCTGCATGATTGCAGATGGATGCATCCAAGTTGGAAAGCAAGTGTCCAAGCAAAAGACTCCTCCTCTCGGTAGCCCACTGCTCCTATTCAAATTCCCAATCTTCCTTGAGATGAGATGGGATTTATTTCTTTCTCTAACACTACCTTCATGTTTCTTTTTCCATCCAAACAGTTTAATGTCTATATTGTTTCCTGAAAAATTAGAATTTCTTTACATTTTGAATATGCTTTCCTAATTCTGACATCCTTCAATCCACCTATAATATAGCACCAGTTCCAGAAATATACCCTTGTGCATAGTACAACATGGAACACTTTACATCAAAGTTGTTCTCCCTAATGTGCTGGAAGACATGAGTTTACAAACATAAGGCTTTATTAGTACCTTCTTCTAATCATTTATCCAAAAACGGAAGGGATTAATGGGCTCTAAAGGTAATTTCTTTTTTGGCTTCTTTATGTAAAAAGGCGAAGTCCTTTCTATGCAATAAATGGAGGTTATCACGTGACAGATATAAATGGTTTTTAATATCATTAAAATGGCTCCAAAGTTGTAACAAAAACAAAGAGATAAGATGCTTCTTTGTGGAGCGCCTGAGTGGCTCAGTTGGTTAAGCGACTGCCTTTGGCTCAGGTCATGATCCTGGAGTCCCTGGATCAAGTCCCTCATGGGACTCCCTGCTCAGCAGGGAGTCTGCTCCTCCCTCTCACCCTCCCACCCTCCTGTGCTCGCTCTCTCTCATTCTCTCTCTCTTAAATAAATAAATAAATAAATAAAATCTTTTTTTTTTTTTTCCTTTAAAAAAAAAGATGCTTCTTTGGATTTTTGTCAAGTCCACAGCCAATGATACCACTATTTTCAATCAAGGAGGAAAAACAGGTAGGAAATTAATGCCTTATTATTTTTCATGGAAACAGAAAAACAATCCTAAAATTCATGTGGACCCACAAAAGATCCCAAACAAGCCTAAGGGAATCCTGAGAAAGTACAATGACTGATTTCAAACTTTACTGCAAAGCTACAGTAATCAAAACAGTATGGTACTTGCATTAAAACAGATACAGACCAATGGAACAGAATCGAGAGCCCAGAAATAAACCCCCACATATACAGTCAGTTAATAATTGACAAGGGAGCCTTATATTAAGACTCAATGACAAGATAGTCTCTTCAATAAATAGTGCTGGGAAAACTGAAGAACCACATACGGAAGAATAAAACTAGACCCTTACTTTACACAACTAACAAAAATTAACTCAAAATGGATTAGAGAGTTAAGACCTGAAACCATAAAACTCCTAGAAGAAAACATATGGAAAAAGCTCCTTGATGTTGGTCTTGGCAATGGTTTTTTTTTGGATAGTACACCAAAAGCACAAGCAACAAAAGCAAAAATAAACAAGTAGGACTACATCAAGCCAAAAAGTTTCTGCACATCAAAAGAAACAATCAGCAAAATAAAAAGACAACCTATAGAAAGAGAGAAAATATTTGCCAACTAGTTGATAAGGGATTAATGTCCAAAATATATAAGGAATTCACACAACTCAAAAGCAAAAAATAAATAAATAAACAATCCAATTAAAAAATGAGTAAAGGACTTGAATAGATATTTTTCTAAAGAACATATAAAACTGGTAGTCAGATACATGAAAAGAAGCTCAGAGAAAGACAAATACCATAGGATTTCACTCATATGTGGAATTTAAGTAACAGACAAAGAAAAAAAACCAAGACAAACAAAAAAACAGACTCCTAAATACAGAGAACAAACTGGTGGAGGGGATGGGGGATTAAGGGGATTAAGAGAACACTTACGGTGATGAGCACTGAGAAATGTATAGAATTGTTGAATCACTATACTGTACACCTGAAACTAATAACACTGTATATTAATTATACTTAAATTTAAAAAAAAAAAGGATGCTCAACATCACTAAATCATCAGGGAAATGCAAATCAAAATCACAATGAGATGTCACCACATACATGTTAGAATGACTATCATCAAAACAAGAAATAACAAGTGTTGGCATTTTTGTGGGAAAAAAAAAGGAACCCTCGTGCACTGTTGGTGGGAATGTAAATTGATGCAACCACTATGGAAAACACGATGGAGGTTCTTAGCGTGATCCAGCAATCCTACTTCTGGGTATATATCCGAAGGAAATTAAATCACTATCCTGAAGATATATGCACCCCCCATGTTCACTGCAGCATTATTCACAACAGCCAAGACATGGAAACAACCTAAGTGTCCATCAACAGATGAATGAATCAAGATGTGCTGTATACACGCATGCACATACATACACACACACACAGAGGAATATTATTCAGCCATTAAAAAAAGGAAATCTTGCCTTTTGTGACAACATAAGTGGACCTTGAGGACCTTATGCTAACTTAAATAAGTCAGACAGAGAAAGACAAATACTATATGATGTCATTTATATGTAGAATCTAAAAAAGCCAAACTCGAAGAAATAGAGAATAGAATGGTGGTTGCCAGAAATTGCGGGGAGGGGAGATGCTGGTCAGAGTACAAACTTCTAGTTATAAGATGAATAAATTCTGGGAATCTAATATACAGCCTAGGGACTATAATTAACAATACTGTATTATACACTTGCAAGTTAAGAGTGTAAGATCTTAAAAGTTATCACCACACACAAAAAAGGTGGGCGATGGCGGTGTTAACTAACCTTTTTGTGGTAATCATTTCTCAATATATGCATGTATGAAATCATCAAGTTGTACACTCACAATTACACGTAAGTCAGTATCTCAATAAAGTTGAAAAAAATTTTAATGCCTTATAATAATTACCCCTGCCTTTTATCTATCTCACCTAAATAATTTCTTCCCACCCAAGTACATTCCCACTGAAAGAAGATTTGTCTATGACTTAAAAAGAGGTCATTTAATGAACCTTGACTGAATATACTGCCAGGATTCTGACCTACATAAATGATTATTTATTCCACATGAATTAACAGGTGAGGGGTACTTTGGTTGCAGAGAAGACATTGTTTCTAACATTCGTAATTTGCATTTATCAGAAGGCAAATCCCACAGTGCTATATTTCTAAGCCAAAATAAAATTAGGTATGTGTTTTCCCTTGGCTGAGAACATCAATGAACATTTCTTTAACTGAGAAAGCCAAATAAAAACCTAAGCTGCTCAAAATGATAAGGATGAAAACAATGATTTTTCAAGTAGAACTAAAAGAATTAGCTTAAGTACACCACAGTTCACCCTTTCCATGACTCAGAAAACTATACCTCCAAAGTAAAGTATAAAATGGAAGGTTATGCAGTATAAAGGATTTAAGACTCTCACCTCTTTAACTCAAATGCAGTTGTAAACCCAAAGTAACCTGGTGGGAGACAGCACGTCCCGGTTCTCCAGGTTCTAAGTTAGCAGACGCAAGCTCAAATACAGGCTATGTTCTTTAAGAAAGTCACTTACCCCTTTAAGCCTCCTTGGCCTCACAAACAAAAGACTGGGGCCAATGACAGTACTACCCCATAGGGGATAGGGGTACAAGGATATTTAAAGGAGTACATGCAAGCATCTGCACGCATACTACGTGACTGCAAATTAATTACTTAATAACATCCATCCAAAATAGTAAGCACTTTTATATCAAGAAATACTAGGATTGGGGCGCCCGGGTGGCTCAGTCATTAAGCGTCTACCTTCGGCTCAGGTCATGATCCCAGGGTCCTGGGATCGAGCCCCGCATTGGGCTCCCTGCTCGGCGGGAAGCCTGCTTCTCCCTCTCCCACTCCCCCCTGCTTGTGTTCCCTCTCTCGCTGTCTCTCTCTGTCAAATAAATAAGTAAAATCTTAAAAAAAAAAATACTAGGATTTAAGATTTTGACAGAAATCCAATCATGCTGTTTAAATGTAATCTGACTTTACAAAACCTGTATTTACCTATATTTAGCAAATAATTCATCTGGGTGTTATTTCAGAAATAGTAATATTTTAGATATAACCATGAGTGTTTAAATTGAGAATAACAAACTGCCTAGCTAACCACCATATTAACAAGACTATGTACTTGACCACTCACCACAGAGGAACCCAGGCAGGTCTAAATTTAATAGCTTCCAGGCAGGACCACACAGGGATGGGTGCCAAAGGCTGGATGAAGTCAGTTAGCTACTGCAAAGGGCCAGAGGAATGTGGAGCTCAAGGCACATATCTAACGACACTCCACAGAGTGCAGAGGGTGAAGTCTGCAGAAGGCAAACCTCTGTATGAACTCGAGAGCTGTCTTGAAGAAGTAATCAGTGAATGAGAAGATGGGTAAAAACAGGAAAGGCGTAAGCAGCCTAGAAGTAAAGACAGAAGTCGGGCGCCTGGGTGGCTCAGTTGGTTAAGCGACTGCCTTCGGCTCAGGTCATGATCCTGGAGTCCCAGGATCGAGTCCCGCATCAGGCTCCCTGCTCAGCAGGGAGTCTGCTTCTCCCTCTGACCCTCCCCCCTCTCATGCTCTCTCTCTATCTCATTCTCTCTCTCAAATAAATAAATAAAATCTTAAAAAAAAAAAAAAAAAAGAAGTAAAGACAGAAGTAATCCAAGAAAGTTCAAGGTTTTGGCCTTGAAGACAGCTGAGACGGATGAAACTTTTGTGGATTATGGTGACATGGCTGAAGTGGTTCGAGAGTTAGGATGGTTGATCTGGATTAAAGGCACAAGGACTGAGTAGCCACAGACTTTGAAAAGTAGCAGGTAGATTCAGTGTTATTAACGTGATCCACATGGTAACATTAACCAAATGACTGAAATCAAACTCTGCCCCTGAAAGTGAAAGTGGTTTCTCAAATGTTGGACAATAGCCACTGAATACAGATAAGCCTAATGCCAAATAAATATACTCTGCACCTTAGCCACAAAACATACAATGAATCCGTGGACAGACATTTCAGCTACCAAAGGGCAAGTACAACATTTAAAGTAATAACAACAAGAAAAATTTTAAATCTACTACTATACATCAATGTTACTAAGTAAGTCATTTGATAAAATGTTAAAAAAAAAACTAGTGATAAATACTGCCATAGAAATAAACCTTCTAGTAGTATACAATGTTTTAAGAAGGCTTTAAAAAATACTTCATAAAGGAAAGAAAATAGGGTTCACATGATGCAACAATGTGGCGAAATAGAAAGAATAGAAAAATGGACAAAAGAGAAACACACAGAAAGAGACTAATGTACGAAATACACAGACAGACTTTCAATCAATAAGCTCAGTGTTCAGTGTTTCACAACCAGGATTTAGATAACACAAGCAGGGTAACAACAGTCATTTCTTATGGCCATTTAATACCCTGGTGATATGTTCTTTTAGTATTCACATCAGCATTTTTATTTATCCAAGTTTAAAAGAATCATACCCTAAAAGTGAAAGTATACAAACCCCGTATGTTAGGGATTTCTATAAACCATTCCTTTTCACTTATCTTAAAAAGTCATGTACTCTTATACAAATTTGAAATGAAGAAAATGAAAGAATAGACAGTATTTTTCCTTCCTTATTAGAAAACATACCTTCTTAAAAATTTTTATTGTAAGTTGATCCAGAAACTGTATTTTTCTAGACTTCCTCTATAAAAATATATTAATCACTATTTTACACTTCTGCATTCAATGTAATTCATTAAAAAATAGTATCGAAGTCTTACTAAATCAGGTATTATACTGTGTTTTAGGATGAATCAAGGAACTTAAAAAAAAGCAGGAAGATGAGCAGTCAGACAGATAACCATGCTGCAAGGTTGATAAAGTACATCAACTGAATACAAAATGTGTCTAACGCTATTAATTCTAAACACTGAGGTCCATTTATTCACTCAGGAAATGTATATTGAATGCCTACTAAGAACAAAGCATAATCCTGTGGTTGATATACAATAAATAATATCCTTAAGCTTATGGAGTTTTAAAATTCTCTTTTATACTAATAAGGCTAGCCAACAAGAATGAGTGACAAATTTAAAAAGACAAAGAAGGACTAGGAAACATCAAAGACGACTCCACCATTTCTAGCTTAGGTAACTGACAATGACGTGAACCACAGGAGGTAATGAACAATTCACGGAAAAGAAAGTGGTTTTGGTTTGAGATCTGTGGAACTGCAGTTGCCTACGAGATTATCTATATGGTGATGTCTTGAGTAGGAAATATAAATCTGTAGCCCAAAAGAAAGCAGGGACTAAGAGGTGTATAGTGGGAAGTCATCGTATTGATAACAGATTTACAGATGAATTAGATTTCCCAGGAATACTGCACTGCATCCTAGATGGCAAAAGAAAATGTTAATTTCCATCTTTGCCCTATGCTATTTTTTAAAATCATGGGAGAAAATTGTAGTATACACTGTCTCATTAAAAAGATTACGCCATTCTACATGAACAGACACTTCTCCAAATAAGACACCCAGATGGCCAAAAGACACATGAAAAGATGCTCAACATCACTCATCATCAGGGAAACACAAATCAAAACCACAATGAGATATCACCTCACACCTGTCAGAAAGATTAACATCAAAAACACAAGAGGGGCGCCTGGGTGGCTCAGCTGGTTAAGCAACTGACTCTTGAGCTCAGGTCATAATCTCAGAGTCCTGGGATGGAGCCCTGTGTCAGGCTCCATGCTCACTGGGGAGTCTGCTTGAGGATTCTCTCTCCCCTGTTCCTCTGCCCCTCCCACCTCACTCTGTCTCTCTCCAAAAAATTAAAAACACACACAAGAAACAGTGAGTGTTGGCAAAGATGTGGAGAAAAAGGAACCCTCATAACCTGTTGGTGGGAACGCAAACCGGTGCAGCCACTGTGGAAAACAGTATGGAGGCTCCTCAAAAAATTAAAAATAGAACTACCCTATGATCCAGTAATTCCACTACTGGGTATTTACCCAAAGATTATGAGAACACTAATTCAAAAAGATATAGGCACCCCTATGTTTATTGCAGTATTATTTACAATAGCCAAATTATGGAAGCAACCCAAGATGAACGGATAAAGAAGATGTGGGGGGTGCCTGGGTGGCTCAGTCGGTTAAGTATCTGCCTTCAGCTCAGGTCATGATCTCAGGGTCCTGGGATCGAGCTCCACATTGGACTCCCTGCTCAGCGGGGAGTCTGCTTCTCCCTCTCCCTCTGCCTACCGCTCCCCCTGCTTGTGCTCTCTCACACTCTCTCTCTCAAATAAATAAATAAAATAAAATAATAAATAAATAAAAGATGGGGTATGTATACACACAAACACACACACACACACTGGAATATTACTAAACCACAAAAAAGAATGAG